>NC_090924.1:250467327-250771269 GCF_040938575.1 Ambystoma mexicanum | reverse complement strand
GAAACCATTCCTTTCATCACAGTGTGCAGTTTCTTTTTTGAAGGGCTTCAGACAAATACATTCTATTTCAGAGGTGGCTTGTAATGACATTGATGTAGATACAAATCAAAAGAAGCCTTCTGGTTTCTGTCAAGTAACCTGACCTTTGCACTGCCCTCTGCTCTAAACCTGTGTGTAAATGTGGACAGGAAAATAATAAAGCTGTCGTAATTACAAGTTTTTCATGCATAAAAAGGCCTAGTACGCATCTTATCTGAAGGCCTGAGTACATGGATGGTTTCCGTTATGTTAACGCCACCTGAATGGTTTCTTTTAAACAAATTTATTTTTTCTTGATTTACTCTGTTCACATGTATTCTCGGTACTGTTTTATCAATTGTAAATTGTTTTGATGTTCCTTTTGTATTTTAATGTGACTCTGCCAAGAATTTGTAAAGGGTTTTTTGTGTAAACCACATAGAAATAAATGTTTTAAAAAACGGAACGGCACGTTCCGGGGTTTTCACACACCCTAAAAAACAGGTTGGGATAAAATAAAGAGGGCAAGCGTGACAGAATAAGTACAAGGCAAAGGGAAGGGATAACATGTTCATAACAATTACTATTCATATATTGCACATCATAATTTTCTCTTGGTTTATTAATTTCAACCTCATTTTATAAAGCAAAACCCATGATCGCCTTGACTATGAAAGCCTCCTGTCAATCCCTGTAACATCATTTTCTATAATGGCACGGTGAGCTCAATACATATGAAAAGTAACGGGCCCCAATTCTACAAAAACACGAGTGCCATCAAGGCCTCCCAAGTTTAGTACGTGGACTCGCTTGAAACCCCCAAATGATCTTTGCGAATTAATAACTGCAATTTGGGAGTATAACAATGTCAAACTGTAAAGAAATGATATATTTGTGTAATCGATACTTCCCAGTAAAGGTTGAGATAGGTCGCAAATCATATTCGATAATATTTGGCAACAAACAATCACGGAAATCTGGAAGATACTACTCACTGGGGAAATCTAGGGAGCTTCATAATGACGTAATCAATGCGCGGCCCACGAGCTTATAAGAGGGGGCGGAAGTGCTACGCCTCCGCGCAGGACTCAGGAGCAGGTGTATGGTCTGTGAGCGTGTTTGGTGGTTTCTTGTGAACGTCTCGGGCTCGGCAGCAATTTTTGGTGCTCAAGTTAGGGCTGGAAAAGAAAGCGTTCCCAAACACCAACAGCTTCCAGAGAGCGAGCGAGGTAAACACCCTGCAGGGTGCTGCGTGTGTTCGGTGCCTGCTCTAGCTCTCTTTGCGTGCAAGAGAACCGAGCGTGGGAAATGTTAGGGGTTTGATTGATAAGACCAGCAGAGCTTGTTAAAATAGCGCGTTATCCCTCTCAGACCCGACACTGCACCCTCATTTTCAGACGGGCTTAGCCCAACGTCTGAGACAACACTGCCTATACGGTTTTTCCAATGCAACAGTTTGTAACATGATGGAAGCTAATATTTCACGTGCCGTTCTGAAATGCACTTGTGCGCCACAGGAAAATATGGCAAGATTATCAGAACCTCAAGCCGGCCTCCGTGGGTGCTATGGGACTTCAGCTCCTTGGAGGCCCAGTGCCTCAGGGGTTTTGCTGGGGAACAACCAGTCTTAGATGGGGGCAGGACGAGCCATACCCAGCACATGCAACCCTGGCCACCTTACTGGTGAGAGGGCCTCATGGCAACCTGGCCTGCAGCCCTAAATGAGAGATGGAGTCTGCAGCCGTTCTGATGCACGTGACTGCAGGGGCTCCTTTTATTAGCTTGTGCCATAAATTGATTGGTTGCCCAGAGTAGTGCCAGTGGTTCAGATTAATTCAAAATCTTCCACCTATCACTTTTTGGTATCAGGAATAACTTGGCACTGCTTACTGTGCCAAATATGTTGATTTAGAGGTTGCAAATTTAATCCCGGTTGCGTGGTGCACAGAAAATAATATTCCCGTGGGTATTGGAAGTAATTACATTTATAATTTGTGAAACTCAAATGCGTGCCTTCTGATAAAGAAACAAATGTACAATTACAAAATGAGCCAGATATTGAAATTAGTGCTGCACATTAACTTTTATGTGTTGTGAAGACATAAAGATTTCTTCTAGAAATTGAATCCATGTACGTGGTGGGTAATAATAGTTCTGACAATTGACCTAATCTGTTCAGTGATTATAAGTGTTGGCATTCTTGCCAATTGACCTAGTCTGTACAGCGATAACCTTCTTGCCAACATGTGTTTCAGTTGGGCATTACAATCATTGATTTTTTTTTAACTTGAGGTTTAGTGCATCTTGTGTGCATACATCATTAAGTGTGCAACAAAAAAATGTGATGTCACAATATTAAATGGGGGTAAAAAAAGACACAAGAAATCAGTAGATAACATGGTTGATGTGGTGTACAAGATTTTAAACTCGGAACACATGCTTGTTTTGATTTCAACAGGGAAGACCAATTCACAAATTAATGGGTTTTGTCTGGGATGAAGGTCCAGAAATGTATTTCTCATGGTTTGATTATTGCTTCAGATTTTTTATTATAATTAATGTTCATGTATAGCCTTTTTGATTTCCTGGGTATGTTATTTTAATTCAAGATGAATAATTCTTTGAAGGGACTATGATTAAATTGTAGATTTGAGTTGACACTGGGCTATGGTACGGACAAGCTTCGTCTTATTTGAAAAAATACCTTGAGGGCTAAAATAAAAATTGTGTAGTCAGTTTCGCTGTTTTGATTATTTATAGAGCAATAGTTCATGCTGTGATGACTTGTCGGTCAAAACGCAAGTATGGTCACTGTAAAGGACAATGAATGAAAGCTGTTGAAGATATAAACATTCCATGCTGATTAGTTGCACATATTTTATTTATTTGTTCACTTGTTAGGCGCTTATACAAGAAGCAAATACTGTTTCAAAGCACCCACATGAAGGGGACAGGGGACGATAGACAATATAGTTACAACAACGATAAATACATTAATTAAATACAGACAAAAAGAAGAGCAGTGGGGATATATAATTACTTAGTGAAATGTTGTCTTAGGCTTGTTAGCAGGCTTACCTGAATCAGTGTGGTCTAGGGCAATTGGATATTATTCCAATGCTTGCATAGTTGTACTTGATGATATCCATGAGCTTCATTTTTTAATAATTCTGAAATGCTAGTAAAGGTGGTGTATTTTTAGAATACGTACATTAGAATACGTACATTAGGATTCAATAACAGTTCTAACATTGATAACTCCCCCGTCCCCTTTAAATTAACATTAAGATTTATGGCGCCCGAAATTGTGGGTGTTCCATTGAACTTCATGGCTTCTGTAAGCACCACGCATATTATTGCTGGCATGCAATTAGGAAAAATAGATTACGAACTGGAAATGACTGTTTGACTGTCATCGTAGCGGCTCCAGGGCGTATCGCTCTGCACCATCTTTAAAAAGGCTGTTGGCACTGTTTTGATAATACTACCCTGCTAGTGTGAATGCCGGGGTACAGTGTCTTATCATTAGAGTGGAAATTATTATTTAAAGTTTAGGATTATCGTACAAACCATTAAAAGGTGTTCTTTGGAATTGTAAACCGAAAGTGATGTTATGGCTCCTGACACTGGCATGATTAATAGAGGTCATGCTGGGTAATGCCATCTAAAGAGGGTTTGCATGTCACGTATTCAACTATTGTGTATGTAAATAACATTGTGGTGGTTATCCTATTCAGATATGTATGTCGGTTATCAACCATTTAAACTATAAGTAATGTAATATGTTATTAAAAATGTCATTTATAAAAGTTTGACTAGAAATAGAAACCTAGGAATATTTGCTTCTACAAGAATACATATAATTCATATTCTTTGTTGCTACCTTGTTTGATACTGTCCATTAGAAATAAAGTTGTAGCATATTGTTTGTGTAACAATGTACTCTTTCATGTGGCAGAGTTGTGTTGATTACAGCAAAACCAATTTATTTTGGTTTCTGTCCTTGGTGTTCTAGGCAACTAGCTGGAATTTGACTTGTCAATTTCTCACACACCTCAGATGTTCCCCAATTCCCATATAGTACGCAATATGTATTTTCATAGATGCAATATGCCACATGTATATCATTATAGCTCCAAAGAGCATACTTTATATTACGAAATAACTTAGTAATGATAACCTTCTTTAAAACAGGAATAAAATAATTTTTCACTACACATATATACAAAGCAAATTAGCAACAGCAATACCGCTCAAGGCACAGGCTTAATTCTGTTTTGTAAACTTCCCAGTAGACAAAACTTCATTCCAAACAAAGTGCAACGTGCATGGCCCTATGTTCAGAGTTCAAGAAATGGGAACAGGATGAGTCACCCATCAGAGGAGCATCTTCATATACAGGGGCCCATGTTCCCGGCACTCCGTTAGAACATGTTGGGCAGAAGTTTTTTGTTTCAAACCGCATAAGCTGCCGATCTTCCCTCCTTTGGTATACCTAGCTCAGAACCAATAACTGCAAGCACGGGTCATTTATTTACACATAAGAGTTGTTGAAATTTCCATAGCTCGGGGGATGGCACAGTTTCAGATAAATTTGCGGGTCTTAAATTTGTGTACTAGATTAAATAAACACACCAGTACCAGTGCTCCAATTTCTGTATCAACCCCTTCTTTAGCGTGTAAAGGTTATCCTCCCAATTTGGTTTCCACTCAATCGTTTCAAAGATCTTACTGACCAGTGACTCGAGAGTAGGGAAAACGCGTCTTTTTTTTTTTTTAATATATTTTATTAGTTTCATAAGATAACAAAACTGGCATCAGTGGTAATAGGTCAAGCATATCAAAAAATAAAGTCCCCAACTCCCCTCCACCCATCCCTCCCCTTCCAAGACCACGGTTAGTTCTTTGTTCATCATGAGTCCATGCCTGGATCGCCTTCCTCAATTGTCTCACCCTCCTGCGACTCTGGATGGAGCAGGGGTACTGTTAAGGCCACCCAACGGTGTAGCTCCTCACTAGAATCAAGTGTCTGCACTTGGATCGCAGTCTCCCATGCCGCGGTTTCGGCTGTGATCCACTTCGCAAGATCTCCCCACCATAAGCGGGCATAAGCGGGCCTCTGGGGCTTTTCCACCCCATGACTATATGCCTTTTGGCCGTTATATATATGCTTATTGAGGGATTTATTCTTTCTGCTGCGTCTATACCCGCCCAGGATACATGCCGAGGGTTCGTCCACTTCAATGTCAATGTCTGCACCAGCCACTCTTTCCTTCACTTGTGTCCAGAACTATCTAATCACTGGGCATCCCCAGAACATGTGGGTCATACCAACCTTGGGCTCACTGCATTTGGGACATGATTGGGTGCCCGCGCCAGTAAATCTTGATATAGCTTCCGGGGTGAGGTATGCTCTGTTCATAATATACAGTTGGATGAGCTGTAAGCGAGCGTTTCGGGACATTTTTTTGTGGTAGTGAGTTATATCACCCCAGGCTTTGTCTTCAAAAACGAGGTTTAATTCGGTCTCCCATTTGTTCCGGCATTTGAGGTCATCTTTGGTGGAGCCCCACATTAGGGCCTCGTAGATACGTGAGGTTTCGTGGCCCCCCTCAGCAGCGTTCAGTATAGTTCAATGCATTCGTTTTCATCAGTCTGGTCGATAACGACAGGCCATCTGCTATTCAAGGCCTGTATGACCGCTCTGTGCAACAGAAATTGCCCGGCCGGGAGGCCCGTGGCATCGCAGAGATCCGGGAAGGCCAAAACCGCCTGTTCTTCGATCAGGTCCCCCAGTGTGGCCACCCCGAAGGGCTCCCATTGTGTACGAGTCTCAAGTTGCCCCCAGGAATGATTGGACATGAGTGCTGCAATGGGGATCTGTGGGGAGTATGGATCCTCGGACCCGACTAGCTTTCAGGCCCTTTTCCAGAGTCGGGTCCCCAACTTAACAAGGTAAGGGCAATGTTCGAGGGCACTCTTTCTGGTCCACAGCAAATCTCTAACAGCTGGGGGAGGGCCGGCTGGAGGGGGCGAGTGTCTGTTGTGCTTTCATCGGCCATCCACAGCACAATGTGTCTTAACTGGCTAGCAAGGAAGTAGAGTTCGAAATTGGGGATCTTCATCCCACCCCTCTCGTATGGTCTCTGGAGAGTCTCCAATGCCACCCTGTGCCTGCCTCCCTGCCAGAGGAAGCCCCTACAGAGTTTGTTGAGGTCTTTAAAGAACGCGGGAATGTAGAAGGGAATGTTAGTGAAGTTATGCAATAGGCGGGGTAGGGCGACCATCTTAAGGAGGCCCGGCCTCCCGGCCACCGAAAGCGGGAGCTGCCCCCAAAACTCCATGGATTTTAAGAGAGTCTTTGGCCCTAACGGTGTTAAGAATATGTTCCGTACCGGGGTTTCGATGTATAGTTATCCCCAAATATTTGAACGATGTCACCTGCCATTCGAGGTCCAGGGGGGGAGAGATCCATAATCTTCACTGTGTAGTGCAGCTAGGGGGTAGAGGCAAGATTTACTCTTATTAATCTGGATCCCGGTGTGCTTGTGAAAGCAGTCCAGGGTTTCAAGAATGTAGGGTAGGAGGTGTTCAGGGTCCTGTAAGTACAAGAGGGTGTCATCAGCGTACATGGAGACGAGGTGAGTCGTTCCATCTATTGTAATGCCTCCATCTCCATGTTCCTGTCTCAGGTAGGCTGCTACAGGCTCAGCGGCAATGATGTACAACATAGGGGGCAACCCTGATGGGTGCCCCTGCGTAGGGACCATTTCGCGGAAAAGGTTCTATTGGTTTGTACCCTTGCAGTGGGGTTGGCATAAACCAGCTGAGTCCATTTGAGAAATACGGGGCCTATTCCCATCTTTGCCATGGTAGCATATAGCCATTCCCACCTCACGGAATCAAAAGCTTTGGTGGCATCCAGTGACGCCACTGCAAGTTTCTGTGGTCTTCCCTCGGTACTATAAATGACGTGATGTAACCTACGCAGGTTATCAGTGATGGATCGTCCGGAGACATATCCGGTTTGGTCTTGGTGAATCAACAGTGGGATCACTCTGCGTAGTCTGTTAGCGAGCAGTGCTGTGAGGATCTTGCAGTCTACGTTTAGCATAGAGAGGGGCCTGTATGAGCCACAATCTGCCCCGTCCTTCCCTCGTTTGAGTAGGGGTATTATCACGGCCTCGCTCAGGGAATCCGGGAAGGCGCCACGCTCGAAGGCCTTATTATAGACCTGAGCCAATATAGGGGTGAGTGTTTCCTCATAGGTTTTATAGAACTCCCCGGGGAGGCCATCCAAGCCCGGGGTTTTCCCAGCTGGTAGCGATCTAATTACCACCCTGACCTCTTTGGGAGTGATGGGCTCGTTAAGGGTCTCAGCCATGTGCGAGTCTAGTTTAGGCAAGTTGATGACGTCAAGGGCGTCTTCGATCCCTGTGTCAGAAGGGGGGGTCTCGGAGTACAAGTTGCGATAGAAGTTAAAGAAAACCGAATTAATTGCCTGTTGGGTATGCACGGCAGTGCCGTCTGGTGTGAGTATGTGGCAAATGGGTGGCCTGGGGGTTTCCCTTTTATAGAGCCAGGCTAAGAGTTTCCCGGGTTTGTCCCCCAGGGCATGGACTCTTTCCGTGTGTTTGGCGTAGCTTAGTTTATCTAGGGCTTCCCAGTGCTTTAGGCAGGTTTGTCTAAGTTCAGTAATTTTATGTAAATGATCAGGGAATGGGTCAGCCCTGCCTTCGAGGGCACACCGGTCTCTCTCAGCTCGTTCCAACAGGGTTGTGATGCATCTCTGGGCACCCCCAACTGCTGCGATCATCTCATCACTCATGACCACCTTATATGCCTCCCAGGCAGTGCTCATGTATTTAACGCTATGTAGGTTGTTCTGCCAATATTCTTTAGTACCGTCCCTTATGCGCTCTCTGAATGCTGTATCAAGTAGGGCTTCAGCTCTCAATCTCCACGTGGGAATGGGGGGTTTTGGCGGGAACACCTCCCAGGTGACCAACAGGGTAGAGTGATCGGACAGTAGCCTCGGCAAATAGTGCGCGTCAACAAATGCAGACTGTTGTATTTGGCTGAGAAAAATATAATCTAGCCTGGTATGCACGGCATGTGGTGGGTAGTAGGAGTACTCTCGTTGCTCCAGGTGCTGGTCCCTCCAAATATCACTGAGTTGCAATTGTTGGACTAGTTTGGAAAGTATTTTGGCCGGGGGGAGGGGCGATCGTGTTTGTCGGATCTATCCAGTAGAGGGTCAAGGGTGCAGTTATGGTTGCCTCCCCATATCATAATTCTGTCCATATATGGGGTGAGCCGTGTATAGAGGGAGTGGAAGAAGACAGTTGCGTCGTGGTTGAGTGCGTAAGTACTAACTAGGCATAGCTCTTTGCCCTCGATAGAGCCACAAATCGCAACCATCCTCCCCTCGTCCGATTTAGTACTAGTAAGCCTGAAGGGGACCGTGGGGGCAATCCAGATCAAGACCCCTCTGGCATAGGAGGAGTAAGCGGAACCCACTAGGGTGCCACGCCAGGTTTTGGCCAGGGCATCTAGCTTTTTGGCAGTTAGGTGAGTCTCTTGGAGCATGGCGATTCCGACCCTGCATCTCTTCAAGTAGGATTGGACGCGTCGTTTGACGAAGCTGTTCAGGCCTCTGACGTTCCAAGTAACAATCTTTACTGTGTCAGCCATAGGTGTTACGTGGACTGACATGTGGGGCCAGCAGGACTCGGGGATCTAGTTAGTGTAGCAATGCATATCGAGGGCTTCCGTGGTCTTGGTAATTTCCGTTTGTAGCTCCCAACTGTAATAACTCCCTGTTTCCCACCCCCCCCTTTAACTGCAAACAACCCAAACATAGAACTCGCCCAGCGAGGTCACCCTCGTTATGACAATCCCGTTTCTGCTCCGTAGGACCGTGCATAGGTCTCCAGGTGCCCTACGGGTGGGTATGTACACCCAAAAAAAAGGGAAGAAACTTTCCAGGGGGTGGAGTGAACCTTGACTCCAGTGTCTCCATGTAAGGATCTGATCAGCTGTGTGGAAGCTCAATTCGCCCGCCGGCGGTGGGTAGAGGCTGCATGATTCCTATCGAGATGGCAGTCCGTCCATCCAGTCTCTGGCCTGTGCCGGAGTGTCGAACAGGTGTGCCCTATTGTTGTGCAGGACTTTAGTTCTTGAAGGGTACAGGAGCATATAACGCAACCCAGCTGCCTTCAATCTGGCCTTCGTGTGTATAAACTGGGCTCTGTTCATTTGAACCTGGAAGGTATAATCAGGGTAGATAGCGATTGTGGCGGAGTCCCGTTTGATTTGACCCCCTGCTCGGGAAAAGGCCAGGATTACCTCTCGGTCCTTGTAGTTAAGAACCTTTGCTATCACCGGCCTGGGTGGGGCGCCCGATGGATGTTTCTTAGCGAGGGATCAGTGGGCCCTTTCAATGGTGAAGCCTTGGTAGAGTTTACCAGCTCCCACCTCCTGTAGCAGGAGGTTCTCTACATAGGGTTGGAGCCCTCAGAACCCTCCGGCAGCCTGAGGAGACGAATATTATTACGACGGGCTCTTCCCTCCGCCTCCTCTGCCCTATCTTCCAAGTTCTTGACCCTTTGTTGGAGTGTCCATGGTGGTCTGTCGCTGCTTCGGCCTGCCGTTTTCACCAGCCATCTTGTGAGCACACAGACCACTCGCGCCGGGGGCGCAGGTGGTAGGTCGCTAGTCGGTCACGGAGGGGTGCTTCTCACTGTTGCTGCAGGGCCCACAAGGCAGTACCGCCCGGGGCCGAGGTGAAGGTGTGAGGCTGCTCGGGTGTCCCAAGGGGACCCAGGGGTCGCTGTAGAGAGGGAAACGCTTTGGCCCAGTGAGGCGGGAGACCGCGCCCGTTTCAGATGTCAAGGAAGGGGTAATGCGCAGGCTGCGCGAAGGTGGTCATGCTCCGATCTCTCGCCGTATTACAATTGTTTGGCACCCCCTTTCCGTGGTGAGTGAGCAGTGGGGCCTTTAGGCGGTGATTTCTGGGCGCCAAGGTGGGGCCCCGTACATCCGAGGTGGCGTGGTCAGGGAGTTTCGCAGTGCCCACACCCTGTCCTGTGGGTGTAGGCGCTTGTGTAGTCAATGTTGGGCGGCGGGACAGCTATTGCCGCCCGTGGGCTCACCAGTTCTTTGGGCGCACAGTGCGCTGGGCATGGGCCGCCCTCGGTGTCGACTGCAGGGCGCAAGGCGGTTCCAGGCGATGGGGGACTACTGGGATCCTCTCCTGCGACTCTCCCTAATGTAGATTCGCGTTGGCGGGGGAGAGGGGGCCGAGGTCCCAGTAACTCGGGGAGGCCAGCCCCGCAGCACGGGGACGGAGCACTATGCGACCGCGGGTCCTCTATCGCTCCGCTCCCGAAGCACGAGTCAGGGCTGGTTACCCCCCCCCCACCCTGCTTACCTTCGCGGCACCGGCCGGCCGCTGGTCTTGTCAGGGCTCCGCCGCGCTCCATGGGCAGGACGCTGCTGGATGGAGGCCCAGGGGCTGGCACGCTCCGTCTGCGAACACAGCTGCTCCGCTCCTCGACCCCGGCGCAGGCTGGCTGCTCCGGCTCCCCTATGCACTCCGGTGGGCAACGTCCTCTGCGGTGCAGGTGCGCTACGGTCCCTCGAGACTCAGGACGCGGGAGCCGCCATTTTCGTTCTCTGCTCCAGCACTGCACACTCGGTGTATGACGGCGTTAATTGTCCCCAGCCGTCTGAGAGACGGATCAAACGATTGCGGATGGGATCCGGCGGCGAATGGTGCAAGTTGCGACATTTTAAAAGCTAGCAAAAATACATGAAAACGGCTTATGATGGCACATCAGCGAGGAGCTCACAGGAGACACGTCCGCTCTACATGGCAGTTAGCCACGCCCCAGGGAAAACACGTCTATGTTGGTTGTCCAACAGTTGAAGCAAAGGGCAGATTGAAGTTTTCTTTGATTTTAGATATAGTACACACCTCCTTAAGTGTCGTAGTGCTTAATGATGGAAGGCATACTTCAAACAAATGATTTCCATCAGAGTGCTAGGACCCATCTGTAGAATCCTATCCCAAAATGTGCCTTCAATTACTCTGGACCAGGAACGATCCTCAATACATAATGCATCTAACCCGTACAGTGGCACAAAAACCTTGTACATAGTTTGAATCCCCAGTAGACTAAAGCCAGACGTGGCACCAACACATCTATATATCACGCTAGTTAATGCAATAACCTTTCCTTTCTCATTTCATTCCTACAATTAAGGTCTGGTAATCACCCTGTGATGTCGCCAGGCCAAGATATTTAGAATGGGTAACCCTGTTCAATGTGATTACCATTGATGTTCATGCCCGGAACTGAAATCCTCTTATTGGCGAAGTGCATACTCTTTGTCATTTTATAGTTCACAATTAGCTCTTGGTCATCTGCGTATCATAGCCGTGCAATCGGCAATCGCTTAAGACCTGGAAAAGTGTGATTCCCACAGCACAAGATCGTCAGCGTAGGACAAGCAGTGCATCTTTACACTGGCTATTTTAGAGGGGCAGCTGTTTTAATTGGGCCAGCAGGACCGGAAGATCAGCGATATAGATGTTGAAAAGCAGTTGTGCCAATACGCAACTCTGCTTCACACCACGCCTGTAGTGGTTGGGAAACAGATCCCCCTGCTGTCTGTACAGATGTATTCTCATATAGACCGCGTATGGCAGAAAATAGATCCTGCAGGAAGCGATAAGCTTCAATTTTGTTCTAAAGCCTTCATCTGTTGACGGTATCGAATGGGGCCTGAAAATCTGTCGTGGCAACAAATAAATTGGGCCGTCCTTTCACAAGCCATGTGCAGTGCCAGAGCCAGGTCTCAACCCCATTTGAAACTTTCCTATTAGGTGTGCTGTACTGACCCACTTTTCAAGCCTATCTAGGAGCAAGGATGCAAATATTTTACCAAATATATCAAGAAGTCTGAAATGTTCTGGTAGAGATCTGTTGCCATGCTTGTTAATGGGTACTAATATTTATCTGTGCCAAGAGGTGGGTATGCGCCCCTCTTCACAAACTTTCGAGAACAAAATAAATAGCTTTGCCCAGAAATTAGAAGCTCTCTTTAACAACATTAGACAACCCATTGGGTCCCTGGTCCTGGACTCCTTAAGTCTGTAGATTTTTACTTCAATGTCATTTAAATCAAAGGTTATACTGAACCTGCTGTTAAGAGGCTGAGCGATCATTGCTATTTCACTACCTTGGAACACATCGTTGAGATGGCACAGCCATTCCTGCTCACCAATACCACACACTAATTGTGATGCCTTTGGATTGGTAAATGTCATCGCCAGCTTCCACATCCTACGTGTATCCTTAAGTTTGGGCACATCTATCAAATGCTGCCATTGTGCATTTCTTTGAGGTAAACCGTGGTTTTATCCACCTCCCTATATTTGTAATTGGCCAATCGAGTGGCATGCAAGATGTCAGGTGAATTCAACCTGTTCTTGATTTTACGCAGTTCACATCGCAGGGCACATTAAGCATCGCATACAGCTATATCAAAATGATCTCGTTGGTTGATCCAAATGTGCATAATACCCCAACTTGGACATGTTACACATATTAAAGTCTCTATGCAGTCATCCGTCAAATGAAAGGCCTGTTGCAGTAGGCATTCAGCATTTTCAAGGAGAAACTAGTGAGCCGTTTTAATGCTCCTAGCGGTCCAGGCCAGCCGCTGGCCACCAATATTAATGTCAAAATTACCCACTTGGTTCAGTAAGCATAGAATGATCATATGAGGTTGGTAGACTGACCCATAGCATGGAAGAATCCATAATTGGTCCGATCCTGAAACCAGGAAAAGCAGGGTGAATCATATTGCCCGATATCCTTAATAAATCAGGATAGTAAGATTCTTACGGCGATCCTAGCAGGAAGACTGAATTGAGTAATTGGGACATTGATTCATCCGGATCAGACTGGGTATATTTCCAGGAGGGCGATGTCAGAGAATCTAAGACTGTTGCATGCAATAATAGCAGGGACACAGGGGGAGTCAGAAGGGCGAGTGCTGGTGGCGTTGGATGCAATCAAAGCATTAGACTCCGTTCGGTGGGAGTGGCTGTTCGCCTCTCTAGGAAGTTTTGGAATAAGAGAGAGGTTCATGAGATGAGTCGGGAATCTATACTCCAGGCAGGTAGCTAGAGTGAGGATCGGTAAACGTGTGTTGAGGCAGTTCTCTATAAAGAGGGGCATGAAACGGGGGTGCCTGCTGTCCCCTAGGCTGTACATCCTGGCCTTGGAGCCTCTAGCAGTGTTTCTGAGGGAGTTCAGGGATACAGGGCTCCTGGTAATGGCACACATCATGTGGTCTCGTTATGTGCAGACAACATTCTATTGTGCGTGCGGAGCCCGGAAGAAAAGCTAGCGTCCTACATAGAGGTATTAGACAATTTTGCAGCCTTATCCAGAATAAGGGTTAGCAAGACAAAGTCCTGTATATTTCTGCTGGTGGGCTGGGTTGGGGTGGGGGAATCACAACTTCCGAACCTGGGGCTGCAGTGGAAGGTCAAAATATTTAGATACTTAGGAGTCTATGTTTACCACAATGTGACAGAAACCCATCGGCAGAATACGCTGAGGGCGTGGACCAGGTTGGTGAGCACAATCGAGTTTTGTGAAAAGCTACCCATCTCTGTGATGGACAGGATTGCACGGTTTAAAATGATTGCACTGCCACGCCTATTATACCTCTTTGTGAATGTCCCGTACCTCATACCGAAGTCCTTCAGAGAACTGAACTCGATGATGGGAGGCTTTATATGGGGATCAAGAAGGTGTAGAGTAGCCCTGGACATCTGGTTTAGAGACTATGTAGACGAAGGAGTGCGCCTCCCTCACTTGGAGCTATATTATCTGGCGGGACAGCTACAACATGTGGCAGGGTGGGTGGCAGACATAGAAACAGTGGAACATAGGCTGTTGGGTGCGACAGCACACCACCTACTGCAGGAAGTGCTGTGGTTCGGAAAGGAGAGGATTGAGGACCCTCCTCGCCTTTTATGGCTTGGTAGGAAGATCTGGCCAGGACCAGGGCACTACTAAATCAACGGAGCACAACTTCACCTCCATCGCCCCCCCAACACCCCTCAGAACCCTTATGAGGTCAGGATATGGTAGCCAGGTTCTTTGTGCCAGCTAGAAGACGATGCCATACCTGGGCTGATGTATGGGGTGTCAGGGGGGGGGGGACACAGGGTATCCAGGTTGTACCAGGGGTTATTGGAGGCAACACTCAGATAGTTTCAAGCAGAGGTGGGAAGAGAGCTCATTTAATCGGAATGGGCCAGGGCGTTGTTGTATCCAAAAAGAGTCTCGAGGAACGCTAGGCTACAGCTGACCCAGTCTTATGTGCTCCATTGAGCGTACTTGACCCAGCTCCTTTTGTCGCAGTTCCCAGGCTTGGAGGGCAAAGGGTGTCCGCAGTGTGGCAGGGGAGGGGCTGGGATGATCCGCATGTTCTGGATGTGTCCATTGATTCAAGGGTTCTGGCAGGAAATTGAACTAAGACTCAGAACCGAGGGATAACCTTCAAGTGGCCGCTGGAGGCCTGCTTACTTTGTGTGTTTGTGCGCCCCAGGAAGGCCACGCCGGAAAACCGAATGATTGACGGTTTTGGTGAAAAGGATTTCCATGGTGTTGAAATCGTGCAATGGCCTGCGCATTGAAGTGTGGTGGGAGGACTTGCAGCGCTGGTCTATAGCGGAAGCCGCAGTGTAGTATGAGGCTTTGCAAGTGGGGAGGAGGGAAAGCTCAGAGAATGTGATGGCCTGGTAAGACTTAGTGCACACAATGTTTGGCTCGCCTGATGATAAACCCCCCTGAACCTCTGACAAGGCATGGCAAGATTGAGGAGTGATGGGATTTTGGAGTGGGGGCTGGGAAGAACGGGAGGAAGGGCGCCTTGGACTACTGGTGGGCGAGAGAACTGTTGGACTTCGAGGACTACAAGCCGTGGGTTTTTGTTGGTTGTGGGGACATTGGAGTGTTGGGAATTTGATGGAGTAACGGGAAGTTGCACAGCGAAAGATGTGAAATGGAATCTGTATTATGATGCATCCTGTGCAAGAATCTTTAAACTAAATGCAATAAAAAAAGAAAGCTTAGAATGATAACTGAAAAGGGTTTCTTTCAGTTAGCTGTCTAACGTATGGTACGTTGTACTCATTACAGAATAAAGTATCTACGGTAGACCATTCTTCCAACTGTTTCTGCCAGGTCTATCTCTATTCACTCGCCCATTAAGCATATAGGAATCTCATTAAGACAGCATCTCGATCCACGTATTACCTTTCGGGGAAATGTCTTGCTTATTCAAATCGGACATTCTATGTACATAATCCGTTTTCTGTTAGTGTGTGATCAGAACAGCAGCAAGTATTAGTCGCCGCCTATGACAATTTCTTGTTCCAGAACTTTCGATTTCAGAAATTAGTTCCATCACTGCCTCTGCAATGCCTTCGGTTTTTAGTGTTCGGGGGGGGGGGGGGGGGGTCATACACATGTATAACATTACGCTTCTTGTAACAATCAGGGTGGCTAATTCTGACTGCTACGATGAATGGATTTTCAGCTGAAAGTTTTATCCTTTCAACCATTGTGATTTTTACGCCAATCGCGAGGCCCCCAATCTGACGGCCACTAAGGCACTTATTTGCTAGAATTTTGAATATTTGGAATCCATCCACCCCAAGCTCAGAAAGTAGTCATCATTCTTGTAGGAGAAAATGTAATTTTGCAGTAATATTTTAAAGGACCCCCCCTGCATCCAGCAAACGTGCAAATCCACGTGTTCCAGGAGCAAATCAACCATTATCAGTTTTCTGAAAGAGAAGGACAGTTCGCTTTTTGCACATGCCATGTTAAAATCCCGATGTTTTCTTGTACAGTATTGGCATTATCTGCCTTTCCCACACTTTGACAAATAGTTTGCCATACAGTCTGCGTGCGTGGCATGACGTTATTTAAGGACTCGATTTCCTCTTTGGTATCAGGTTTGTATCCGATATCCAAGTATTCGTTTGTATATGATCTTATCAAAATTGACATTTCACTGGAATAACAACGGACTCTGCTAAATTGATTAGTTTTTGATGGGTTCAAAATACTTGGAATCCACAATTCTCAAAGGTAAAATTGTATGCGTCATTGACATGAAGCCAGATCTGTTAACTTGCATTTTTTTCCTTGAAATGCCCTGCACAGTTCTCTTGATGGTAAAAACTGGCAAATTAGACAATGCCTCTTCCGGCAGACTGGCTATATCGGGTCTCTCCGGTTCTATAGTCGGTGCAAGTTGTAAATGTCGCAAACCAGTATTTGGCGATGGCCCAGAATGTATGACATGTGTGGGCATGGTTCGAAGTAAGGAATCGGATAGCTGATTAGGAGAGTCGGATTGTTGGGCAACTGCTACAAGTAGGCTTTTTTCATTGAGCAACAAACTCGTAAAGGTGTGTTTACTTTTAGAGGCCTTCTTTCGCTTTCTGGTGACCTTAGAGATCTTCTTTTTCTGTCCATTAGCCACGGCTGTCTACTTAACACTCTGATGTGTGGGCAGACTCTCCTGCGGCCGCCTCTGGGAAGTCAAGTGGAGGTGTTGCCACTTCTTTTGCCAACGTTCTCTTCTTGATAGGTATATGGTTGAGGTATCGCTTATATGGTTGAGGTATCGCTGCTGATTAAGTCTACGCCATCTGCTTGTTCATTCTGCATAAAGTCATCTATGGCACCTGAATATTCCTTCCTTACCCGTTGATCTGCACTAATATCTGCCTGTAATTCTACAGCTGCAATGAGGTCATCTACTTTTATCGCCCGCCTCATTGTTCAATTTAGCTTTAGACAGTCCTGCTACGTCCCCCATGATCTTCCCACACATTCGCAACAAGACCTTCATAGCGAATTGCAGGACAGATAGTTGTTTGCATCTCGCTGTATTGCATCATTTTATCCACCAATGTATTTAATACCTACAGAACTGATTCAGATACTGCTTCCAATGGGCACATATTGGGGGATGCCGATGGTCTCTTCCCTGTACTGTCGGTCTGAAGGCAGCTTTTCTCTTCTATCAAGGCAGCTGGTACTACCATTTTCTCTGAGAAATGATTGTTTCAGGTGTCTCCAAAGTATTTGGGCCCGGGTGCTTGTCTGAAGAGAGTATTGCGTAGCGAATAGCACAGAATGAGGAGAGAGTTATTGTTATTGATAGTGGAAAAGATGGGATCACTGTTGTTAATAACTTACTCCATGCCAGAGGTTAATGGTAAACATTCAGCCACTTGTTCTGTTAAAGCCGTGAGCAGCTTCGGGGTGAAAGTAGGCCTTGATTGTTCCGACTGCACCCTTGTTCATTTGCTTACCCTGGGTCAAGCTAGTAGATGCATGTTTCGGGTTTGCATTTCTCGTGTCCATAGAGTATTCACGAGTGCCTAAAGCAGCCTTGTCTTTTGTATGGGGCATTTGTTCCTTAAATTGTAGTTCGCCCTAGGTCTTGGTTTGCCAGGCATTGTGGCTATTGCTCAAAGAGGTTTGTCTCTGTTCAGATGTTGTGTTGCTGTCGCCACTTATCACGGGAATTGCACAAAGCACGGAAAAGCACACACATCTTAATAAAAGATCTTAACAAGCGCCCTGTTAGGCCTTGATAACAGTTAAGCTATGTAGCTTCCTCCCAGATGTTGTGCAGACAAAGGTATCACGGCGCAGAAAGGATGTTCAAGAAGGCATTCTGGCCAGGATGGATCACCGAACACTGTGAACACTCCTCCACGCTCTGCTTAGGAGTAAGGGTTTTGAGGATGAGCTCACCCTTTCTTCCAAAGGCACTGAAGAATCACTGACGTGAAAACAGTTCCAAGTAGAGTGAGACACTGTGAGGCACCGTGAACACTTCTACCACACTCTGCCACATATGACATATTTAGTTTTACAATTGGTTAAGTGATTAATGTCCAGCATGTAACCATTTAGTCCAACCACTTTTGTGCCTTGTTCTTCACAGATGTACATATGGAACACGTCTGACATTTGTAAAAGCCCTTTATTTAGTCAACCGTGTTTCCATATGTCTGTTGCGTCTAAGATAGCTGGGGCTTACTTTATTCAGAATTGTAGCAGCTCTAGAATACATTAGTGGTTGCTCTCCTATAAATTGTCACAATGGGACAAACTTTCAGTATGTGCCCCTTTTTTACAAGTATTCACTACTTTTAGTTTCAGAGGAAAATCGTGTAATAAACCTTACTGTATCTGTACTTTTTGCAGGCTTTTTTTTCTTTCTCAACAGCTCCACTCCTTGTTGGATGTCAATGTTAATGTCTGAATCCCTGTTTACTGTGGCTAACAAATCGCGTTTGATGATGCCCATTTCCATTTCAGAATCCTCTGGCCTGAAATGGTTTCTTTTGGCACTTAAGAACTCTTCAGTGGGATTGTTATGGGTAATAATGGATTTGTGACTGCTGTCGGCATGTAGGATGGTGTTGCCCTCTGTGGATGTACTAATGTTTTGGTTACTAGAGTGTCATGTCCAATATAAATAAGTAATTTCCTCTTTTTTGTGAAGGCGACGTGAATGCCTAAATCCCTACTGTTAACACGGGGTTCCCATTTTTCTCCTCCCTCCTCCCCCAAAACCTCCCCTCCCTAAATTACTCAACATATGTGGTCCATTTGTTGACCATGTGCAATTGCTGTATGAAAAAGCCCATAAAGTGGTTTGCCAGTGAAGGGGGCATATTTTGCACCCATGACTACACTCTTGGTTTACTTAAATTTACCATTGGACATTAGAAGGTTATGTTGCATGGTGAAATTCAGTAACTCTTAAAATCATCTTGGTGTTAGAGATGGCTGATCCGCATTCAAAGAAAAATGTAAGGGCCATGATGGCCAATTCATGTTGTATCCAGGTTTAAAGCGTGCAAACATCAAACGTGACTAAATGGTACTCTCTGTGCAACGTGATAGTTTGCAAGATATTTTAAAAAAATTATTTTGTCTCAACATAAGGATCTAATTCCTTGTCACAAGCTTTATAAAATGCTCAGTAGGTTTGGAGATGTAATCTTAATTTCGAAAATATATATAACGAAACCAAACGAACCTCTTCAATCTTATCACATTCTAGAATCCCAGTACCAATACACATAGTTAAAACCATTACCTGAAACGAATAACATGGTTTACATTATGAATTGTGATAAAAATAGTGTTAACTCTGTTGTGAGAAGTCATTTTAAATTTTTAGAGCATTCTTTTTTAAATGTTTATTGATTTCTAATCAAAGGAAACCCATTGCAATACAAAATTATAACACAAACATAAACCGCATGAAGTAATAGAAAAGCAACATCACCTTAAAGAGAAGGGGAAGAAAAACAAAAAGGGAGGTGGGGAGAAAAGAACACCTCAAGCATACAAATGGTAAAAACTGCCCAAGATATCCGATCTACTCAGTAGTTGTTTGAATCGCAAAGACTCTCTATTGAATAGAAGCGTCAAACTATATCAGTTGTCCACAGTAGGACACACATAAATCTTCCACAACCTCAGAATGTGCTTTGTGGCCATCAAGAGAGCCCTGTACACCCAAAAGAAGTTGTAAGCAGACAAAGTGTTAGTGGGAGGGAACAGACCAGCACACACATTGGCAGTGTGTGGAGGAGCGAGAGCCATCCTGCAGTTCGAGCAAGTGTTTCTTGGGCTAGTTTTAGAGCATTCTTAATGTAGAAATAAATTCAGTGTGGATCAAGCAAAGTTAAACGAAAAGAAAGCTTTGCAGCATGCCTATTTTCCCATCATTATCCGCATTGGTACAATATATTTCTTACTGGGATTTGAACAAACCGGGCAGAACAGGAGGAAGGGAAGTGTCAACTTTCGTTTTGCCATCACAGCAGCATCTATTGTTCCCAAGAAAGCTGCTCCTAGTGCTATCCCCACATCCTATTGTAAATAGCAGGTTGATCCTTAGACTCAATAAAATCTTCTCCTCGGGTTATCAAACCATACCAAATAATTCCTCTGACACAGTTGTGTTGGATAGGTGAGATAATACAGAATGCCCTGTTTCCTTTCTTGCACGATTACCTTAGATCACATTCTGGATGAACGAAATTTTTGTGTGATCTTCCTGCAGTTAAAACTGTTATTCCCATCTAGACTCGTAGTTATATTACCATATAACTCTTCCAGACCCAAATTACTAAGTTCTCTTTTAGTGAAATTAAGCCAAAATTACTTGATTAAGCCAATCACAGCACTGATGAACACTTAGAACATCTACGTATGTTTGAGACAGTGTGGTGATTATTCTTCCATAGTAGTGTCCAATAAATTAAGGGTTGTAGGCCTATGTGATCCCCAGTGTAATTCAGGTAACATTCATGTGCAAAGGGCAATCCAGGAAACCCTGATGCAACCCCACAAGTGCAGTTAATATGGATCCCACAGGCTTTTTTTTTTTTAACTTTATGCACATAACTTTTGATTTCTTTATGGTCACCTTTAAATCTTTCACTCACGTAATCTACATTTCCCTTGACCAATGTTTGTAGGGCATTTTGTATTCTTGCAATCAGCAATGCATCATCAGCGTCTGCAAGAACACATTTTCTGGTCTCCCCATTTGGGAACATGTCAGTTTGCTCAATTCTATGAAGGAAATCAACTTATAGATTAAATGGCAAGGGGGCTAAAATTCAACCCTGTTTTACTCCATGAGTAGATCAAAAGGTTGGGGTCAATTTGCTCCAATTACCATATTGAGCTCCTGCAACAAGGTCGCAATGCATCTCAATCATTATTTGGAGTAACCTATTGGTATAATCCATAATTTATTTTGATGTATGCAATCAAATACAGTAGTCTGATCCACTAACCCTAAATACATCTTATCTTTTGTACCCTTGTATATAATTAAAGATTCATTTTAGATTTATAATTAGATCCACTGTTCCCATCCCTTTGTCGAATCAATGTTGAAAGTCTGCCCAAAAAGCTGTTTTTTTTCTCTCTTGGCATCACTACCCTGAAGAACCATTGGGCCGCAGAGTCCATTAAGGAGATGGGGCAATACAGCAGATCCCTTTTTAAAGATGTTATAATAGTCTCCTTTTTCAGCTCTTCAGGGTGGTACACTTTCGAATCAGGGCTTAAAAAAACCAAGCTAAAAATGGGTTTTCGTCTCAAACTGTAATAACTCACCGTATACCTAATCTGGCCCTGCAGTTTTGCCATTTGACAACTTGAATAATGCATTTACAACCTTGCTTAAAGTAAACTCGATGGGATTTCTCATCCACCACTTGTTTATTTGCCTATTATCATTCTCACCATCTGTCATGTTACAGGATGCATTATATAATATTTCAAAGTGTTATACTCTCTTTGTAGCTCAGATATCTGCTGTGATTCAAGGAAATTTGAGCTATTACACGATCTGCCACTGCCCTTCAGTAAGCTTTCGTGTTATCCAATATTGCTGCCTGATCCAGGCTTCTTCCATTGGTTTTAACGTTCTGCCCCTAATGGCCGCCTTATAAATAATCTGACAAGCTTTCAGGAGGGACTGTTTGCTGTCCTACACTTTCTATCATACCAGGCTACCTTTTACCCTTTTCTCAGCCTTTCAGCATCTCCTTCTGAATACATGGCTTACTTTTGACCTATTTTATAATGACAGCTTCAGCTAACGAGGATTGTATGGGTTTAGGCAAGTTTCAATATCAGAAAGGGAACAGTATATAAGTTCCGATTTTTATCATCTACACGCTCAGAGGATATTGCTTTAATGGGAGACCGCACTTGTACCTGTCTCAGTAATAGTTTTGGTTGTGCAATGATTCCTTTGTTGCACTGTTAGAATCAAGGGGTAATGGTCGCTCTCAATCCTGGGAGGTATCTTAAAGTCGATAATATGTTTCCACATCAATTAGAAAGTATTCTGTAGTTGAACGGTGCCTGGCGTTTTCAAACGGGTACTTCCTAGGTATGTCTGATAGGAATCTGCCATTTGCATTTCACTATGCGCTCAGAAAAAGCTCTGCCATCCTTATTTGACGGCCTGCCCTGCAGTAATGGGGAGGAAATATTAAGGACATTGTCTTCCGCCTTATGACCTTATTCAGTAGTTACCAATTTTCAGGTTCAAGCCCCCCCTCCCCCCCTAATAAACCTAATGTTTGCTGAATTGGTATGGAGGTACTTGGCTAATTGCGTTTTGTACAGAAGTGCTGTTAGCGTGGTACCGCTTCCAAACCCATACTGGGAATTATAACCCTGCTTTAAGCGCCATTGGGAGAGCTTGCCCCAATCAATGTTAATCACCAAAAGAGTTGGTGAAGATAAACTAATATGTCTGCTTTTATACTTTATTGTTGTAGATCTGTGTTTTGCAAGTTCTACACATTTTCTTACCTTTTGAATAATGGCTGATTTAGTGTAAAATTCTACAAAATTAGGTAATGGAAATGGTGGACTTGCCCATGTTTCCTGGGGCATTAGAACATCAAATTGATTAAAGAACACATTAAATCTTGGTCTCTCCATTTTTACTTCAACCCAGTAATGTGCTAGGGAACTATTCTTAAGCAATTCCTGAAATTATTTCTTGCTAGCCGATAACGGGGGAGTATGCACTATGCAACCATACACGCCCTCCCTTGCTGACCTAGATAAAGGACTTAATTGGGACTGTTGAATTCCCTCCCGAAGGCAACTTTTTTTTTTAAAGTCCATAAGAACAGGATTTGCCTTCTGACACACAGTGCGGTTTTCTGAGGGTGCAATTTCACACAGCCTAATGTCATATTTCAATAAATGACTTCTGTGGTGCATATTAGCCGTCATCTAAGTGACAATGTTTTTTGTGTGTCTTTTTAAGAGTTTTATTTAGGGCACTTGGTGCTAACAAATCATTAATCACAAATGTAGGTCAAAAATGTAGACTGGCATAACAAAAGCAACCACTAGCCATTAGCCTCCTCAGTAGCCTCACACTGGCCGAGGCACTCTTCACCCTCTAAACTCAAACTGTCCCTTAGGTATTGGCGAAAGTCTGACCATGTGTCTTAAGGACTGCACCTGCTGGGCAGTAGGGTCGTATAAACCTCCATGCCATTTGCACACACATCTTCCAGCCATTCCTCTGGCGTAGGTTGTTTCTGCTTCCATCTAATGAGAATGCCCATTTATTCTAGTAGTACCAAATTCAAAAACCTGCGTTTCACCTCCGGCATCCTACCTGTATATCCCAGCATGCTTACCGAGTATGTGAACAAAATTTAACCAGCTTTTCCAGAGAAATCTCGAGTCCTACTTAGTCATAATTCTTTTGTCCCAAATCGAGTCTCGAAATGGCCATTTGTAAAGGACACTCACAGTGCAGTCTTCACAATGCATGCAGTCCGATAGTAACCTTAAGGTGGGCAATGCCAGACAGATGTCCATGCTGTCAGCTAGAACTCTCATTAATAGTCATGTATGCATTCTTTCCGTGGAAGCCACTTTTAAATGTCCAAATTAAATATAATTTCCTCCACGCTTCTGTCTCCGAGGTGATATTTTCCTTTGATTAACTGGATTGTCTGGAGCAACTTTGTTGTGGGGCACATTGACAGCCAACACAAATTGTTTTTGCTCATGTCTCTGCTCCTTCCATGGCTCTCCTCTACCTCCTTTTTATCGATGTTTTGAGAGGCTGTCTCTCACCGTTCATAAGTTGTTTTCACACTCCGATTAAAGGGATTTTGAAGTATAAATTACCTTCAGATTGTTAGCCTGACTACTCACGGAGGTCATATTTGTTTTTTTTAACATCTTGGGTATTGGTTATTCCAACAACGTAATCCCCACCGGTCGCTATTTCCACTGTTCTCTTCTTGTTATACATTTTTCTGGTAGTTAGTGGCAATTTCCCCTTGCTGGTAATTGGGCCGTTAATTAGACCCAGGCTTTTCTCTTGCAGAACTTGGTCCTGGATTATGTCCTCTGGAAAAGATGCATGTATTCGGTTTTACTAGGACCTAGTTGCAGGTCACACTGCATGGTTGAAGCTGGACTTTTTTAAATCGCCACTGTTGTTATCCAAGTCCCTCTTGCATTGAGCTGTGGGGTTTCATTAGTGCTTGTGATTAATGCGTGAAGGGGAGCTTCAGTACTCTCTGCATGCTTCCTCTGGGGGGTTGGTCTAAATTTACATTGATGTTGAGCCCTACATTTGGTCGCTCAGGGTGAACTTTATATCCATGACCTCCGGGTGACACTTTTACATGCATTTGTCCAAATGCCTGTATGTTGGGTTTGCTATGTTATTCTGGCAGGTGGTATCACGCTTTGGGTCAGGTCTTTCCTCTTTTGTGTCTATATACAACTTTCGGGAAATAGTCTGCATAAATATCCTTAGGGGAACTCCTCTGACGGTACGCATTTTACTATTTCCTCTCTACCAAAGGGGGTAGAGATGTTTGCTAGCAGATCATCCGATCTGGACTCCAAACATTCAGTGCAGTCATGACTGTGTCCTTGGCCAGGTTCATTATAATTGACTCCTTAATCAGTCTGGTCAGATATGATGCCTTTGCCCAGAGTCAGAGGACTCCCTGTTGCATCAGGATTACCCAGGTCGTCCGACCCTTCCTCTAATACCGCACCTTCCTCTTCATTAAGCTCTCTTCTTCCCTTGGTTGGCTCGTGACATATACAGTTTGCGCAGTGAACAATCTCCCCCCTCTTCTCTGTTGACTGGCTGCTCTCCTTCCAAGTTCCTACTCCCTCCAAGTCCAATATCATATTATTTTTAATAGTCTCTGAATCCATACCTTCTGGACTATCCACCTCCGGAGTGGGTGGTGGGGATACTGGCAATATAAATAAGTCATAGTTTGTGATAGAGGAGATTGTCTTCGTGATCTTCTGGGGCCACATCACATTTTTGTTTTCTACTCCTTAGCACACCTTAAGTGATAGCTCATTTTGAACTGGGCATAGAGGTAATTTATTTACCTTCGCTTGCCTTCTATGCCTCGCCCACTGTTGGGTCATCTGGGCCACTATTTATATTCTGAGTCAAAGGCCCATGTGGGGACCATTTGCCGTCTCTGGTATTTTGGCCAAGAATAGAGCCGGAGATTTCCATAAACCTTTGAATAGGTAGGTTGGACTGGCAATAGCCAGTGGATGACTCGGACTAGCAGATTGTTGAGTGAGTCAAATAATTTGTGTAAACAAAGTAATCCCAACAAAGTGTGGGATGTTCTATAAAAGAATATAGAGACATATAATATGCCCAAAATCAACTATTAAATGTGGTCTACAGAAGCTATATTATCTCGGGTTAGGATGACTATGCTAGAATCCTATAAGCAAGTCTCAGCTGATTAAACCTATGGGAATCATAAGGAGTGCCTAAGGTACAATAGAGGCCTTGTTTTTTTTAAAAAAAAATGTATTTGTGTGAATCAAAGGGAAATTGATTTTTACAAAAAAAGAAGAAAAACGTATTCAGAACTTTTCTACGGTTGCGCAAGTGAAAGTTCAAAATTCAGGTTTACTGGTCTTTTCAGCCCATTTGGGCCTTATCGAGCTGCTGGACTCAGTAAAAGAAAGATTCACGTTAACTGGTGTTTTCAGCCGGTTTGGGCCTTGTCGAGCTGCTAGACTCAGTAAAAGGAAGAAGACGAGTGGACCGGGGCAGTCAATGTCCTGGCAATAAAGAGCAAATTAAAAATGCCCAAAACTTCTTTTGTGCCTGGAACTACTTGAGATTGTCATGGTGTCCAACATGGTCATTAGATGTTGAAGAATTTTAGACGTAGCCGTAAACCACGTTGGTTTATCCCCGCTAATCATTCCCAACCACCAACAAGATTCACTGTCCAACGCAGGGTTGGACGAGAAATGTTGCATGTATGCTGATCTGATTGAATTCGGTTCTGGGCAGCCTAATAGGAGATGGCGAACTGTTTCTTTTTAATTTGTTTTGACAGAATCTGCAATGGGCTGTATTAGAGAGACCTCTGATGGCTTTAATTTCATTTGTTGGTAAAAGGTTAAGTCTTGCTCTGAGAAGACAGTTTCTGGCTTTCCTATTAGGGAATTGTTTAATGTAACCCTGAAGTTCATTCAGTTTCTTTAGGTTTGGGGGCAAGTGGAGCGTGAGTTTGTTTGCTGAGACTTTTGCCAAGGTCAAAATCCAGTCATATTCCTTGATTTCTTTTCATGACCTTTGTCGGGTTTTGGACTAGTTCATCCTCGTCGCTCTCAAATGATTTCAGAAGCGTGGAAATATGACCTCCAAGATTGTAGGGTCTTGTTTGTGACGACTGCCAGTTCTGCTTTTATTCTGTATGGCAGTGGATTCGTAGGAAGCAAACATTTCCTATATAACCTCAATGAATTGCAGTTTATTGACCCTTGTAGAGATAGGAGACTCAATTCTCTTCGGATTAACGCTACTGTTATGATCTCTGCTTCCAAAAGGTCAGGGTTTTCCCAACTCCCTTGGAAGCAGATCCATAACCCAGGTTCCGAGGGCCAACCAGTCCCAATTGGGACCCGGTCCTGGCGCCAGGGGCACCAGGCTCATAAATATGCCCAGTCCCAGCGCTGGAAGCGCCGGGCTCATAATGCTTGGGTGGACTTACCTGCAGCAGACCATGCTGCTTACTTGCCTGCCAGTTGAGCCTCTGATCCTCTTCTGTTTGGAACTACTTTTCCTGTTGGGTGGGGCAGGAGCCACTCCCTAGGTTCAGAACACTGGAACTCTTCTGGAAAGCAGGAACTCTTTTCTTACCTAGGCGTGGCTGTGGAAGGAGACATCTAAGCACTACAGGAGGCTATTTAAACCACACCCGATGGATGAATCTTGCTTTGCGTAATTCTGCATCCTCTGCAGCAGAACGCTCATCGTGTCTTCTGCATCTGATCCTGGGCCTAAGGAAAAAGGCTTACCATCCTGAATCCAGTCTTCAGCAACACCTATAAAGACAAGAAAGAACAGGTTAGCATTACGGTCTTCAGTGACAGCGCTTCACTTACCTGGTCCATCGGCTGTCACCAACGCCTCGCGCTGCATTCCGGCATCTGAAAGACAAAGGCTTACCTACTCTTCGCACGCTCCGGAGGCCTTCGGCGCTGCATCCCGCATCTGAAAGACAAAACAAGGTGCGTTTAAAGACATTGTGGGAACTTTAATACTCACGTGCCATTACTCCTTTCCACATCTAACCCAGTGGGTATTCCGGCACCCTGCAGCCGCTCCGAACTTGTACCTGCAAAATAAAAAGACAGTTAGAGCGCATCGTGAAGCAGGCAAAAAGCGCTTACTTACGTGCTTCCAGGCGCTTCTATTCATCACACGGGCTCCATCTTCAACTCACTTCAGCCCGTCATCCGCCATCGCCGGAACCCTGCAAAACAAGAGACATCATTACTAAAGACTTTTAAAGACATTAGAATTACTCGAAACTTACCGTTCGTGCAGTAAACGACGGACAGCAGTCCTCTGAAGTCAAGAGGCCTGCTCCCCTTATCCAGTGAAGAAACTGGTTACAGCACCCTGCCCCGAGGCAGATGGAGAGCACGGCGTTCACTTACCTAAGGTGAGAGCGTTGACCTTTGGGGTTCTACAGGAGAAGAGAAAGGGAAGAAGAGAGAGACATTCAATAACCCAGTTCATTAATCCCATATTTTCTATCTGCAGACATCTTACCCTTCGAGTCAGACATACAGTGCACAGAGGTCCAGCCCAAAGAGCCAGCCGTGTGTTACACATCACCTTTGAAGATACGGCATACGCCCAGTCAAGACCGGCGCCTCTACGGGAATCAGGTGAGCGTTACAGCTACAGAAGTTGAAGGGAGGCAAAGAACTGATCTCCAGTAATATGTTTCTAGTGTAAGCCAAATTTCTCTCGGAAGTAGAAGCATTGCCTCTACGCCGTAGGTTATTGAAGGGACTACTTTCCTTTTGTAGAAGTCAATCGCTGGTATTGTAGAGAAGCGACCGATTTTTCGGTCAATTGCTTTTCCTTGCGCTGCCAATTTTCTGATTTTCGATCTTGGGTAATCTTGCATTGCAAGTTCTTTTTTTGGAATTATCCAGCATGATGCCCAGGTATTTAAAGCTTTTTACTTTTTCAATCTCAGCCGATTGGAAGAACCATTTTTTGTTTTTCTGATTTCTTTGTTGATCTTTCTAGAGTAACGATTTTGGTTTTTCCTTTGTTTACTTCCAAGTTATTGATGGTTGCATATGACAAAAGGTTGTCCAGCTGGCGCTGTAGGCCTTTGGGTGTCTGACCGATTAGAATTTGATCATCAGCATAGAGTAGCCTGCTGATTTTGTTTGCCCAGATTCGGTGGAAATGATCTGACAGAGGTTTCTGTTCGGAAGTCTCCAAGATAGGCTAGGAAAATTGAAGGGGCCAACGGGCACCCCTGTTTGACTCCCCTTTGGATCGCAATGGTTGATGATGGGGACCCTTTACAGTTTAGTCTAACTCGTACAGTAGTGTTAGTGTGGAGTGCTCTAATTGGTTCGAGAATTTCTTGAGGACAGTTCCAACTTTTCAGTTTGTTCCATAAGAGAGCTCTGTCGACCCTGTCAAAGGCTTGAGAGAAGTCTATGAAGGCCATGTATAGCCTGGGAACCCCTTCGATCATTTTGCTTTTCAAGGAGCTTATTATCAAGATGTTCACCGAGGTTCCCATATTTTTCTTAAATCCTGATTGGAATGGTTCGTTGCATGGGGCGGCGTTAGCCCAATCTTGGAACCTTTTCAGAAGGAGGGAACCGTATAGCTTTCCTATTGGGTCCAGCAGTGCGATGGGGCGATAGTTAGATGGGTTTTTGATGTCTTCTTTCTTGTATATTGGAATTATGATAGCAGTGGTCCAGGAAGCAGTTATCGATTTGGATTTTTAGCATCTTGAGAAAACTTGACTAATGAAGGTGGACCAAGCTTCGGGGGTGGGCTTTTAGATCTATGTAATGCCCTCAGGGCCCGGTGCTCTTGAATCTTTCAGTTTATTTATTAGATCATAAATTTCGTCTCGGTCATCAAGTTTTGCCCAGATACTATCAGAATTCTTGGAATTTAAGAGGTGCTGGCCCAAGGGTAGTTTAAAGGTTTCCTTTATGTTTTTCCCAGGAGGCTTCTCCAATCACGTTCTGGATATTATCACTCCTGATAGATGTCAAGTTTAGTAATGACCAGAATTCTCTCGAATATTTGGTACAGATGGCTCTCAATATGGCTTCGAAATCCTGTTGGTATAGTTTCTCCTTTGATGTGATCTTAACCAAGCGCGATACATACTTTTTGCTACTTTCCTGGCCATTTGTGCTTGATCAGGATCTAGCTTGGCTGTGTTTCTTATGGCATTTCGGTATTCTCTCCTTTTTTCAACTAGCAAGGGGACCATAGGCGTGCTTTTTGGAGTTGGCAGAAGAGCACGTTTTTAAACGGGGCTTTTTGTAGGCTGTTAGCAAGGGACCATAGTCGGTCGCGAAATTCTGATCTCTGGTTTTGGTCCTTTTGTACTTACAGCTCAGGTCTCTTATGTCTGCTGCAGAGAGACGGATTCTATTTCCTTGTGTGTTTGATTCGAGCTGATATGCCAGAGTTTCAACAGGCACGTTTTTGCTTTTCCAAGATGTTAAGAGATTAGGGTCACTGGACTTCGTTTCGATCACCTCAAAAGACTAGATCGGGTCCAAAAATTGTTGATTTAGCCAGGCCATTTGTCCACGTCGGTAAACGGGCCATGTTAGGAAAAACCATGTCCAAACTTTGTAGGTCTGGAGTTCATTAGCTCAAGCCATTGAGCGCCTCTGTGATCAGAAGGAGTAAAGTCTCTGAGTTTTTGTTGTACACAGGTGGCGTTTAGATCTCCGCAGATTAGTATATGTGGCACAAGGTGTACCGTCAAGAGCTCGTCGATAACCATTTCAATTTCTCTGAGGAAGGCAGACGCTTCAATTTTTGCAGGGTTCCAGTATGTATTAAGAACAGCTATAGGCGTACATTGCACATTCCTGTTAGTCTCTTTTGTAGGACCATTTTAGCAAGACTGCTAGGAGGTATTGGGTCGCACTTAGAACTTTGCCCATTTTTAGACCATGGCCGATGCGATTTGCCATCAGGAGGCCAGAAGGAGGACGACCCATAGTGCTCTTTTGGGCCGGGGCCAGAATACGTTCGTACCCATCCAAAATAGGTGTTTTCATAAGCCAAGTTTCTTGTAGGCATAGACTATCAAAATCGCCCAGGTTTATTTCGCCGGAGATGGTCAAGTGCTGGAAGCCCCTGGTATTCCAAGAACATAGGCTTATATTGTGCGAGTCGGCGTCAGTTGACTGTTGCTCTGCATAATTGTAGTCCTGGAGCTTGGATTGCTATTTGGACTTCCTAGATGTAAGACTTTTAGGAAGCGAGGCCCATAAACCAGAAGTAGTCGGTTTAGTCCTGTTTAAATCGTGCTCCGGTTGCACGTTTTGGACGGTTTGACTGACCGTTTTTTCCAAAACCTGAAAGGTTTTGTTGGTGGTTGAGGGCTGTTGAATGTTTTTCCCAGTGCTTTGTCTATTTCCATCGTACCTTTGGGTAGATTTGGCTTTTCCTTGTGGATATGAACTATCAGGTTCATGATTAGTTTGTCCAGCTGTGGTCGTAGACTTTTTTGGATATTGTTCTACTTTTGCTGTAGCATTGCTTATGATTACTCGCTTTATTGGTTATCTGAGGTTTTGGCCTTTCTTTGCTCCTTGGCATTTGAGATGTGCTGCATGATCGATCTGTTATCTTTCGAGTCGGTGAGGTCATACCCAAATCTCAAGAGTTCTTTTGCTTCTTTCCTTAACAGGTCTTTCACCGATTCAGATGCGATGTGGAGGTAAGTTTGGGCCTTCCCTTTCTTATGGCTCGGGTCGACAATCTTTAGGTCTTCAGTTTTTATTTTCCGCAACTTTGAAAGATGATGGAACAAGATTAACACTGAGATTCTGTTATGGATCACATCGTCATGGTTTCCTGGGATTTGTTCTAGATTGAACACCCACCGCCGCTCTGGTTTGGAATTTGAGGTTGTATATTTTTCTGTTTTGGAGCGGTGATAATGCTCCGAACTGGAAGGTTTACGGGAACCAAGATCCCTTGAGGACTTTTGTGAATCTCGTATAAGTGTCTGTCTTTCTTTGGCAATGGAGTTGCGTCTGAATGATTTACTATCTGAAGAGGAGCTTGTTCTGGTTTTCCTAAAAGCTTGAAAGGGAGGTGTTGGAGATCTGTGATTTTGGTGAGATTTATGGGAAAGGGAGTGGAATTTCTCCATATGCTTTTTGTTTGTGTTTTGGTATATTTTGTTCCGGCGTTCTTCAAACGTGAGGAAAGGGGAGTTTTGGTCCTAAATTTCTTCTAAGGTGCTGCTAGATAAACTTTGAGATAGAACCGCAAAAGTAACTTTTCTCCCTGGAGTCACAGGTGGCTCCCTAATGGGGCCCTGCTGAGAGTTCTCGTCTAGATGTTGACGGAGGTTCATCAAGGACTCGTGGTCCATGAACTCTTCTGTAGTTTTTGGTGAGTTTGAAGCCTCAATTTGATTGGTTGGCACATTTTGGGTTGCGCAAGGGCTTGAACTGAGCTTTGAGTTGTCAGACTGATCATTAATTGAAAGTGATTTATGTTGTAGCTTCAGCAGCACTGGAGTAAGAGAAGTTGATATTGAATTATCGCAGGTTTTGCTTGCTTTCTTTCCTACTTTGTTTTTCTTGAAAATCAGAAAAGATTGATCAATTTGAACCGTTGATGAGTTTCCCACGTCGGGGTGATTAGTATCATCCACAATCAATGGTGTATCCTTGTTCCTTCTCTTTTCGCAATTTGTTGAAGTCGCTTTAATTAAAAGCGGATCAGTTTGAGTTTGAGTACTGCTTGAGACTGTAGAAACGGTCAAGTCAATGACTGGGGGTGTTTGTTCAGCCGCATCTTTTGTAGATTTATTTTTCGTCGGGCTAGTGATGGATGAACTGATATCGCTGGTTTGCTTCTGAGATGGGAAGGAGGGTTTGTTCTTTGGCAAGTTTTAACTGTTCTTCGTGGGCCATGACATAGCCCTCTAAGTAGGTCAGTTTAGTATACATCATTGCCTGAATTGTAGTATGGCCTTTTAAAGTGTCATTCAGGGATTCCTAGAGCTTTGTAAACGGTGTAAGGCCTATTGAAATTGCAGACATAATTGAAAAAATGTCGGGTTTTTTGCAGAAGGCTCTTTTAGAGGAGGTTGTTCTTGAACACTCTGCTTACTTGATGGATGAGGCGGGATAGGTGATACACTAGGTGGTCTATGATGATGTTTCGAGCGAGGCAGTTCCAAAGAATCTTCTGTGAGGTCCACAAGGTGGAAAGAGGACCGGCGGTGCGTTAGTTCTACCAAGTCCATGGCTTCTACCGCTACCGTTAATTATTTATGTACTTACTATTTATTTTGTTTCTCTCCTATGCTCTGCACTTCCCCCTTTTTCCCTTCCCCATGCAGTTGCACCTTCTCAATGTCACTGGGCCTAGTAAGATTGTTGTTTTTGTTTTCTCCCCTGTTCCCCTCCCTTTGCCTGGTCGCGCTCTGAAACACCTGTGAAAGAGCTCGATATAAATAAAATATCATATCACGGGTACCAGTCTTGTTTTGTAAGTCCGAAGTATTTGGTGCCTGTGGAGGGGATTGTGACGTAGGCTGGTTTTCTTTTTCCAAAAGATTTTCCGTTGAACTAAATAGATCAGTAATTTGGTCTTTATGTATTTGGAGTGAAAGATCCAGGGCGTCGCTGTTCAGATTTTCATCGTATTCGCCTATTTCTTGGTCGTCAGTTGATCTTGGATGGGTCTGTGCCATGTCCACTGCAGATTCGCTGGAGGCCTTTGGGATGGCCAACGCATCGCCCCCCCTGGCAGTGATTCCAAATTTACCAGGGCGCCAATAGGATTAAGGGTGTTCAGAGAAACTGTCTTTGGCGTATTGGATTTCATTGATAGACACAGAATCAATCGTTTGCGAGAAAGCCTTAGGATGGTCATACTTTCTATGTTTCAACATGGGCTGGCAGTCTTGGAGTGCTTCCAAAATTTCCCTGTCTGTAAGCTCTGCTGTGCGTGCCAAATACTGGCAGTTTCTGCTGGTGAAAAAGCTTGTAAGAAGGTTCTGCGTAGTATTTTGAAGCTTAGCCTTTCCTGACGTAGTGGGGAAAGAAATGGTTCCAATACGCTTTTTCTGGGAAACTATGCCTTTTTGAAGCGGCGGTCCATTCTTTTTGCGTTCTTTCTTTTCGATTCGATTGTTTTTCCTCGATTTTTGAGGTATTGGCGAATGTCTTGGGCGTTTCCTTGAATTTGGTTTGGCCGATAGTGTTAAGCTCAGCTCATCGTCCCCTACAGTAGGAATCATTTGTGTTTCGTAATTAAGGGTGTCATGGGGTTTATGGAGCCCACAGTGCTTTTGTACGGATTCGCTCTCATCAGCGCCCGCGTCGCAGTGAACGAGAGCTTGAACTGCGACGCGGGAGCAGGGTACGGCCACTCCTGGCTCCACCCCCGCTGCTACATCTTCGCGCTCCAGACTTTGCTCGCTTGCACCTGCTCAGACTCCTGGAAAAGAGGTGGGGCAAACCTCGACCGCTCGAGACGCCACCGCTCCCGGCAGCAAACCTGTATCCTTTCCCCGGGGCAGCGCGGACCCGCTATCCCCTCCAGGATTAACTGGTGAGCGAGCCATTGGGGCAGTCTTCGCAAGGTTTGCCGTACAAGCGGAGTATGTGTCATCGTTGTAGCTGTTGCCCGCGTCTTGTCAGCAACGAAGTTTGTTGGCTGGATTTAGCAAGGTCTTGTTGATTATTGTTGATGCTTAGCTGGTAACAGCTGGAAATGAGCTGAAAATACCCAAGCGGACGCCCTACCCTTGACCTGCATTTATTTAAGCCATGGGGGTGGTGATGAGAGGGTGGTTGGCACCAGTCAAGGCTAAGTCGATCTTGGCACACTACATATCCTGACACCGAGCCAGCTGCTTCAATTCTGGCTGTTTGCATGTTGGTTCAATTTTAGAAAGTGCTGGAGTGTGGGTGTGTGTCTTAGCCTGATGTCGGTCCGACCAGCCTCAAAACCCTGGTCCTTTGCTAGTCTCGCCCACTCTCTACCCCTGCTCTCACTCTAGGGTCTTGTTTTCGGGTGATCCTCCATTGCTACTGGCTCAGCTGACTGCGATAGGCTGTGCTAGCACCGTGTTAATGCATTACGTGTTCTGTAACACAAGTATCCATTCACACTGGTCAATGTATTCTGATGTCAGGCTTCCATATCATTTATGAATGGTCCGACTGTTGGTACGTGTTCATATTATTTATGAACATTTGGGAGAAAGTAAAAGGCTGCACTTCTGGGGTGCACAATTTTGATCATCCTCACTTAAGATCTCCAACATGTGCCATTTGTCTAATTTCTTTTGTGTTCCAGAATCCCTGGATCAATTGAAATATAACGTTCTGATGTCTCTAGGTAGTTATTTTTAACCCTATTGCCAATGACTGTGTTGAGAAGATCCCGGCCAACCTTTTAACATATAATGCTGCTCCTGCAACCATTAGAACCTGAAGACCACACTGACTTTAGATCTTCCAGATGCCGCTTGCCTGGCCATCCAAATCTGTCCCCTACTTGTAGAACCACACCAATTTTCTGAATGCTGCCCTCTGCGCTCCAACCACTATCTTCCTTTAAACATACTCCATTGCCTCATTTTCACTTCGCTTCCCAACAACGGCCTTTCCACTCACTCACCAATGCAACCATCTCTTCCTTTACTCTTCCCTATCCCGCCACAATCATCCTAAGATCCTCTGGGCTGCTTCCTTTCAGCAACAGCATTGACTTCTGCGTTTTGAGCATGTGGTAGTCAGCCTAGTCCCTTAGCCTCCAACCTTTCAGCTTTGACATGCAGCAGCCCCTCTAAAGTTACCATCCCTGTCATTTTAACCACCTAACGCAATTTACCTTTATAACATCAGATGATCTAGTCAGAATGTTTTTCCCTCGTTCGCTCCCCCCTCCCTTGCTCCTATGCTTAGCACTTGCACGTTCTGAATGTTTCAAGATCTTTTACGAACCTTTTGTTTTTATTTTGTACCTTTTTTCCTCTTCCCTATCCCCCTCCTTGTCTTAATGTGCCTCGAAACAAAATACGACTGTATAGTGCATGTTACAAATGACCAATAAATAACCCTCCAGCGCCATTACTTCTAAACAATGTCATTCCTTTGCAAAAAGCCCCACTCCTACCTAGTGATGGCCATTAAGACACCCCTGCAGTTAGACTGTTATATACTCTTCTTTCAAACCTGTAATACTGACGGCCCTCTTCCTTCAGACTAACTCGTCTCCACGACTTGTAATGCCCCTTCCTCAGTAGGGCTAAAAAATTATTCTAGCCCACTAGCATTTGCAAGTAGTTTTTATGAAGGGCGAGTACCATTTGCACGATACTCCACCTTGCTGGTAAGTATGGGCATGTTAAACTTTTTTATTTACTACAAACGCACTTTCAGGGTTCGAAAATTAGATTCAATGAGCAGGAGCTAAAACTAGCGCCTGGGTGCTGGACATCACCCAGTAGGCTGGAGCTACTGCAGAGGAGGCAGGAGCTACAAGAGATGCTCATTTAACAGTTTGTCCATTTTGTATGAACCATTGTATTTAAAAGTGTAGTAGATGTGTTCCAATTCTTCTTTATTAACCTTCTCAAATATTCAAAGCCAATGTCACATTTTCATGTTTGGAAGGCACCAATTGGCCCTAGGAGCCAAAAGTAGCTCCTGGTTGCGGGTTGTTTCAAACTAACCAGGCTCTACTATGCTAGAAGTAGGAGCTAAATAGCTCCCAGCTCACCTCAATTTGAAAACCTGCCCTTTGTTTGCAGTAAATGACAAATACAAGTTTCACTGTGCATGCTTGAAAGCATTGTACCAAATAGAGATTGTGCTTATGGCGACATGCACCATTTTACACAACACATTGGCAACTATGTTGGCACCGGTCACCTTGGGCCGAGTGCACTTCTCTTAGGTTGAGGATGTAAACTAAGGAACTCGCCCTGCAGATCTAGTGGGATTTGTAAGAATTTGCAAGGCCTGCTCAGTTTTCAACCACAACTTACTCCTTTCTTACGCATTCTCAATATACCCACTTCTTTGAAGTCCTGTTATTACTCAACTGCTTTACCTTTCCTGTCCTGAAATAGTTTTCTTATGAAATGTCCTTTGTTACAACTGCAAACTGGCCAGCCTTTCGTTGAATACAGGTGCATTTAAAATTGTCCCTGCATTGAGCTCCAAATTCATGAAACTGTCTACTAAAAGTGCTCTGCCACTGGAGCCAGATATTCCTAACACAAATCTGACAGTGTCTAACTCAGTTCACCCCCTCCAACCCCCAACTGCCCTTCTCCCCACGTTAAACCTGTCTTTTGCTTGGATCGTGAAATTGTCCCCTAAATATTTACCCTTTGTACCCCATTTTAAACTTTTGATATTTGAAAAGGTTTCTGATGTGAAATATGAAGGATGGTGTGAACCCTGTAGGATAGATCAACTCTATGTAATGAATGACAGCATGAACCCTGTAGGACAGATCAACACTATCTATGATGTCCAAAACAATGTTTGATTTCTCTAGAAGGGACTGGGGTTATGGTATGCAGCAGACCCCAGACCCAAGAGGCTATCTGGTTTTGAATGTTGCTTAGTGACGCCTAGGGGAGTAAAAACTATTGGTACGGAGGGTGCAAACAGCAAATGTCAAGGCATAGACATCTGCTTCGGTGATGTCACATTTCCCTACTTTTGTATCTTTTTGGAATTGTGATTTGCTGCAAGTTGAACATTGTCTGCCTTTTCCAATTGTTTGAAGTGTGTGCCCATGTGTTCAAAACCTTAATCATGATTGCATATTGTCACTTTTAATTGTGTAAACTGTATTGCTGCCCTGTATGGCATGACGTTTTAGATCATTTAAAGTGGCAGTACACTCAAAAATGTTATTGTTTAAAAAGATGGGCCATAATCAAATATATATAAAAAATATTTGTAAGAGCTCCTATGTACAATTTTGGGGTAATTAGGTTAAACGTTTTTTAATGGGGGCATCCATTTTGTGAAAAGAAGCAGCCTCCTCTGTTCATGTTAGGCTCTGCTCACGTGGCAATAATCGAGCAAAAGCCCCCTACTGGGAACATTTGCTTACTGCTGCCAGAGAGCAAGCTTAACATGAACAGGAGGCTGCCACAGTAATTGCCTTGACTTTCATTTTAGGTTTGTTTCTGTAGTCCCCAAGCCCAGGGAAGCACAGAAAACATAAAATGAAAGGCGCTGCAATTATAAATACTTTGCTGGCCAACGGCAGAGTTTTCATAATTGCTTTGACTTGGTTTTCAAGTTTCTCGAGCACAGGAAACTGGAAACACAAGTCACGGCAATTGAGTACTCTGCCAGCGTCTGGCACAGTATTCATAATTACTGGGACTTTCGTTTTAAGTCTCCCAGGCTCCCCCGGGTTCAACAATGTTTGATTTATAATTGCTGGTGCTTTCGCTTTGAGTCTCCTGGCCTCTGATGCTTGTTTTTTAGTGCACCTTTACACCTTGTTTTGATTGCTCTCTGTTCCAAAGTGGGACATATTCTTTTCTTCACCCATTCCTCATTACCATTTTAGCTTTCACAAATTTTCTCTTCAAAATTCAGCGCACTGAAAGGTTTCAACAGCGGATAATAAATAAAGCAACTTAATTCAACATTTATTTTGATGTCGAACACTATGGATACAGGGTATAGTTGGTGGGCAGTGATCTTGGTAGGTAGATCAAACTACTTTGTTATATACTGTTTTTGCTTTGATTATTTTGAATGTTTGTTATCCACTGCCCTTTTGAGCTACAAGGGACGTATGCTACTGTATTATTACTTCGTTGCTTAGGACTCTTTATTGACCTTTGATTATATACTTCAGTTCTGCGGAACCTTGCCCTAGTCGCACCTCAGCTTCCTGATAGCCAAGCTTATAAGATCATGTTGTGCATTGGCGGTACCCAGCCAACTATACTGTTATGTTTCTATGTTGTGCCCATATGATCATGTTGTGACTATCTAGCGGTTTCCCAATATATTTACTGCCTCAGCTCTGCTGAACCCTTGCCCTTGTAGCACCCCAGCTTTCTGGTATCTATGCTCATATGATCATGTTGTGCTTAGCAGTATCCAGCCACCAATACTGTTGTAGTGCTTTAGCGATATCCAGCCACCAATACTGTTGCAGTCCCAATTTCACTAACCCTCCCTCATGCCAAGCTACATATTAGACACGTACTTAAGGTGTTTCTAGCGGTCATCCATTACCCACGCCCGCTTACCCACAGTCTAAGCTGCACTGTAACCACTTGACGCTGCACACACACTCCTCTTTCCTGATCAAGCCAATCACACCATGCTAGGCATCCTGTCATCCATCCTGTTTCCTTTCTTTATATTGCACCATGCAACACCTTGCACAGGAGGGGGGAATCCTGTATTAAGCATGATAATGGCCTATCTGGACTTGGTTGCCATCGCCCCATCCCCTGCCCCACCCCCTTCCTGCCTACAACCCCTCCATTTCCCATCCCACATGAACAAATGACTAATATCCCCAACAATGCCACCACTAATACAGAGCCGACCCCTGCCTTCACCCATTTCACCACCAAATACTCACCCTTTGTAGAGACCACCAACAAGAGTGCACCCATTCTGGCTAACGGCAGATACAATAGACTCCGGTCCCAAACTACATCACTACACCTGGCTACCAGACCCACCTCACCCCCATCATCTCCATTCACACCAAAACAGACATCATATCCAATACCCACAAACACAAAGGCCCACCGAAAGCACGAACCAAACTATTTAGTAGCTCCAAAGCCCCAACACCCACACCAAACCCAGGCAACACACCACACCTAGACCCGACTCCCAATCTCAAATGTACTCTCATCCATGCTCGGTCTCTTGGTACACATTCCATAATCTCATAATTGACCAACAACTTCACATTTTAGTGGTCACAGAAACCTGGTTACACCCGGCTTCAGGCCCTCTCCTAGCACTCGCCATCCTCCCAGGATTCAGCATTGGATCCTAGGATAGGACTGACAGGACCAACTCCCAAGGAGGCGGAGTTGCTATAATAGCCAAATCCACACTGCAAATTAGAGTATGCCCAATTGAAGAAACACAGGGATATGAACTCCACCTAGCCGAATTCACCTCGAACCCCTAAACCACCACCAACTTCCTGGTTGTGTACAGATCGCCAAACATAAATACGTACCCTGACTTAAACATCCCACTACTGCTCACCCCTTACATCAAACCTAACACTAAATATATCCTACTCGGAGACCTCAACCTAGGTTACAATGACCCCCTAGATCACGCAGCCACGGCGTTTCACACAGCCATGCAAGATATGAGTTTCTCACAATTGGTCACTACTCCCACCCATGACCAAGGTAGAATACTGGACTGGGTCATCAGCCTTAACTCAAAAGTAATCATTGACCCTGTTTTGCCTATCGTTTGGTCCGACCACCACATCAGTTTTTCCCTGGACAACAGGACCACAGACACCGCCTTGACGAAAAAACCGGACTCCTTTTTGAAACTAGAAATATTAAACTCACAACTGACAACCTCTCCCGCCCTCGGAAAAGCTTTAACTTCCACCTCCTCAGAGAGCAACAATCCCACCTACCTTGCGGATTGCTACCAAGGCCTCACCAACACCATTGACTTACTAGCGCCTGTCATAACTAAAACCCGAAGGACAGATAAACGCTCTTGCTTTTGGTTCAACGAGGAACTAGTCTCCTTGAGACGCACCAAAAGATCACTAGAGCACATCCATAAAACAAACACTCCAGACTCAGCGAAAGCATTCAGTGATGCCAATAAAATCTACAAATCAGCCATAATCGCCCACAAAGCTAACGCCCTCAATCGACGCATTACAAAGGCCTCTTCTAATTCCAAGGAATTGTTCTCCATACTCGGAGAACTAGAGAATCCCTGTCAAGTCACATCACCCGTTATTGCCAGCAAAGAGTAGAGTACCACAATGCAAGAAGCCCTTGCAGCCAAAATTCTACTTCTACAAAATAAAATTGCTAACGGACTTTTAGCTAGCAAGTACCCACCCACTGTCTTAGAGGACTCGCCAAACACTAATTCTAGCAAACCCTTCCAATTCACCCCATCTCACAAAAAGAGGTGCTAGACACCATAGCCAAACTTAAAGCTTCCAAATGCAAAGAAGACCAATCCCCCCCACCCACCTAGTCAAACTCTGCGCCCCAACACCAACTACATTATCACAGAATGTATCAATGCCTCCTTCAATTCCAACCGGTCCCCACCAGTATCAAAAAAGCATTAGTGACCCCCCTTTTGAAAAAGCTTACATTAGATCCATCCATCCCCACAAAATACCGACCAATAACTACAGTCCCATTCCTCTTGAAAATAATAGGCAAAATAGCGTATACTCAAATACAAAACCACCTAGAACAGCACCAATTACTGGGTGCCTGACAATCGGGGTTTCCGCCCAATCCACAGCACTGAAACAGCACTTCTCGACTTGAAAATCCAAATGTATGCTACCAGAGAATCAGGCAAACTGTCTTCTAATGCTGTTAGATCTTTCGGCGGCTTTCGATTTAGTCGCCCACGACAAACTCTGCGCCACTTTAGCTAACAATTTCAACTTCTCTAAGGATGCCACCAAATGGATCAAACCCTTCCTTGCAGACAGGACATCGAGTCTCTATTGGCAAAGAGTCCGCTGACCCCATACCAGTCCCCATAGGCGTTCCCCCAAGGATTCTGCCTATCTCCCACCATCTACAATGCCTATACCAAGCTGCTATATGCAACCCCGGATGCCATGGATGTCATCTTCGCAAACTGTGCAGATGACACCCAGATCCTCATTTACCTATCAGGTAACACTACTCATCAACCAAATCTATGCACTAATCCAAAACTGGATGACCCACAACTGCCTCTGCCTCAACGACGACAAAACAGAGCTGCTCATAGTCGGGTCATCCTCCAGAATCGACTCACTACAACCTGCTTACGCCTCATTCAGCATTGACGGCACCACAATCCCTACTCTCAAACAAGTCAAAACCCTCGGCGTCTACCTAAACGCCACTCTAAACATAACTAAACAAATCAACGCCCTCTCTACAGCCACCTCCTACACTGCCAAGCTTATCTCTCTAAGTCGGAAATTTATCACGCCAAAAAACTGCGTCACCTTAGCGAGAACATTAATACTCTCAAGGCTTGACTACTGCAATGTCACATGGCACATCAACACCAATCTGACCTAACTCCAACTTAACAATCAGAAAAGTGGATCAGTAGAACGGGATGACACTAAATTCGTTCAATACATATCAAATTTGAATCAATAAACTCTTAACTACACAATCTTTGTATCATAAAATTCAATTAATAAAAAGTCAATTCATTCTATCAATCACAACCACATACAAAACTCATTCAGACATTCATCTATAAAACCAGAAGGTCTCTGTTTCGGTCAGAGACCTTCTTCAGGACGTAGGGCATGAAGAAATCACACAGCCCTATTCTTAATCGTACATGGGCCAGTAGTCAATCCCTTGAGTGGGGTCTTGGGGATTGACTACTGGCCCATATACGATTAAGAATAGGGCTGTGTGATTTCTTCATGCCCTACTTCCTGAAGAAGGTCTCTGACCGAAACACGTGCCTACGCTTTTTTGTGTGAATCATCTGGTCAAATACAATACCGGATATATAAAGACACCTGATACTATGGACAGGGTCACTGATTAAAGTGACAATAGAAATAACTGGTGTAGAAACATCATCAATGTCTACTGGTTTTACAGATGAATGTCTGAATGAGTTTTGTATGTGGTTGTGATTGATGGAATGAATTGACTTTCTGTGTTTTGTTTTTTTATTGAATTTTATGATACAAAGATCGTGTAGTTATGAGTTTATTGATTAAAATTTGATATGTATTGAATGAATTTAGTGTCATCCCGTTCTACTGATCCACTTTTCTGATTGTTATGTACTATACCTGAAGGATCAGGGACTTTAGTGCCGGTCTACCTCTTTATTTACTACTAACTCCAACTTATGCAGAACAAAGCCCTCCTAGCAGCACTAGGTATAAAAAAGAGCAAACACATCTCCAGCATCAGAAGAGACAATCACTGGCTACCTATCAAGGCGAGGATTATATTCAAAACCTTATGCATTACTCATAAATGCATTGCCAACAAAGCCCCCAAATACATTAACAATACAATCACGAAAGAATCTTCCACCAGACCCCTTAGATCCAGCAACAACCCACTTCTTGAAATCCCCTGATACAAAAGAGCGAGAGTGGGGGGCAGTAGCTTCAAAGTCCTAGCACCTAGACACTGGAATGCTCTCCCAACAAACATTAAGAATGAAGAATCACACCAGCTATTCAAAAAAATCACTGAAAACCTGGCTATTCGGCCAATACTAATAAGATCCTGGCACCCCAACCCATCTATGCCATCATAGATGCCTTGGGTTCCATGACATGACTATGTACTGCATTAACATGTAACGTGTATATAACTGTAAAGATTGTATTTACCAAGCTGTCTGTAACTACGCGTAATACCTCCGGGTCTGGGCGTATAACAAATGTAATACAATAAATATAATGCTTTTATCTTGGTAACATTAATTTGCAAGCTACTTGCTAGCCATAAAAAGTCCCTCGCCACCTCAATTCTACACTTAAATACAGTACCCCATTTCTTAATCGCAAAGCGCCAATTATCACTAGCCAATTTTCCTCTACCTACTATAGTCTTTGCCTTTTTAATACACCATCAGTTTGTTTCAAATTCTGATGACGGTTTCATTAAGAGAACCTAGAGAGTTTGTGATTATCTGCAGAGAATCTTTGAGGAATCAAGGGCCTTTCCTCTAAATTGTAGCAGTGTTGTAGAGGTTTCCAAGTGATTTCGGCTTAAGTACTTACGACCCGCGATACAGACTTAATTGAATTTTTGGATCACAAAGCTTTCTGTTAATGTCATTTTTTTAATTCCTTCTATTATGAAGATGAGCATTTTGAAGGCGTACTCTTAATAATGGTTAAGGCTTTGTTTTATGATAATTTGTAATTTCTCTCTGTATATACCGTTATTTATCTTTGTCTTTTTAATGTCTATCCAGATTTCTTGCTATGTCAAAAAAAGAATTGCAAGTACACATTTCCTAATCTAGTGATAAAATGTAGTGCGTGAATGTATGGACTGATATGCTCACAGAGATACGTTCTTGCGCATCAAGCAAATATTTTTTTATCTTTTAAAGAAACTTCTTCCCTTCATTGCTGCTGACCTGAGCAACATCTTTGATGCCATTCAAATCACTTCAGTAGGAAATGCATTCCTTTTTTAGCCTCTCCTTTTTATTACTTTGTACACCTATCGGCCATGAAGGGCAACAAGGAGAGCTATGCAAGATGCATGTATTGCAATTTTTTACAAATACTAAAAAAGAAACTGTGATTTGCGTCTGTATTCATGGTAGAAAATGGAAAACGTGGAGCTTTACATTGATGGTCTGTGATTTATTAGAGACCATGTGATCCACAAAGTGGAGTCACGCCAAAATAAAGTGAGGGCATTTTTGCTCATGCAAACAATTTGGCAGCAGGGGCTCTACTTAAAAATATTATACATTGCAAAATATATAATTGAAGGCAAAAGGATTGAGATTTGAGCATTTTATGGAACTTTTGACCAATGTCAACTCTGGCAAAACAAAGTGACTTTGAACAAAACCTGGGTAGTGGGTGAAAGTTTTTGGGATTGACTGACCCTTTTTGGGTGAGACCAACCCTGATTTGAATAAGGGTATTCTCCTCATGTAATGGCTTGGCTGGCTGAACAACACAATGGTTTTGAGGGTTGCCCAGACCAATGACAGTGGTTATAAATCATTCAAGCCTGTCTACCCATCACCCTGGTTTTGTTTAAAGACACTCAGGTGATTGGTCGTGGTTGCAAATTGTTACAGCTGGTGTGAAACCAGCCCTAGTATGAAACCAGTGACATCGGTGCTATTATTCTTGTTTCTTGGATTACTTTTAGTTTTTAATACCCCTTTGACTAATAAAGAGATTCTGCAGAGCATAAATAAGCATAACATTTTCCTTCAGGTGGTGTGACTGGTTTAGTCCACTTATAATGATGGTTAAAATTATATGTTGAATGCACCATGAATAGTGAAGGGTCGGCCTTTGAGAGGAGTTTGCCACCATCAAAAATTCCTTCCATGCAGATGTATTGGAATCGAAAAGTGAAAGCTCAGAAGTTAGTTTTAAAGTGGGCTAGTTAATTACCTCAAATAGTAGCTATTGGTGCATACAGCCCACTCGACAATTGTAGCCACTTATTAAGGGTATATGGTAATACTGCTAGAATATTGAATGGATGCTTCCTGTACTAATAAATTCTTGCGAGCAACTTAAAAGCCAAATGTCTTGATTGTTTAACATCTAAGTAAAGGGGACCTTTACCCACTATTAGAAGTTCCTCCAGCAAAGTTGTATTGTGAAAGAAAAAATACTGTGGGATTTATTTGGGCTGCTTTTGCTGCATGAATATGGGACTTCATGATGCTGAAAGCTGATATACCTGTGTCTTGGATCTGGATGAATGGTAAACCAGGTCCATGTTGGATGAAGTTTTTTTTATACGGTTTCATTGTATCCTGTTACTGGAGGTTTATCAATTAGGGATTCTACGGTTGATGATCACTTATTTACTATTTATTGATTTCAAACTGCATTTTCAAACAGATATAGCTCAAATAGGTCGTTTTGTAATTAACACAGGGAAGAAGCAAATTACCTGGTCCCAGTGTAGCATTGCCTACATGCCTGCAATAATTGATGAGTAGGTTTTATGGAGTCCTGTGGCTCATCATAGTTTGGTGCTGCTCATACAATGATCTTTCTCTGAAACAATTACATGGACTTCAACATGGCTTCCTTGTACTGGGAGGCTGGAACTGATTCATGTTAACCATCTAGTTTGCAAAAATGATCCCAGGATCTGTGAATGAGGCTCGAGTCATGTTTGTGAGGGTTGATCTTTCTTGGGAGCAGAATAAGGCACGGCCACAGATGAGTAAACTGCGCTCTAAATGTGGTTGTTCTTTTACGAGACAAAAAACAGTAGCAAGAAATGCTAGAGTTCATAAAGGCCTAGGATTCTAAAAAAGTGGACTTGGGCTGCAAGAGACTAACCGTGTATGTAGCAGGTCCGTATACCCATTTCTGAGGCAGTGAGGACAAATTAAGTCCTTCCAAAGTTCAGTGTAGCTGAACAGGTTGAATCGAGGGTTTTGGTATTTGACCTAGGATATCTGAACTTTCTCGTTCTCAGTGATGGATCCTACAGGAAGCTATAAAGTAATAGTCAAACTCTAAAGTACCTGGTTGTGATGGTTTATTTAACGTTGTCCTTAAAGCATCCCCAGTTAAATTGACGAAACGTGTTTGTAGTCTTTATGGTGATATTCAGGATTTTTCTCTGGGTGTAAGAGAGGATCCAGATGGCTACAGGCCAATTGCAGTTCTTGATGTGGTGAGTATTTTTTCTTGCTTCATTGTTGTACAAGGAACATCTGGTGTACGTGTCTTCCAGGGATATTCTTCCCATGCTGCAAACTGGTTTCAGAAAGGGTATGGGTATTACCTTGAATGGCTTTATATTCAGTTGCCTGCTAATGCCTTCACAGTATACACAGAGAAAAATGCTTAACGTTATGCCACAATGACCTTTAATGAGGTTAAAAAAAATCACTGAGCTCACTGGAAAAAAAAGTTTGAAAATCTTTGGAAACTGTGGGCTAGGAAGGAGATTGATGGTTCTGCCTTCAATGGAATTTGTTCATCTCTAGACGGACATACCCTTTAGATGCTCTGCCATGAGAGACTATGCGATTGTGATTCTTGTGGCTAACTTTTGGTCTGTCTCCAATTGTTTACAAGAGTAAAATGCAATTACTCAATGTGGCTTCCTTGTACTGGGATGCTGGATCTGATTTGGTGTTAACCATCTAGTTTCCAAAAAATGATCCCATGATCCGTTAATGAGTCTTGCGTCCAGAGATGAGCTGTTTGGCTGTGAGGGTTGATCTTTCTTGGGAACAAAATAAGGCACAACGACCGAAAAGTAAATCCCTGGTTGTGAGGAATTCTATTACCTTGGTGTAGACGCTATGGAGAACACCTGCTCAGCGGAGAACGAAGATGCTAAAAATAAAATCTCAAAACAATGATTTACCCCAATATTGGGCACTCTTAAAGAATATAGAGCACTGGAATGGAAATGAAGAAAACCTAGGATGGATGAGTGGACTGCTAGGGTAAAACAATCACGAAGGGAATATAAAGTGGCTATTTTTAATGCAAAAAAGAATTATTTATCGAACAAGATTGAGGTGGCTAAAAATCATGCTGGAGAACTATTTTCGGTAATCTCCAACTTCGTTCGGCCTAAATATGCATCATGGATTAGGGATGCCTCACTCAGCCAGGCTAACTCTGAACTTATTTTTCTGTGATAAAATTAAAAGTATTCAAGCAAACTTTTCCTTAAATAGACATCTGACGCCAGAGCAAGATCAAATACTGGTGGTGGTGTGGGGGCAGAGGGGTTAGCGGGGTGGAAATCCCCCGCCAGTCTTTAATTTCAAACCGATGTTGGAAGAACTGCATGGAGTACAACTTGCTTGGCAGCAGATATCCCCCTTTTTAAAACTTTTTTTGTCCACTAATTTTTGGAGCATGGATTTGTTCCTGCCGACTTAAAGAAATCCCTTATTTTCCTGCTGTTGAAAAAAGCAGATTTGGACACTGAGAATTTAAAGTATTACTGCCCATTGGCATGCTTGCCATGGCCGGCAAAAATGTTATAGAAGGTCATCACTACTCAATTGTAGGAATTTGTGGACAAGGAGACTCACCTGGAGCCACTACAGTCGGGGATCCGCCCAAAACTTGGGACGAAAACTGGACTAGTAGCGGTATGGTACCAACTGCTGCGGGTGGCGGACCAAGGGTAACTCAAGTTGCTGGTGATGTCATCCTTGTCAACCGCCTAAGGCAAGTGGGGATGGTCTCGGCCTTGGCTATTAGTTGGTTTAAATCATTTGTCCGAGTGCTGCCAACATGTAAGGTTGGGAGGTTTTCTGTCAGACTCCATGAGACCAGTGTGCAGGGTTCCTCAAGAATGCTCTCTATCATTTAATTTATACCCGAGGCCACTTCTGTTCATAATGTGTAAGCATACTGTGGGGTTCCAGTCATATGCTGAGGACACGCAGTTAGTCACAAGACTTCACCATGTGGATGAAATCTCGCAAGGATAAGTCTGCCTGGACGAAATCAGCAGTTGGATGTCCGCTAACTCCCTCTTACTTGATTTCAACAAGACAGAAATTGCCCTGTCCTGACCAAATGTCTCGGCTGCATGTGGCAGAATGATTTGTGCTGTAAAGGTAAAATCTGAGCCAACGTGAAGGCTGTTTTTTTTTTTTTTCCCTCTTTGCGACTACTCAAAGACTACTCAAAGACTACTCAAAGATCTTCCTTTTTGTCCCAGTGAGTGATCATGCGGTAGTGGCGGTAGTGGTGGGCCCTATGGTTGACTCACAGTTGGACTATTGTAATAGCCTTTGGCTGGAGTTCCGGGGAAAACTGGTTCAAGACTTCAAAAGGTGCAAAATGTCAGAATCCGAATGGTGTTTGGGGTTAGTAAATCCACATCCATCTTGGCGTTGATCTGTACACTGGCTAGCTGTGGAGGATTGGGTCAGGTTTAAGATCATCTGCCTGATATATAAATGTTTGATTAAATGGGCTCTGGCATATCTTACTGAAAAATTAAAGCCTCATCTGCCAACTCGGGCCCTCTGATCGCAGGCCAAGTTTCTCAGGACACATTACTTTTAACTGTTACTCAGTCGTCCTGTGTGTTCAGAGGTGATTGGAGACTTTCAGTCTTTGGCCCCAAAGAATGGAACCGTCTCCCTTTGGAGATCCGGAAACTGGAGTCTTTTGCCAGGTTCCACGAAGCAGTAAAAAACGGGTTTGTTTAAATTGTTGGGAAGAACTCCTACGTATACCAGAGGGACACTGAAAGTCTGCGGACTCTTGGAAGGCCCAACATCCTCCCCAGGATAAATGTAGGACTCAGTCAACGGTAAGCTCCAACTGCGGTTTATTACAGACAACCAAACCGGGATCAGCACAGGAACAATGTGTAATGTGTTAATTCTACAGTCAACCCATTGACTGTAGAATCAATCATTACCATGCGCTCCCATAGAGTGATCTGTAACCACTTGGTGTTTTGTTTACGTCTGCACAGAGGGTATTATTGATGCAAAGAACATTTGTGTACTGCTGAAAAGCCTGTGTTCCGCTGGAACCTCCTCTAGAGCTGCTTCTGATGCTCTGGAGAAGTAATTTCGCCCTCTCTTTACTCTGCTCAATCCTCTTTTTTGTCGCGGCAGTTGGTGCCACTTCGACCAATCTCTTGTTTCTTCTGTTGTCCATTTTCGGGAACTCATCGAGCTTTACATCCTTTCTCGGCACGACCCACAAAGGCATGTTGATGTGTACCAACGAGCAATCTCCTGGCCAGTAGGGGGCAGCTTCTCATATGCTTTGCATCTGCAGGCCCAATAATGGTCCATCAGTACTGCTGTTCCTGTCTTCATAGCTGCAAGTTGCTCAATGCTTCTGCTCCCCACATTCTCGCCAACCTCAACTTTTCTGATAGCACAGTGCTGGTGTCTTCAGAGGGATTATCTGCATCGGGCCACCTTCATTTTCCACCCATGTCAGTAATTTAGCACTTGATTCCCATTCTTTCTGGCATTTGTCATTTTCTTCCTGCACCTTGTTCACTGGTGACTGTGCTAGTGTCAGTGCTTTGCTTCCTGCAACTCCAACTTGCCATCCTTCGTTTGCATACACTTGACCATACACTAGGATCTGTCGTCTTTCCCAGCAACCAGACTCTCCGGTTTCCCCTCACTCTTCTCCAGGGACATGGCAGTTTGTGCAAGGTGATAGTCTTTGTTTCTCCCTTTTCAAGTTAGTCAGTTATGTACTGTATAGCTTCATCTAATTGTTCATCATGTCTAGTGCCTTTATGTAATTATCTTTGTACGGGAACGTTTCTTTGGACATCTCCAAGTTGCTGAGTTCCCTTGAAATCTTCCTTGTGTTTGAACCATCTAGAGACACATTAGGCATTGTGCTCTTGCTGCTGGTATTTCAGTTGCTATGAACGTTCTGGAGGCACTCATTGCGTAGGGGATTAAAGAGCAGACATAACGGCTCTCCCCGGTGGTTTCCTTACCTACTTTAGTCATGTGTTTGTACTACATGTTATTAGACACTTGAGCACTGTCAGTGAGATATGTGTCTACCCCCTTCAGGTCTGTGTCAACACTGCGCTTACCTCTCCTTGCCTTATCAGCAGTGTTCTCCCGTCCACCTGACATGGTTGTTGCTTGGGTCGGGTGGAATGTTAGTAAGAGGGTACATCGGTAGCTAACAACATATTGCCAAAATACAAACGCCATCAACCCACTCAGAAGTAATAGACCCAACCTAATGATAATGTTCTTGCTTTCACTCATCACCACTTGCGCTGCTTGATCCTTGCAGCTTGAAGATCTAGTTGGCTGCCTGAAATGTCCGATGCAATGCGTTTGTTAGTATTGTAAATGCTCTTAAGCCCCGCGGACAGATAATCCCTGATGGCAAATGCAAAAACTTCTTCCCAGAGCTTCTTTACTGATGGGCCTTTTAGTGTGACAAGGACAGGTTGTTTGTCGTACTCGAGCTGTGGGTATGTTTAGGCCAAATACTCTACAAAGAATAATAAAAACAAGCAGTGTGATCAAAACGACTTTTATGTAGACCCTGTGTGTGCGGAAGAGAACAAAAACAGACAGTATCCTAATCTATCAAGTGTTGCAGTTGCCACTTCTGCTGCTTGGGAGCGTTTGACCATGGGATGCCCTGCTCTCTCTAGTCATGTAAGTTCAGAACGCAATTGTAGCTCTCCTAGGTGCTGAACGTTGGCCCTGTCGGTCATGGAGACTTAGTTGCCAGGTGAGGCCACTGCTTTGTAGGGCTTGACGTCTTGCAAGTGGGTCCAGACCGTTTTACCGACTAACTTGACAGCACGGTTGGCCACTCGTTCTACGATGTGTGGGCTGTTGAACAGGGGTGCATTCTAGCACCTAATAAAATTCCTCTGGCACGTTCAGTGTTTTTGAATTCAGTCTTCTGGTGTGTTGTCTCAGTCGATCTCTTCGCTGTCTTCTGTCTTCTGGGCCTCCCTGGATTCGCCATATCTGGCGAGCAATGAAAGAAGCGCTAGCCACCAGAGAAGTAATGCATTCATACATTTCCTGTCCAAACACATCTGCATTACTCTGTCCTTCAGTGCTCTTGTAGGAAGAGCCCGGGGAAGATGCTTGCACCGTCATGTCACCACCTCATGGGGTGTTAAATGGTGGCCCGGAACCTGGCTTATTGCGCACTGTGAACAATGCAAGGGGCAAACAGTGCAACCAATTTTTCCTGGTGATTTGCTGGGTCTTGGCGATGCACTCCTTTAGGAGTCCATTCAGACGTTCACACATCCCATTTGCTTGTAGGTGGTATTCGCAGGCAAACTTATAATTTGTTTTTTTTTTTACTTTTTAATTTGTATTTAAGCCAAAGCGCTTTACATGAGGAACAAGCAATTACAACAAGCAATACATAACATTGAATCAAACCAGAAAACAGTACAGGCAACAATTAACATTATTTGTGAGGGTAAGTGCATATGGAGGGGGACTGAAGTGAGAGAGGAGGGTTAGAAGGTGAAGGAGGAGGTGGATTCAATGGAGAAGGAGGAAGCTGAAAGAAGCTAGGGGGTGAATGGAAGAGGTAGGATTTTAGAGAGGTGCGAAATGAGGGGTAGGTGGTAGTAGAGCGGATTGGGAGGGGAAGGCAGTCCCAATGGAAGGGGGCAAGAAGTTGGAAGGAGCAGAAGCGGGAAGGGGCGCAGGGTGGAGGAGAAGGAAGGAAGAGATCTGCAGAACAGAGAACGAGGAGGGGTGTAGAAAGTGAGGAGGGAGGATAGATGGGGAGGGGCAAGAAAATGGAGGGCTCTGAAGACTAGACTGTCATGACCACTGTGAGGGGGCACAAGTTGTGCCACAAGCAGGCTCCCACCAGGACACTGAGGGCCTTAAAACCACTGCAAAAGGGCTCCTGGAGCCCGTCTTTGGCACCAGGCTCATATGTAGGAAGGAAGGGCTGTTCAAACTAGGTCCCATTTATGTACATGGGCCTTTAAATCCAACATGGAAGCACCCACACAGTCTAGTTCTAAGAACCAAGCCATGCGGTCTAGTGTTTTGGGTGTGGCAGGCCTGGAACTACTTTCCCTGGTACTACTTTACCTGGGCTATATAAACCACACCCTGACCGCAGAACATGCTTCGTGTTATTCTGCAACCAGCAGCATGACGCTCACCGTGTGCAGCTCCTGGTCTTCAGCATCTTCATGTAATCCTGCAAGAACAAGATTATTCTGTCTTACCTGAGAAAACACCATCCAGCACGGAGCATCTCAAAAGGGCTGCAATCAGTGGAAACCGAGAGAAGAAGAAACTTCACTCACCTGTGAGTACTAGCTTCTGGCGAACCGCTACCACAGCTGCTGTTTGAACATTGCGACCTGCAATAACGAGAAAGGGAAAAACAATCTTAGAACGCACGCTTCCAAAACATCAAATTCCATCGCGCTACGCTATGCTCCTCTTCCATCCGGAGCACCACAGCAACATCTGCAAAGGAAAAGAGACATATTCAGGTTCGCTTTCAATATTAAACAACCGCACAGCGCTGTACTACTTTGACGGGTTCCGGGGGCCTGTTTTTCATCGCGCTCACATCCACTCGCAGCACCACAGCAGCCTGTGAGGAGGAGAAGAAAACACAGGTTAGCTTCAAAAGACAATAAAGGCGCTGCGCTTTGCGCTTTCTCTTAACTAGAAACGTACCTCTCCATCCGGCACGCCAGCATCAAGACCTTCGCACCCGAAAAGGAGATAAAGACATTAACGAATTCCCACCCTAAACGGAACAAAGACTTACAATTAAAAAACCTACCTGCCTATCAGCAGAGTCGGGGTCACAGCAGGCCTGGGCCCAAGGAAGGCGAACTGCCCTAGGGATGTAACGGTATTACGGTATACCGTTAAAGATACCGTGAACCAATTAATTGAACAATAATAACCGTCACATTGTTTATACCGGTATACCGTTCATACCGTTAAGTGTGCTTTTCAATCTGATTTGGAAAGGCTGCAGTAAGCAAGTGCTGCGCAATCTTGGTCTTGCACTGTTGGATGTGCCGTCTGCCAAGTCGTTTCAGTTTGAGCAGTTTTTAATGCCATTCCATAAACCACACGTGCCTGACAAAATCAATATGTTAGCAATAGGAAGAATAAATACAGTGCCAAGAAGGAAAAGGGTTTGCTTTTTTTTTTAATTTACATTTATTTTTAAAGCGCTCACACAGCCCGCAGGCATCGAGGCGCTGTTAAAGAAATAGTTTTTGTTTATTTAGTTGCGTAATTGTTTTTGTCTTAGTTGCGTAGTTATAGCGTGCTTAAACACCCAGAGGATTCTAAGCGCGGACCCGGGGATCAAACCTGTGTTGCTTCGTGTCGTCTTGCTTCCAAGGCGCACACGTTGCCGCTGAGCTATCCTCCCGGGACTTTGGGTTGGCGGCTTTGGGGTTTATATATCTATAATGGATAATGTTTTCTAAACATATGACAATGGGGGCTTTCGCTGGTTCTATCATTGAATTTACATATAATAAGTCACACTGCGAAATTTACTCATCTCTGTGGGTATTCCCTGCTGCCATGCCAAAGGGTAACATGCCCGTGATTACGGAACACCTTTTGGCCCGGAAGTAAACTAAAGGCTGTAACATCTTCACCAGTAGCCAGTGGGGGAGGTAAAAGCCAAAATGACCACTTAAGAAAAGCTATTCAGTTTGCTCCCCCTCCTCCTCTCCACACGTGTTTGTGTTTGGTGGAAGCAAGGGGTGGCATTTCAGTGGAAAGTATGTTGAAAAGCCCAATTCTGGACCTGGGTGCCTGGTTTTGTTTGTAATGATAAATCTGACAATTTATGACCTTTTAGAAAATATTTAAGATTAGTTAACTCCACCTGCTATACCGCGATAACCATGATATACCGTCATTTGGCAAGAAGGTTATTGTACCGTCATAAAACTAATACCGTGACACCCCTATACTGCACCAGTGAGGCAACTCGGGCAGCTCGCTAACAAACATACATGAAGCGCCCCTGCACAAGAAACGCAGGACGGATAGCTCACCCTACAAATAACTAAGGTGAGAAAAGAACCCAGTGGGAAGGGAATCGGTCAGAGGGAGGTGCGAGATTCACCCATTAGAGACAGTTATCACAAATCCTCCCTTCTGTAATTGCAGATGTATATTCAGCACTGGGCAACTACGCATCCAGGGTTCCAGATCTCAGACTTCCAGATGCCCCTGGGGATATCAGGTGAGCGTAACATAGACAGCGGAAGTTAAATTTAAGCTGGGATTGAAAAGCGAGCCATCCTAGTGAGTCAAGGGAAGAGGAGATGGTCGTGAGGTGAGAGAAGGCAGAGGTAGCGGATAGCGGAGTGGTAGATGGATTTGAGGGGCGAGAGATGTGAGGAGGGGAGTCCAAAGAAGAGAGTGGAGCAGTAGAAGAGTCTGGAGAAGATGAGGGAGGAGATTAGGAGTTTAGAAGCATGGAAGGTTAGGAGAGGACGAATTTTACGGATATTGTAGAGGTGGAAGCGGCAAGATCTGGCAGTGAGAGAAATGTGGTGAGAAAGGTGGGGGTCAATGTGGAGACCAAGGTTGTGGGCATGAGGGGAGAAGGGGTTGGGAGGGAGGAGGAGAGGGAGGACGACGAGTACAGGCAGGGAAGAGGAGGAGCTCAGTTTTATCGGAGTTGAGCGAAAGGAAGGGAGAGGACATCAAAGATTTAATGGCAGAGAGGCAAGGAGAGAGCTTAAGGTGGATGTCGGGTGTGAAGGAGGAGAAGGAAAGGAAGAGCTGGGTATCATCGGCATAGAAATGGTGTGATATACCAAAGGAGGAGATAATGGGAGCTAGGAAGGAAGTATAGAGTGAGAGAAAAGGGCCAAGGACAGAATTTGGGGAACACTGTGGTTGAGAGGAAAGATAGGTGAGGAGTGGCCACCCCAGGAGACTGAAAATGAGCGATTAGAGAGATAGGAGGAGAACCAGTCGAGGATGGAGTCTTTAAGGCCAAATGAGGAGAGGGAGTTAAGGAGAAGAGGGTGGTCAACAGTATCAAAGGCAGCAGAGAGGTCAAGTAGGATAAGAATAGAAGAATGCTTAGAGTAGCGAGCAGATAGGAGAGAGTTGAGAACGGAGGTGAGCAGTTTGGGTGGGGGGAGGAGGGAATGGTTGGAGATGAAGGTAGAGAGTGGAGAATAGACAATACGTTCTAGAAGTTTGTAGAGGAAGGGAAGAAGGGAGATAGGGCGATAATTGGATGCAAGATGGGGGTTAGCAGAGGGTTTTTTGAGAATTGGGATGATGGTAGAGTGCTTAAAAGGAGAGGGGAAGTTGGATGTTGTCACACTCGCCTGTGTCTCTGCAGGAGCGATGGATGAGCCTCCCTTGACCCAGAGTTCTCACTTCCCCTGTTTCACCCGGAGGGATACCTGTTAAATACAAGATGTACACTGAGACCTGAATTCACCTCGGCCCTTCCCTTCACTTTACTGTGTGCTGTGATGTCCCCTAAGGGCTTACCTTGATTTTTAGTAGGGTGTGCACTCCATCCTGCATTCGCAGGGACGCAATTCACTCATATGAATGATGCCAATGTCTGTTGGCTGAGTTCAAATGCCTCACACTGTTATATGCCTTCACAGTGAGGCTGAGTGTTCAAGGCGCCAGTTTCTTCACTGGCTAGAAAGTCCTTTCCATAAATGAACGTTGCGTGGAGGATGTTGAGTGTCCTGAATTGTCCGTATTGTCTTTGCTTGCTGTCAGGATTAATCAGGCGAGTACAAAGGCAGCGAATATGGCAAGGGAAATGTGCACCAAGGAGCTACGACTCAGGTATGCTAGAACCCAGGAATGCAAATAGAGTGTGACATCAAAACCAATATATGAAAAGGGATGTGGGGTAAGCACCTGACCGCGAGGAAAGTCGGCAAGCGCCTTACCCCCAATTGCTGTTACAGGTACTGACAGCGCTAAACCCACGTGGAGGGCAAGCAATGACAGGATCTGTGTACTAACACTCTTGATGGTATTACAGAAGGGAACTTAAGAACTGTACTCACGAGGACGAGATAAACCTCTTGAATGTCAGCTAGCCCACGAATCCTGTTGAAGAAACTGGGACCCCGAAAGGCTAGAACAGCAATGGAAGGAAAACTAAATACCTAAGTGGGAATAGTGTCTACAAAATAGTGAGGAAAACATAAGCATTCACACAGGAGCTAGCTACTACCGCACACCACACCTAATAATCAAAGGGAAAATAAATGCAGAAGTGCAGTGGAAAACATGGAAAGGATCCTCTAGAAAGTAAGGATCAGGAGCAGGGAAAAAACGAAATAACCTATGCAAACTTCTCCCTACCCCTCCAAGTAAAAGACAGGAAACTAAACTAAGAGGAAGGCTAAGGCAAATGGGTAACAGCAGCAAAAGACAGAGTCAAAGAAATATAGAACACAGACAAACTGGGCTGCATCTAAAAGGGGAAAACACTGAGAATTGCTGCCTGCAAACAGAGGAAGACAAAAAGGGAAATCAAGGGAGCAGAAATCAATTAGCTCATGAATCCGAAATTCAGGGCGGAGGAAACAAGGAAACAGGAACAAGGAAGAAGGTACAAAGGCAAGGAACCAGGAACCAGGGACTAGTCAAAAACAGGAACACTGCAATCGATGACCAGCGCTGGACTGAAGTGAGACTGAGGCTTTTAAAGCTGTTTAACAAGCACACGCCTCGGGTGTGCTGACTGCTGCACCTGCAGCCACAGGTGTTGCCTATCCTCCACCCAACCTTGTCCTGCAAGGGTGGAGGTGGAGCAGTGGGCCAGGCATTCTGGGAAGCACAGTCATTTGGTTAAAGAAGCATGCTGGCTGCCAAAAACCTGGAATGGATCCGGAAGGGAAGTAGTTTGGAAAATAGGGATTTAGCGCTCCCAATTCATTACAGCACTGTGGCATTAGGTTCGGAGGAAATGTCCAGCAAGGAATAAGCCCCAAAACATGCCCCCAAGTGGCGGGAACGGGAGCGAAGGGAGCGAGTCGTGACACTTGCCATGGTATTTTGCGGGTGAGTAGCGCTGCGTGTAGAAGTCAGCTGCTGGTAGGTATGAGCAGCGTCTTAAATTCGAGCGCGCCTGGTAATGTCTCCTTTCCCATTACAGGAGTGGATTATGTGGTATTAGCGCCTCAAGTCCGGGTTCAGCGCTACTGGAGACTTGGTGGTCTGGTAAGTATGCGCGGAGGCTTTGCTAAGTATGCACTGTGTTATGAGAGGGAGAACGCAGTGAAATAAGTCTCCGCGTTATTTGGGCGAGTGCAACGAATAATGTCTCCTTTCTTTTGCAGTGCGCGTGCTAACTCAGTTCTTCTTTGTCCTTCCAGATGCCGTTCTAGAAGTCCCCTCTTGATTAGAGATAGCTGCGGCATGGAGAAAGCATGGAGGTTCCTCTGCAGCAGGTAAGCGGAAGCAGGATGATCCGGAGCAGGTAAGCAGAAGCTGGCTGATCCAGAGCATGGCAAGTGTGTTGCTGATGTTGCTCACAGTAAGCAACACGGACTGGAAGAATCTTGGGTGTGGCTTATATAGCCAGCCACACCCAAACACTAGAGAGCTCATGAATTGTCATGCACCTCCTGTTTGGCAACAGGAAGTGGTAACCAGGAAGTTACTACAAACACTAGGAAGGAATTAAAAGGAGGCATCTGCTATGGGTTTTTTGTGTGCCTATGCCAGGCCTGCCAAGCCTCCACCCAGCTTGCCCCAACTACCTGCCTCGTACCCATGACAGATGTAGAGAGACGGGTGTTGAAGAAGCAGGTGAGAAGGTATTAAGAGAGGGTAGATTTTAGGGATAAGGAAGGTAGGAATGGGGTCCGCAGGAGAAGCGGTTGGATGAGTTTTGAAAAGGAGGAGGATAACTTCAGATTGAGTGATAGGGGTGAATGAGGACATGGAGAAGGGAGGGGGGGAGAGAATAAGAAGGGGAAGAGAGAATAGATTGTCGCAGGTTGAGGACTTTGTTTGCGATGGAGGAGGAAAGGTCAGAGGCAGAGAGAGGAGAGGCAATGGAATGATCGGGGGTGGGAGGAGAAAGAAGTCCAGATAATTTCAACACATAAACCTCAACAACAACAAACACTGCACACCAACTGGCACTTTGTGTTGGGGTCCGCACTCTCATCTGTCTCCTTGGCGCATCGGCTCGGCTCCCTCCTTGTCGGTCCATAATGTCCAGTATTTAGTAATCTCTGGCTCCCGCTTTAGGCCCCTTGCGGCTTGTCCACAGCCCTCATCGAGCTCCCTCGCTTACACTGTCACTGGGGTTCAATCCTTCTCCGGCCCACTAGGGCCTGTCGTGTCTTGTCCCTCTGTGGTGTTAAAGAGTTCCTGAATTAGAGAGTTCTATGCAAGTAGTTTGGCCCCGCTCTTCCCCCTCTCCATTGCTCTGGTCCACACTGATGTCTCTGCTATTGTCAATTTTTTCAGGTCTTCCCACCACATTTGCAATGATGGCCCTGTGCTCGAGTTCCAAGCCATCGCTATGCAGCGTTTCGCCAGAATACACATCAAATCTTTCATTCTCGCTACGTGTCCTTTGTTTGCCGCCCCTTGGGAACAGTCCGAGGAGATAACTCTGGCGACCACGTTTGCATTTGGATCCCTCCTGCCTCCGCCCTCATTTTGACTGCGTTCCAAAAGTTAAGTGGCACCGGGCAGGACCAGAACATGTGTGTCAAATCCGCCTCTTCTGTTGCACAACGTGATCGCGTCCCATATGTGACATTCTCTTGGGTGTGAGATATGCCCTGTGCATGAGGTACAGCTGCATTTGCTTGAATACTCCGCATTTCTGGCCTGGAGATTTTTTTTTCATACTGAAGTGTCCTGCTCTACTCCTCATCAGTGAAGGTCCTGTGGAGTTCCTCTTCCCATCTAGCTCTTGCTTGCAGCATCCTCTCATTGTTATTACGCAGGAGCTGTTCATAGAGTCTAGATATCGTGTGCCCGCCCTCTCAAACATTGTACCACGCGTCTAGTACTCCTTTGCTGTCTCCTTCTCCCAGCAACATCCTCCATCTCCTCTTGATCCTCTGTATCATACTGTTGTGCAGGCGGAATTGCCTGCTGTGTACGCCCTGTTCATCCATCAAGGTCTGAAAATCCACCCACTGCCCATCTTTCCATAGGTCTCCGGTCTGTGCCACTCCCTTGTCATCCCACTGCACGTGGTAACCTGTCAGGGACGCCGTGTGGGTGCCGACTAGTACCGCATGGGGGATTTATTTAGAGTAGTAGTCCTGTGGCCCTTGTAACTTCCACACTCTCCTCCACAGGGTCAGGCTCAATTGAACTATAGTAGGGAGTAGTTTGGCTACGGTTTTGTCTATCCATGCAAGTTCTCTGTTAATAGTGTAGTATTGCTGGCTGAAAAAGCAGTGCATCTATAGGATGTCATTCCCCAACCATTTTACGACGAATTGGAGTTGTCCCGCAAATGGCGTTCAGGGTCTGGGAGCCTGATCCCTCCCCTCCCCTCTCGTAATCCCTCTGTAGTGTGTTCAGAGCTATCCTGTTCCTCCAACCCCCCACCCCCCACAGGAACACTCTTGCCAGTGTATGTAGACGTCTAAAGAAGGACCTGGGGATGTTATATCGGATATTGGTGAAATACAGTAGGCGGGGCATGACCGTCATCTTCACTGGGGCTGCCCTTCCGATCATCCCCAGTGGGAGTGTCTTCAGAACATCATAGCTTTTTCTATTTTGGCAAGGGTCGCCAATGTATTAGCCATATGCGTTACTGTGATGTATATCCACTCCCAAGTAGCGGAAAGAGGTTGGTGCCCATGTGAGTCCTAGACGCGGTAATTGGTCAGGGGCGGTCATCCTCAAGCCCGCCAGGGGGAAGAGCGAGGATTTCTCCTGGTTGATCGCGATACCTGACAATCTAGCAAATGCCCTCAATGCTTCTAGTAAATCCAGCATATTTTCCCTCAGGTTCCCGACATGGAGGAGCATGTCATCTGCATATATCGAAATTAAGTGCACCACCCCGTCTATTTCTATTTCCCTGTTCCCGTACTCTGCCCTAAGGAAAATGCCAAATGGCTCCAAAGCAAGTATATATAGCATCGGGATAGAGGTCCCCAACCAATCTTCCACCCCTTAGAAATATGCCTACCCGTTTTCACCCTTGCTCTAGGATCACTATAAAGAAGCCATATCCAGCGGAGGTACCCCTCCCCTATCCCAAGGGGCTCCCCTTTACTTGTATGTCCAAGTTGCCACCATAAGGGCGTGTTCGGGATAGCATCCTTGCCTTAAGGGGATGGTCTAGTAAAAAATTTTATTTAAAAAATAGGTAGGCAACATAAAAAAAATACTAGCATTCTCCGTTTTAAAACTTCCTATGTAAAATTTTGAGCTATTCAAGCTCAAAATTCGCAAAAGCAAGCACATGGGCGCATCCATTTTGTGAAATGGAGGCCCTCCTGTGCTGGCTTTTGCGGCACTAATGAAGGAAAAGCCAGCCAGCTGTAGTAAACAAAGGCTACCGCTGGGTGGCTTTCCCTTCATTAGTGCTGTAGGCGGAGGACGGGGACCGGAGACCAGAGCAGGAAAGCTGCAGCTGAATCTCGGTAAGTGCTATTTATTTTTTTTAAAAAAATAAGCACTAGCTGCGTTTTGGAGGAGCCCGGAAAACTTAGAAATAAAACCGCAGCTTTAAAAACGTTGTATTTATGTTTGCGGTCGCTTTTGAAGCGACCACAAACATAAATACAACGTTATTGTGTTGGAAAACGCTGCGGTTTTTCTTTCCAAGTTTCTCAGGCTCCTCCGGCTCGGAGGAGCCTGAGAAACTAAACCGCAGCGTTTTCCAACACAACCGCGTGTGTTTCTGCCTGCTGTGGCTATCACTTTGGGTCTCCGGTGCTCCCAGCCCGAAAGCCCCAAATGGGAAAGCAGATTCAGGCAGAGACATCGTGGTTGTTTTCCGCAATGCCGCGTTTTCTCTGCCTGAATCTGCTTTACCATTTGGGGCTCTCGGGCTCCCCGTGGGGAGCCCGAGAGCCCCAAATGGTAAAGCAGATTCAGGCAGAAACAACGCGGTTGTGTTGGAAAATGCTGCAGTTTTTCTTTCCGAGTTTCTCAGGCTCCTCCGAGGAAAGAAAAACCGCAGCGTTTTCCAACACAATAACGTTGTATTCATGTTCAAACATAAATACAACGTTTTTAAAGCTGCAGTTTTATTTCTAAGTTTTCCGGGCTCCTCCAGCCTGGAAAACTTAGGAAAAAAACCGCAGCTAGTGCTTATTTTTAAAAAAATAAATAAATAGCACTTACCGAGATTCAGCTGCAGCTTTCCTGCTCTGGTCTCCGGTCCCCGTCCTCCGCCTACAGCACTAATGAAGGGAAAGCCACCCAGCGGTAGCCTTTGTTTACTACAGCTGGCTGGCTTTTCCTTCATTAGTGCCGCAAAAGCCAGCACAGGAGGGCCTCCATTTCACAAAATGGATGCGCCCATGTGCTTGCTTTTGCGAATTGTGAGCTTGAATAGCTCAAAATTTTACATAGGAAGTTTTAAAACGGAGAATGCTAGTATTTTTTTTTTATGTTGCCTATCTATTTTATTCTACTAGACCATCCCTTTAATATGTATCCCCGTGAATGCCCCAAGGGACTCCCTGCCCGTAAAGAAGTAGTCTATGCGAGTGTGTGTGCCGTGTGAGGCGCTGTAGTGTTTATATCCCCTGGTGTCAGCATGTACCTTCCTCCAGACGTCTTCCAGTTACAGTTGGTCTAGAGTCTTCTATAGGGCTCTGGCCGGCAGAGCTGGTTTCTTCTGCTTGCTGTCAGACCTGTCCACCTGCGGGTTCAGCGTGCAGTTGAAGTCCCCTGCCCATATGAATGCGGCTCTTCTGTAGGGGACTAGCCGGGGTGCAATCGTCCTGAAAAACTGTTGAATCGTGATTGGGTGCATATGTGTTCATCAGGCACACCTCTGTTTTCCAACCTTCCGTGTACGATTACCATTCTGCCTTCCCTGTCCCTCTCTTGTCTTATTAGTTAGAAGGGAACTCCCGGAGCTATCCATGTCAGAACTCCCCTGGCATAGTTCGAGTAGGTTGAGCTATACATTTGACCTCCCCAATTCTTAGCAATCTTTGTTTGCTTTTCCGCCGTCAAATGTGTTTCTTGTAGCGTGGCAATTTGTACTTTTGTTCTATTCAGCCAGGGGTAGACCCTTAACCTCTTGACATAGGCGTTCAGTCCTGTGACATTCCAGGTGGCTATGACTGCTTTTTCCTGGCCCATTTGGTTGCATTGTATCGTGGCCCATCTGTTGGCGGGCAGTCTTGTTCCAACCTCTGCTGGATTCTCCTGCATGGGGTGGGGCCGACCTTCCCCATACATACCATGCCTCACTCGTATAGATTTGTTGTGGGTTTCAGGCAAACTTATACTTATGCTGCATGCTAGCATGGTTGTGATATGCTGGGACATTTTGTTGGAAAAATGAGGGCAGTTGTCAGACCACAGGATCTCACAAATGCCCCATCTCAGGACATCTTCCCTGACCATAAATGTAGCCGCTCTAAGGGTGTCAGCATGTGAACAGGGGCCTGCCTCAATCCACCTGGAGAATGGTCATACAACCACTATCATGTAGCGGTATGCTTGACGGATTTGGAGCATATCTACATGATCCTCATGTAAAAGCGGAAATGGGCCTACTGGTCTCAGTATGGCTCCTCAACTCTCAAAGTATGACCTGCTGTAAACTGCTGGCAAGTCAAGCAATTGCTCACAAATTCAGCCACGTGCTCAGTCAGACTAATACAGAACCATATGTGTCCAATGCATGTAGCAATGACCGCCTTCCCTGTGTGTGTTGGATAGTGCATGTGTGCTAATGCGGTCTTCAGTTATGCTAGTGGCATGACCACCTTTCCTGTGTTCTGTCACCATAAGACGTCTGTAGGAGACATTGAGCACCCCCTCTTCACACATAGCTCCTTCTCCTTTGGTGCAGCTTCCTTGTAATTACATAATCTGTGTCTCTGGTAATATATTGTTACCTTCCTTTAATAACATAGTTCTCACTCCTGCTTGCGCATTGCGTCTCTCTGTTCCCATAATTTCGCAAAATATGCTGTGCATTTTGCCTCGATCCACTGCTCCATTCCCTCTTCAGATAGAATCTTCCCCTTTGGTGTGGGCTTGGCACTTCACTATTGCTAACCGTTTTGGCCACGCAATTACCTCGCTCAATCTGCCCAACAAAAGTGCATGCTGTACTGGAGTCCCATCTGTCCCCCTGAATCCTCTCCTGAGCCAGCGAGCTAATCCTAAATATACTGTGGATGTCGCGGAGTTGGAATACACTGTCACTTTCATCTCCACACTATGTTCCAATGCTAGTATTGGGGCCACTAGTTCTGCTGCCTGTGCTGAATAATGGGATGTCAGTCACGCACTTACAATCACCTCACGTGTCCCGTCTTATCACTGCAGTCCCAGTATGCCTGACCCTCATCAGTTTGAGCAATTGTTGAACTGTCAAATTAAATTGTCTGCCCCCCTGCCCCCCCTCATGTTCATCGTCCTCTACCTTGCGTGTCTCACTGAACATCTGTCCTTCGTGTAGTCGTGTGCATAATCTCCTACCTGGAGGATGTCTGCCAAAAATGTTGCTGGGTTTACAGTCTTGCATCTCACTGCCTTCAGTCCTACATTTGATAATATCACCTCGTACCCCGATGCTGTGTGTGCTCTTTGGCTTCTGCAGTATCGCAAAGAGGACGTGCTCTACGTAAAGAGTGGTGGTGTGCCCCATCGTTATTGTTGCTGATTTCTTCACTGCAAAGGTGGCAGCTGCCAAAGCTTGTTTGCACGGATGGTGTCTTCTCATTACTGGGTCAAGTTGCCCACTGTAGTAAGCTTTTGGCTTTTGGCCAATGCTTGTTCTGTCAGTACTACCTTCATTTCTACTCGGTGTGTGAGAACAAGAATTCCTTTTTGTAGTCTGAGATCCTTAACAATGGGGCTGTGCTTATTGCTTCCTTCAGTTCATCGAATGCTTCCGTCATCTCAGTGGTCCATGTCCGTGTCTTGTTTCCCTTTTGTTCTTCCTTCAGAGTGCCCAATAGTGGCCTTGTGTATGTGCTGTAGTCAAAAACCCATGCTCTTCAGTAGTTGCATGACCCTAGGAATTGTTGCATTTCCCTCACTGTTGTGGGCTTGGGTGTTTTGCGTATTCTCTGCTCTCTGGGATGATCTGTCGGCCATTTTGTGATAGTCTGTCCAATGTATAGCACCTCCTCCTGACAGTACTGTAACTTTGCATTGTCCACCTTGTACCCTTGTCTGCCAACACAGCGTGTGTACTGAGTCCTTCCTACACTGATCTTCTGTCTCGCTGCAAATCAAAATGTCTACTTACTGCAAAACTGTGCTTTCTGTTTGTTACTTAAATCCATCTGTATCACTGTGTTAAAAATAGATGGTGACTTGCAGTATCCTTCTGGGAGCCAAGTATGTTTACACTTCTGGTTTCTATATATAAAGCTGGTAAAATCTTGTGGGTCTGGATGTAGTGGTATTGAGAAGAACGCATTCTTCAAGTCATTAACCATGAAACCGGCAGCTTCTGCTGGAATGCTGCAAATCCAGCGACAATTTTGTGCAACTAAAGGATACTTTGCTTCTACGATATGGTTGACTGGCCTTAAATCCTGTATAAAACACCATGCCCCTCCCTTTGTCTTGCGCACAGCATACATTGCTGTGTTGCATGGGAATTCTGAGGGTACAGGAAAGCCCCTCTCAATCAATGCTGTAATTGTCTCATAAATTCCCTCGACTGCTTCTTCGGTTAGTGGGTACTGCTATACTCTTGGTAAAATTGCTCCTGGTTTCAACTTGAACTTCACTCCCCATATGCTCTTGATGTGGCACACGTCATATGGACTTGTGGTCCATAGGGTGCTGGGTACTTTGGCCATGTCCTCTTCCCAGAATTAGGGCAGCGCCTCCATCGCCAATCTCTGTGGCACTTCTCAGTGGCACTTCTCAGTAGTGTATCTGTAACCAGTAGGTTACACTCATTTCAAACACCATCTCTAGTTCCTGTCTCTATTCCTTGAATAGGTTGGTGTCTGTTATTGTGGTCAGTCTGCACCCTTCTGCAGTCACTGCTTTCCATGCCGCCCTGTGTCGTCATTCCATGTACATGTACTGCTATCCAATCTTCTCTCACACCCACTTCCTCTATTTCTATTGGCACTATTGTTCCTTCTGGCTCCTCAAATGGTAACTCGGCCTAAACAGGTACTCGTTTGGTACTTGTCACACTTTCCCTGCAATCCCTGGAAGACAAGCAATTGCGATGTATGTTCCATACTGGAACATTTCTGCATCCACTCGCACCCCCCTCTGTACTGTGCATCCACAATATGCTTGAACAATCTGTCTTACATTGAGCATGTGTATGCCTGGTGTAGAGCACACTATACCATCGTTTGTGAATGAGATGGTCCTGTTCAGTCTGCTCATAATGTCTCGCCCCAGTATGTTTACAGGTGTGACTAGAGAGTAAAGTGAAGGCAGTGATAGATTGTGATCTCCTATAGAAAGTGAGATATATTACATGACCGCCTCCAATTCCCAAAAGAAAGCCTGTAAATTTTCTCTTTATAGGCTCGATGTGACATCTCTAGTGACCTGTAATAAGAAAATGACATCACTTATGCACTGTTTCTGATCTTAAGTTGTGATGTCGCAATTCCTGCTGCTTGAACCAGAACTGAGCAGAATTCCAGATGTCATGTAGCACTTAATGAAAGCAGGGTAGGGTTTGAACCTGTCGCACTGGCACTGGGTCGTTTGAGTTTACACTCTGTATTCTGTACTGAGTTTGTTAGAATTACTGAAACTTTTGTGTGGCAATTGCGAGACAGTGCAATGAATGTGACTTTGGTGCTCTTGAGTAGATCCTCTTGTTGAGGAACAACCTGTAAGGCCAAGGGGAGATCACAGCGATCTTTCGATGACTTAATTAAAGCTGCAACACGCTTTTGAAATGTCTATCATAAAATAGGTTTCTGTGACACTTAACAGTCATTAACCAATGAGGAACTGTTTTATGGTAGTATGTTTATTTTGTGCACTGCTATAGCATCCCCCTATGATTGTTAATAGCTCTGTTGCTTCCCGAAACCTGGAGCAGGCTCAATAAATGAATATTTAGTAATAAAATGAGAGCAAGAACCTGCATGTTAATTTTTTAAAATGCAACGAAAACATATTTGATGCATATTATTTAACTGCTAAAACTGTTTCTGCGACACAGAATCCTTGTATTTGTTTTTCCAATCCAAACTGATTGTACATTGATGGTATGAATTAGCAATTGGAAGATCACTTCATTACATTAAGTGGCCACATAATGTATAGTTCCACCCAGCCCACCCCTCTTCTCTCATCCCTATCCCCTGTCACACCTGATGAGGTCTCTAGACTAGTCCAGTCTATGAAAGCCTCTTCCAAACAGGTCGACCCCTGCCCCTCCAAAACCATAAAGGACGATATCGGCACTCGCTCCAGCCTTGGGCGACCTCTGCAACCTCTTTTGCCACTGGAGTTTCCCCTCAAGCATTCTTCTGCACCCCCTGCTCCAAAAACCCTCTGCCAACCCCATAATCCCAGCAAACTATCACCTGATCTCAACCACCCCTTTCCTGGGAAAACATCTAGAGAGAAGCTGGCTATTACTCAACTTAACCTCCATACTGAATCGGTTGATTGTCTCCATGATCATCAGCCTGGCTTTAGAGCATCTAGGGGCATCGAAACTGCTCTCCTGAACACCTGTGAATGCCTGCTCTCAAATCTTGACTCCAACTCTCCTTCTGTCCTCATTCTTCTCAACCGCTCTTCTGCTTTCGATAGGTAAACCCCAACATCATGATCTCTTGTCTCCGCAAACACATCCCCCTGGTTCTTCAATATCTACATGGCCCCCTTGGCCCACAGTATCTCTACCTTCACCTCCAACTTTCTGTGTTATGCTGATGACCGACCACTCTTTCAGGCTACCCTCAGCCGCCGCCTCCTCGCTTATCCCTGATGGACCATTTGCAATTCAGTCTTGGTGTGCTGCTAACGATCTCTGCCTGAACGCCAGTAGGACAGAGATCATCCTCATTGGGACCTCTGCTCCCGCTTTCCCACTTTCAGACTGGCTGGCTTCCATGGGCCATGCTCCCCCACGTACTAATGAGGCAAAAAAACTAGGTCATCTTCGACTCCACTCTCTCCTTCCATGGTTACATCTTGGACATCTAAAAAAAAGTCCCACTGCCAACTGCACCTCCTCAGAGGTATTCCCCTAGAGGCTCACCATCTCAAGATCCCTGGTCCTCTGTAGGCTGTACTACTGCAACAGCCTCTTTCTTAATCTTCCTTCTTCTACGCTCCGTCTTCTTCAACTCATCCAGAGCAGAACCTCAAGACTTATCCTTGGTCTCAAGCGCAGGGACAGCATCTCTCCGGTGCTGAACTCCTTCCACTGGCCCCCTTTGGCTGCAAGGATCAAGTTCAAGACCCTTTGCAGAATCCAGAAGGCCTTCTGGGGCCGGGGACTACACTATCTACAACGCTCTTCCTAAATACTCACCCTCCAGAGTCCTTTGCTCTTCCTCCTCCAACTCTCTGCGGGTGAGACGTTTTTCCAAACGGAGGTTTGGGGGTAGACCTTTATCCTCTGCAGATCCCTTCCTCTGGAACAGCTTCCCCTCGCCTCTCCGTCTTGAGCCAGAGCAAACTCCTCAGGACCTTCCTCTTCTTTTCTTCCTCCTCTCTCCAAGGCATAAATTAGTTTAAAAAAATTAATTAGCAGAGTTTGCTAATTACATTTTTCTTGATTAGCAAACAAAACCATTTGATTAGCAATTTTGTACTAATGTTTTTAATGCCACCAGAATATACTTGTACCCAAGATATAAAATGAGCAGCAATACAACAGTTTTGTGTACCGCTGAAGTAAGACATTAGTGAGTTAAGTAAGGCCTTGCTAATTCTTCAAAATTCCACTATACGTGCAAGTTGAGTAACTTACCTTACCCGTTCGACTGAAGAGACGTGCACTAGACGCATTGCAAAGGACGACAACACATTTTTATGTCGCCACAAACCCACTTTAGTTTGGCACACTGCTGCCACCCAGAGGCCAGCTATGCACAGTGAAACATTTATTTTACATTTACTGCAAAAAAAGTAAAGTTTAAATAACAGTTTCCAATATCCCCTGCAAATGGTACTGGACCGTCTTAAAATCTACTAAACTATGCGAGTGGGCAAAAATACTTTGCAAACCCTGGATGAGTGTCTGTAAAATGTTTAGCTGCATGAACGGACACAAATAAAAAAAGGCCCTGAAAACAGATTAACCAACGTGCTCTACTGCAGGTGCAAATATATAATTCAATCCTAATCGGTGAGCTCTGGAGGCCAACTACAGTGTACAGTTTTGCAGTAGGTCTGTGTTACGATCACCTGGTCTCTGTGGAGGTGTTTGGGCACGGTTGCAGCCCTCCCTGAACTTGACTCACCCCCTTTCAGGCCTCTCCCTCGGTAGAAAAGCAGTGAGCGGTGGTACGTGGTGATATTGCTCCTGCGTGGAGATAAAAGTGTGCGAGTGTGCCAATCTGTGATTGTTGTACCTCTCAAACCCTTCTCCCCAAAGTAGGGCTTCTGTGAGCATACGCCGGCCCATAAAGCTCACCTGTGAATTATGGAAGGTAAGCTCTCCTTCCTGCTTCTGGCAGGGGTGTGTTGAATGGGATCTAGTTCCTTTACTGATCCCTGATGATTAGTCCAGTCCAGCTGTAACTATGCTTCTCCTTATGATTGGTAAGTGTCTCTTAAGCTCTTGTGATTCTGTTAAATGTCTTTATATGTTGCTCCTTATGCCCTCAATAATGTCTCTTCTGTTTTCTTCCCTTATATGGAAATGTGGTCTCAATGCAGCTGTGAGACCCGGCCAGATGAAAGATTGATGCTACCGCAACGTTCGACAGCAGGTAAGTGATGGTTTAAGGAAAAGCGCGAAGTATGGCGAAGCGCAACCTTAAACTGACTGTTTTTTTCGATGTCTAACCTTGTCTTCTGTTTTTCCTTACAGGCGCTGCTGTCGACGATGGAGCGTGTCCTGCTGCGGTGCCAAGATGAATATTTCGGCCTTCCGGAATGTGTAAAGATGAATGCTCGGTTCACCGAAGGGATGTACAGGTAAGAACAGCTTCCTTCAGTTGGTAAGTATGCTGGCAGGAAGCAGGATGTCCAGGAAGCAGGGTCTTCAAAGGTAAGCAGGTCTGACCTCAGGCGACAATGAGCGTTACGCTGCTGGTAAGTGCAGAATAACGCTAAGCATCTGTCTTGAGGATCAGGACAGCTTATATAGCTGTGAATCCATTAGCAGCCACACCCAAGAATACACTTAGGGCTGCTTAATGGATGGAATGTTCAAGGTTAATGCATCTGAAGTGCTATGTCCATAATAAATGCTTTTTGGTGTTAAATGGATGTGCTAGTTTACTTTTGTTCATGAGCCTGGCGCCAAAGGTGCCAGGACAGTGTCCACCCAGGTCTCCTGTGCATGCGACCCCTGCATGCCTGTGCCCCTGACTTCATGACCATGACAGCCTGTCGATGTACAGACTGGATGGAACTATTGATCACTGCTTTAAGTAAATATCAAGTTAGCTTTGTGTATTCATTATGTAAAAGACTAAGCAGAGTTGATGGCGTAGCAGGCAGATAACTGGACAAACTAGGCACAATATTGTAGTTTGCGGCCATCTCCCTTTCAGGGTAGCAGGTATAACGCAACATAGTAAGATAGAATGTCTAGGAGTATGGGATCAGCTCATGAGTTGAGCACCATTTGCAAGCTGTATGTAACCAGCATGCCACAGGACTAGGTTTGCAATCAAAGCATTTGGCTGTGTGGTAATGTGCATTTTCAAAAGTAAGCGGGATGGTAGAAATCCCATGTGTATTGGCGCTGGATCGGTGAATAATAATCGCATCTGATTTGTTTCTTGATAAATGAAAGGCTAACCAGTCTTACATCTTTCTTTCTTCCTTCCTCTTCTATCCTGCCTTGGAATGCCTTTCTTGGTGCAAAAACAACAAACATAAAATAGTTTAAACATGATTCGTATGTATTTACTTATATGCCATGCTGCACATGTCACACCACCCATCACCTCACCTAATGAACATGAACTATGTACTGTAATATGTTGTGTCCCTCCTCATGTGACCAGCACAACATGTGCCCAGCGAACCACTGTCCAATTACGCTCTGATTAAATCGAGACTAAACGCACAATGAAGTGCCTTGACCTTTCATTTATCAAGAAATCGTCAGTTGTGATTATTATTCACTGACCCAGTGCCAATACACATGGGGTTTCTACCATCCCTATTAACTCAACATATGGGAATCTGCAAGCTTGTCCCACTATAACCCTGTACACGGCAGCAGGAAGAAAACGGGCTTCTTTGAAAACTAGTTTACAAAGGTAGCGGGCGCCCCTCTCTCGAAAGAACAAGGCCTGATAACCTGTTCAGTGGTTATTAACCACTTGAGAGTTCGCAGCCACTGCTTTTACTCACTGTGCCTTTCACAGATGGGAAATATCCATTTGCATATCAGTCTTTGTCCCACCCAAGGGCAGTCCAGCACCGAAATGCAATGGCAATTCCCCTCGGAACGAGAGTACCACCAGCAACCCCATACACGTGTTTCACCCTTGTTGGGGATCATCAGTGAGGTGAAGCTGATGCCTCTCTAAGCACAGTGAGAGGGAGACCACGTCTGGTTGCCCCCAGGAGACCTAGGGTTACCAATCCCAGGTTCCTTGAAAATAGTTTACAAAGGTAGCGGGCGCCCCTCTCTCGAAAGAACAAGGCCTGATAACCTGTTCAGTGGTTATTAACCACTTGAGAGTTCGCAGCCACTGCTTTTACTCACTGTGCCTTTCACAGATGGGAAATATCCATTTGCATATCAGTCTTTGTCCCACCCAAGGGCAGTCCAGCACCGAAATGCAATGGCAATTCCCCTCTGAACGAGAGTACCACCAGCAACCCCATACACGTGTTTCACCATTGTTGGGGATCATCAGTGAGGTGAAGCTGATGCCTCTCTAAGCACAGTGAGAGGGAGACCACGTCTGGTTGCCCCCAGGAGACCTAGGGTTACCAATCCCAGGTTCCTTGAAAATAGTTTACAAAGGTAGCGGGCGCCCCTCTCTCGAAAGAACAAGGCCTGATAACCTGTTCAGTGGTTATTAACCACTTGAGAGTTCGCAGCCACTGCTTTTACTCACTGTGCCTTTCACAGATGGGAAATATTCATTTGCATATCAGTCTTTGTCCCACCCAAGGGCAGTCCAGCACCGAAATGCAATGGCAATTCCCCTCTGAAAGAGAGTACCACCAGCAACCGCATACACGTGTTTCACCCTTGTTGGGGATCAACACGTGTATGGGGTTGCTGGTGGTACTCTCGTTCAGATTGGAATTGCCATTGTATTTCGGTGCTGGACTGCCCCTGGGCGGGACAAAGACTGATATGCAAATGGATATTTCCCATCTGTGAAAGGCACAGTGAGTAAAAGCAGTGGCTGCGAACTCTCAAGTGGTTAATAACCACCGAACAGGTTATCATGTCTGTTCTTGCGAGAGAGGGGCGCCCGCTACCTTTGTAAAACTATTTGTTAAGGAACCTGGGATTGGTAACCCTAGGTCTCCTGGGGGCAACCAGACGTGGTCTCCCTCTCACTGTGCTTAGAGAGGCATCAGCTTCACCTCACTGATGATCCCCAACAAGGGTGAAAAACGTGTTTGGGGTTGCTGGTGGTACTCTCGTTCAGATTGGAATTGCCATTGTATTTCGGTGCTGGACTGCCCCTGGGCGGGACAAAGACTGATATGCAAATGGATATTTCCCATCTGTGAAAGGCACAGTGAGTAAAAGCAGTGGCTGCGAACTCTCAAGTGGTTAATAACCACCGAACAGGTTATCATGTCTGTTCTTGCGAGAGAGGGGCGCCCGCTACCTTTGTAAAACTATTTGTTAAGGAACCTGGGATTGGTAACCCTAGGTCTCCTGGGGGCAACCAGACGTGGTCTCCCTCTCACTGTGCTTAGAGAGGCATCAGCTTCACCTCATTGATGATCCCCAACAAGGGTGAAACACGTGTATGGGGTTGCTGGTGGTACTCTGGTTCAGATTGGAATTGCCATTGTATTTCGGTGCTGGACTGCCCCTGGGCGGGACAAAGACCGATATGCAAATGGATATTTCCCATCTGTGAAAGGCACAGTGAGTAAAAGCAGTGGCTGCGAACTCTCAAGTGGTTAATAACCACCGAACAGGTTATCATGTCTGTTCTTGCGAGAGAGGGGCGCCCGCTACCTTTGTAAAACTATTCTTTGAAAACTAGTCTAGCGCAGGGGGTCAGCCTTTCCTATAAGCTCGCACACCAATTGTACAGCATTTTCAAAAGTGTCCACTCGTCAGTATGATGCATCTTCCCCAACAAAATGAAATCTAGTTGACAATGAGATTTATATACACTTCACTGTAAAGCATGGAGACAATGCAGTGTTTTACAGTAGCAATAATGTAATTATGCATTATGTAACACATTACATTTTTGGAAAAGGAATTTAAAACCTTTTAAAAAAAAAAAAAACACATACTGGTCTTTGGCAGACAGGATACAGTTAGCTTAACAGTATTATCCCGATTAGTTCTGGTTTGCAATTATTTGAAAAGTAAAATGTGCGTAGCACTCCCACACAGGCCTTTTGGCACATGAGTGAAGGGGATGATTACTGCTGCTGCTCTCTCTCTCTCTCTCTGTATTAGCCCTTTGGGACTTGCAGTGAACAGAAAAAAGAGGCTGGCGAGGGTTCTGAAGGCAAGAGGAATGCAGGGTGAGCTGTGCTTTCATTGAACAGGGTAACTTAAATAGCTAGCTTTGCTACACAGGTGCCAATTAGCAAACCTACAGATTTGCATATCAAATTGCTCTGCGACACTGCTTATTTTATGCCTTGCTCTCCCTCTCCCCCCGCTAACCTTTTTTTTCTTCTCTCCTCTCCATCTCCTCCCTAGCCTTTTCAGTTGTTTGCTGACTGCCTGGTTCACCTGAGAACCTTACAGGTTCCATGCTCCTCCTCCAGTCTTTTGCACTTGTCTCTGGCTGCACTATGTTCAGCATTACTATGCTTTCAGCTTACGCTCCATGAGCAGGGAAACCGCTCTGCTCTGAACCGAGCCCTACTGGACGCACTTGTTCACCCACCTCCTCCCCCACCTCTGTTGTATGCATGCATGACCTGAATGCATTTATGACTTGTACGTTTTTGTCCCGTCTCCCCCGAACACCCCCCCCACTTTTGTTTCCACCTCCCCACCCCCCCCCCCCCCCCCCTAGCTTGGTCGCAACTGTAATACGTTTCACTTGTACTTGAAACTTCAAGGCCTAACAATAATTACTGTAGTCCCTTGCTCCCTCCCACCTTGAAAGCGCTTTGAAGCACTCCACCTGTGTATAAGCGTTGTATAAATAAACAATTACATATTATAGGAGATGGACAGTGTATGACAATGTATTATAAGGAATAAAATATACCCTACCGTATGTAAATGGTATTGCGAGTCACCCTGACCTTAAGGGACTTTGCCTTTGGTCTTGTTCCTCTATTTGGTCATGCAACTCCTCAGTCACTTGCAATATTCTTCTAACATACTGTAGGGGGTACGTACTTCATACCACATATAAATACTCCAATATAAACGAGATAATTTGTTTTAGACTGAATTGATGCTATGCCATCTTTTGCTTTGGATTGGCTTATTCATTTGGGCCATACCTTATTAAGAATATTAACCTGAGAATTATATGTATTCTATACCTTGAGAATGTTATCCGGTCTGCCTCAGTTTGCCTATACACGTTTTGTGTAGAATTGTCCTTGCCCTCTCTTTTGGCGTGTGCTGTGTTGAGGGAATTGTCGTTCTGCACTAAGTTAAGGTCTGTATAGATAGCTTTGGTACCTGAAGACAGTTAAAGGCCAAGTGCAACAAGGGCGTTTTACAAGGCCTCAGGGCCCATAACTCCCGTTGTCTGAGGGTGTGGTTTATAAAGCTTTTATAACCTGTAGTTTAAATATATTACAAAACAGATAAAATACTTTTTCAGCTAATCTTTAATGAACAAACAATCTGCAGGTTTTCAGGATGCACCTTAAAACCCACTTGTTCAACTGACATATCCCATACTTGGGTCTTCCCGATAATTTAGGCTAAAGCGTTTCAGTCTTTTTCGTTATTTACATGTTTTACGCACGCGCCCTGATGCCTGTGGGCTTTCGGCGCTTTATAAGCAAGTAAATGAATAATAAAAAAATAAACCATGCACTGATGGTAGAAGACTAAAAGAAAATAGTTATCAGGTTAAACTTGCTATTACTATGGAAATTAAGTGCAGTTTTTAAATTGTCCAGGCAGGAAGAGGGTGATGTTAGGGGTTTCCACATGGGGATTGAATGGTGCTGTTTGTCCTCGTTCTGTGACTTTGGTTGCATATTCTCGTGAGTTTATAGAATTGTACAAAAGAGGTGGACCATTGACTTTTGTTTTTGTTGACTTTGGGGTGCCCAGTAGCTTCAAATAGAGGATTATTCCTGTGCCTACCATATGTCATTTCACAGGTTTCTAGGCCAGCGTTGGCTGTTTGGATTGCAGTTCCCCCCCCTCTCCCCCGCGCAGGCAATGGCTGGTTTCCAAAACATTTGTTGCTGATTGTGGGCTTTGTTTTTGATTTCCCGTGTGGCCTGTTGGTGAATCAGATTTGGTCTAACTTTGCTTCTAAATATTCCTTGCTGAAAATTAATTTTGTTTTTAATTTCAGTTTTGAAGAAATGTAGTCCATGATCTTCATATTATTCAGGGTCCCTGGTGTGTTTATAAACTTTGCTTTTTCGGCTGTAATTATAATTGTTCAATTTTTGTGTGTGATCTGGTTTAATAATAAAAACTTTCACAAAACCGCAATCAAACACCAAATATAAGGCATAAATGATACATGTAAAATCTCAAAGTTTACAATTCATCTATTAAAAGAAAACTGCCTCCACAAATATGGTTCATAAGAAATATATAAATCACAGAAGTACACTTGTCATTACTAAATCCAGTTAAGAATACAATGAAAGCATGTTTACATAAAGAATACCTAAAACATAATACAGTACTAACGGAACACATGAAAGCTCATGAAACTAAATATCTTGTAGCAGCAAAATCCCAATAAAGTGCTAGGTGCCAAAGTGCAATGCTTAAAATTACTTAGATTTGAATATTTAACAGCTCAAAAAACGGAATCCAGAATCTATAAGGGGCTATTATCAAAGAAATACTGTTGCCTTGCACCAGGGAAGCCTCTGGTGATTTGCCTGCCAGATCAAGGTGAACATGAAGGAACTGAAATGTAAGGTTTTTAGATTCACAACCGTACAACGAATGACTAAATGTTTGAGGGTTGCCACACCACCTTCCATGTGACAGAATCTACAAACTGTACTCTGAGCCATCCATACATTCCTGGGACTCAAACATTCGAGTAGGCAATTGTTTTAACTTAAAACGCAAGTAGATGTAATGTGCCTTAGTACAAGGAAACAAATGGGTATATTTAGATTGATGTTCTCTTCCCCTATTGAAGATGGCATATTCTCTGTTGAATGTAGAAGTTTCAACTGTTCGATAGTCTCCCTCCAATCTTCAATAAATAACTTAACTTTAGTTTTGAATGGATTCTTATTCAGCTCCTCCGGATCTGATTCCATTCTAAGTAGAAGCATATGCCTCCTGTGCTTGAACTTGTTAATCGAACCCACAGTGGTCCTTCAAAGCCTGGTTCAAATCGTAATATAAGGAATTTAGAGGGGTGTCAACCATTTTCGCGAAGATACAAACTTGTTTCCACGTAACCTTTGCTTTAAGAGAAGCCAGTCCCATTTTGCGTCGCTTAACGGCATTCGGGATTGCCATGGAAAGTCTTGAACTTTTTTCCCATATCGTACCTTGGCGTGTATTTAGATAGGCAATCAAGTCCAACAATGTAGTGCATCAACCATACATGTTGGTTGGTTCATTTTTTGCCAAGTAAAAACATAGAATTGGGACCAAAGAATATTCACCTATCTTGGTATAAATCATCTTAAGCTGTGTGAGCAGGTGTGTACGGCCTTGGCTCCCAATCTATCTTTTAAAATCAGATATCTGGGAGGGGGCATGTTCGAAACAATGGTCCACCACCTTCCATACCATCATTTTCATCTTTTTCTTGGTGGAATAGATTACAATTTTGGGCTTGAAACATTAACTAAGAGGTTGTTTTTTATGGTGTAATTCGAGAACAGGTCCAACTTTCTCTGCAGGCACCTGGGCGTCTGATCAAAGAAGATCAAATAGTCTGCGAAATCTAGCCTGTTCATCTTGGTACGACCTTGCTTAACTGGATATGTTACACCAGAAGACCACATATTGTCGGTATCTGAAATATAAAGCTTACAAAGTGAGGTTGCCAAAACGCACCCCTGCTTAAGGCCTCTGTGTGTCGGTGAACCCTCTTTGGCAAGTCTGATCTTAACTAATATATTACAGTGCAGAAGGGAGGGAATTTGAACCAGTGGGGCAGGTATGTTACATGTCAGTCGTTTGCTCCAAAGTTTCTTTCTATTGACATGGTCAAAAGCAATACTCCTTTCGATGGAGGCAATGTAAGTGGTTCCAGTGGCTCCTTGTTTAGCGATGTACCGAGGAACTGCCTGGAACCCACTTGGAAACGGCAAAGAATCCCCAAATGAGGCACCCATTGATTCATGTCTGTTAAAATCCTTGATGCAAATATTTTGCTAGACTTGTCTAGAATGGCAATAGGCCTGTAAATTTTAATCTTAGAAACATTATAATCAATCATTTCACGTAAAGACCCTCTTAATAGGCTTTCTCCTTTTTTAGCTTAGGCTATACTCTGGTTGTATGGATGCCTGTTTTTCTTTGATACAAGGGTGGCGTTTCCCTGTCTATTATTCAAACAAGTGAGAGCAGTCTCATTGAAGAGTCGGACTGAGAAATAGTCATGGGAAATTGAGCTATCAGACCCTTCAAGCAAGTGTTTGTGCGCAGTCGTGGATTTAGTACAAGTCGCCTCATTCCATTTCACAGAGACCCCCCCCTTAGAGGGGAATACCATGGCTAGCATAGAGTTTAGTTTTTTGGATTTTGGGCTGCATATGGAACAATAACAGAGAAACGTATTATCGAGTGGTCACTAAATTCTGTATTAGTGATCACTAGTGAGGAACAAATCTGTTTAATTTTCAGTGAGTCATACACATGGTCAATCCAAAATGACTTTAAGCCTCTTTCAGGTCTTTACAGTTACATTGGGGGCCAATTGATTGAGAGACACCTTCATGTCCCATTGTTCATGAAAAATTCCCAAAGTTTCCCTCAGTCCTTAGTTTCCAGCGGGACCATTCTCTTGTTACAGGTAATGCATCTCTTGTGCCAACAATCCCTCGGCACTCAGAATTAAAATCAACTCCTATTATATTTGCAAAGCTGTTCCTGAATCACTAAACTATTATATCAGCAATCACAGATTGGAACTTTTTGCCATAACGATTTCACTGGATTCCAGTGTAGACTGATGAGAAGTAATTGAAATGGATGATCCACTAGACACAAGCCAACAGAGCATCATTTAAGTAATTATTTCAAAAGATGACCTACTCGGATGAAAATCAATGGCCATGGCCAAGCCCTCTGACGGGCGGCCTGTTAAACCTCTGTGAGCTAATTTCGAGTAGGTTTTATACCCTTCCAATTGGATTGGGCCAACAGTCTTGTGTAGCATTAGTATGTGTTCTGAAAAATGTACAAGCAATGCAAATATTTCTATTCCAACAGGCATTCCAAGTAAAAAATCTGAGGCTAAACGGGCTAAAGATTGGAAATGAAGCCCTTTGGTTTAGTATTCAAATTGATAGTGGCCGCCAGCCACAACCAGTCCTGTTTATCTACAATAGAATTATTGTGGACCCAAGTGTTGGTGACTGAGCAGATGCTGAAAAAAAAGTCCTTTTAATTACTAAAGTGGTTTGTCGCAATTGCTTCAAACTAATAGGACTACAAGATAAAAAAAGAATCGACATCCCCCAGGGTAGAAAACTCAAATCAAACCCATAGTCCTAAAAACATCCCACTGTTCGCAGACAAGCCTTGCAACAATGTGGGAATACAAATATACAATTTGTCCATGCCACAGTCCGAAATGGGAGACCAAGTCTGTAACACTAGTTTGTACCAGGTGCAGGACAGAAATCCTAGCGAATATGGTGAGAAATTTGGCTCTATTCAGTTGTTTATCATCATTCACCTGGATTTTATTCTCCTGGCCTATAATTATTTCATCATATGGACCAGTGGCGCTGGACAGTCAACATTGATAAGTGGGTGAACATGATGAATTAGATACTGCCTCACTTTTGTCTTGGCCCCCCCCCCCGTGAACTGTGAAGTAGTCAACTCCATTGGCATTGGTTGAAGTAGTTAGCCTTGAGGTCATAAAGTCCTGAGAGAGGCTGAGATGTCAACTGACTTGAAAGCAAATTGTGACAGAATGAAGTCTGTATCATGCTTTAGAATTAAGCAGTTGGTGATTATTTTGGTTATTGCTTTTCTGAGTCGGCCTTCCGTTTGCCTCTTTTATTCTTCACTGCTTCTAAAGTGGTCTCACGTACTGGAAAACCGGCAGGGTCATCGTCCTGTGATTTCCGACAGCTGTGTTTTTAAGTCTATTACTTCCAATGAACATCGAAAGTCTCTCGATTTTTGTTGTAACTCGGTTGGTTCTTAGTTTTTTTTATTTCTTCTGCTAAACCTTGGACTGTTCCTTTGGTTTCCTGAACATAGGTTGTGTGTACTCAAGAACTGTGCAAGAAACATCATTTGCTTGTGCATATTTGGGATGATTTTCATTTCCTGTTGCAAATAAATCTGATTAGCAGCTAAGCCTGGTTTGGTATCTTACTAACCTCTCAAATGTTTGCCAAAAAGGCACACTTGGGGGCATTAGGGGGCTCGCCCTGTGCCTGTGGGCCAGCCCCCGCCCCCCAAAAATCCCACCAGGGAGTGGCATGTTCTTGCTGCTTCCCTGGGGTGGGGGGCAAAATTGAAGGTCTGGCCTCATGTTGCCACCCCAGGGATGCAGCAAGGACCACTAGGTCATCGGGGATATGATCTTGGAGTGGGGGTGGGCAGGTCAGTCGGCTCCTCCACCCCCAGAAAATGACAACTAGATGGCATAATGTTTTGCCTTGTTTGGGGGTACATTGATGCCGTTTTGCACCGATTTTCTCCCAAGGAAGGCAAAACACCATAGGGCAATTTTGGCAGAGGCACACATGAAGGCAGCTGGCCCTATGCTTGTAGGGCCAGCCCCCTCTGGAGTCCCCGATGGAGGATAAGACCCTTTCTGCTTCTCTGGGGGCCAGGGGGAGCAATATAAATTGAGGGTATAGTCTAATTTTCCCAACCCTGGGAAGCAGTATGGTCCACTAAGTCACCAGGGAAAATGTTTTGGGGCTGCTAGAGGTCGGGGGGGGGGGGGGGGGCTGTTTCGTCTGTTGCCCATCGCAGTACCCTCGGCTGTCCTGGATCTCTGGCCAGTCCATGTTGGAGCTTTTCCATTCGGGGAGGGATGGGGACCCTGCGGGGGCTCCCTGGGCCTGCTGCTGGGCTTTGAGACGGTTGACCCACATGGGAGAAAGGCACTCTAGCCTGGCAGCAGCACCCCTGAACGTCCTGGATCTCTGGCCATGCTTCATTACAGCTTTTCTCTCTGGGGAGTGATGGTGACCCTGCCGGGGCTTCCTGGGACTGCCGCTAGCCATTGGCACGGTGGACCCTTTTTCTTTTCCTCCGAGGTAAGCACACCCATGCATGTGTGGTACAGTTCATCGGGACGCCTGTGGGAACAGGGGAACTGGGACATGTGGTGGGGTGGTTCTGGCATTTCTGAACATTTTGTCCCTACATTTTGTACTTTGCCGGGACTTGTGGGTAATGCAATCTAGGGCAATTAGTGCAAGTCAGAACTCTTTTGATGCCCACGAGTGTATTCTTTTCAGAAATGCCTATATCTGTGGGTTGTCCACAAATCCAAATCCAGTCTTACCCAGGATGTTTAATGTAGCAGTGGTTTAGCCTTTTCGCTTTGCGGCCCCAGGGCAGTGTAATTTTTTCGTCGGGACACCTGTGGGAACGTGGGAAGGTAGGACACTTCTTTTCTCTTGGTTTTGATAACGGTTTCAAACATTTCCTACTGCACTTTGTTACACAACCCTTCAATTTCCCAAATGTGACCTACATTTAGTCGCTGCTTTAGGCACTTTACACGTTTGTAACCTGCGCAAGTCGCCTGTCCTTTAAAAGGTCTGCCTGTGCTCTTCCAAAAAATGTGTGCTTGCCATTCTTCACCACATTCGTTTTCCTTATTTTCAAATGCGAAGTAAGTCTGTTTAGGCTGTCGGCATAAAAATCCTGTGTACCATGGCTTAGTTTTTGACTCGTGGCAATGCTTGTTTTGTGAAACATTATGAAAAATGTGTGATTTCCTAACTAGAAGAGTCAGGGAAATGTAGCGGTGCATTGCTTTTCTCAATATTCACTGAAGCCATTACCTTAGAACTGCAAACATGTCCAGCACATACTGTCACCTTTCTTTTTTTTTTTTCCCAAACAATGGGAATTTTCTGTAAATAGTCGTTACCTTACCTGCGCAAATCGACCCCTTCCTGAACTTTTTGTCTACTTTTAGGAAAGGTATGCCTTTGTGTTACCATTGAGCCTTCTTACCCCCCCCCCTATTCCTATCCGTCCAAGCATGTCTTGTTAACAAAAAAAGGGTAAAATCGCCTACCTCTCATAAAACAGATGGTAACCTTGTGAAAATGATTTTTTTCGTTTTCACTCAACCTGTTCTTGAAAGCTTGGAAAATGGTGAATTCAAAACTGCAAACCATTTATTTCTAGCTCTTACAAGAAAAAGCAACAGGCTTCTTTGTACGTAATTGTATTGGCATTTTCTGAAAAAACAAAGAATGTCACTTTTTTGTTACTTTCTCCAGCATGGGGTCTGGCATGGATTCACATGCTCATGAATATTCCCCGTCGTCAGGCTGGGAATCCTCGGTAAAGAAAAAACCAGTATCAGTTTCGTTTCTGATCTGTCTTTCGTAGTAATAACCAATCACTGGTCTCTGCGTCATACTGACCACAGCCAATGACTGCCCTCTACCTAAGCACCGCCTCTGGCAGCCATCTTCAGATTTTTACCGCACGTTCATGTGTTGGGATCCTCGTGCTATTGCTCTCGAGCGTTAGTGCTATTTTTTCGCGCTTTTTCACAAAAACTTCGATTCTTTCGGTCAAAAGAGCCTCAAGCTCCACCGATCCTACATCCGATCAACGGGGACCCGTGTCGGATTCATCTGTGCCCCTCAAGGGTGAAGATTTCGTCGAGCTACGCTTCGGAGGACTCCAGAAGCTTCTCAGGCCCGGTCTCGGAGATGGCCCAGGAGAAGGGAAGCTCGACGCCCGGAAAGCTGTTCAGGGCATGCCCTGGATGCCAGCTGCAGAACGTCTTCAAGGAGGACGAACACTCTTTCTGCCTTTACTGCCTTCATGGGGACAAGACGCACGTGGAGAAGGACTGTGCGTTTTGCGGCAACATGTCGGAACGGACCATGAAGGACCGCCATCAACGTCTCGCCAGCTGGCTGGAGGGTAAGAGCCCGTCTGGCGAGAAGAAGAAGAAATCTGAGCGGTCTTCTAAGACCTTTGAGGGCGCCCCGGCGACGGGGGCCCAACATAAGGCCAAGCACCGCGAGTCCGCTGGCACCGGGAGCGCCGAACGGTCGGGCTCTACGGGCGCCAGGCAGGGCGCACCCTCCCCGGCACCATCAACCACGAGCCAACGCTCTGGGTCGGGTAAGAGGAAGGCCGAGCACCCGGCGAAGCTCCTGGAGAGGCCCCGGTCGAGCTCTAAGGCAGAGGAGGAGCGTGGCAGTGCCCCCTCCCTCAAGGATAAGGCGGTGAGCGCACCTAAGGTGGTGAAGGCCTTGATCCATTCGACCAAGCCCTCTATCGAAACGGTCGCGGCGGCCCTGGCCCAGCCTGTGGAGGCTGCACCAGTGGTGGCGGCCTCGGGGCCCAGAATCTCCCTGCCTCCTCGGAGGGAGTCTTCTTTCGTGCCCATCGATAGGACCCCCGTGAAACCCTCCGTGGGGAAGAAGGGGGGGCAGGGCGTCGTCGTAGATTCGGCCTCAACCTCAGAAGAGGAGCTGATCGAGGTCTTAAGCCACGGCCTAGGCGTGGAACAAGACCAGCCCGTCGGAATGGGCCCCGACGCAGGTGACGACGACGACATCGTCGAGGATACCGACGGGGCCCCTGCTCGCCCGTCGGATTCCCCTCTGCCAGCGCCGCAAGACAACTCAGCGGCCATTTTGTTGGCTATACAGTCCTTATGCTCCGAGATAAGGACGAGACTACCGTTACCGACGGAGGAACCTCTCCCGTCGGGGGATCCAGAACCGGGACCTTCTGGTGTTCCCCCTACCAAGAAAAGAAGGATCCATCCACCGCCTCCTTTTCAACCGTCGCGCCCCGTCCAGCCCTCCTCCCCGTCCACCCGAGGGGATGATACGGGGACTGACACGGCAGCGACGGGTACGGACGACGAGGCATACGACGAGGATTTTCCGTCGTCGCCTCCCACCAGGGCTTCTCCGCCCGACGAGATTGGATCGTTCCACTCAATGATCGCCAGGGCATCCGAGCTTTTCCAACTCTGCCCTGAGGAGAAGAAAAAGGAAGGCTTCCTTTACCAACGGCGCGAGGCCAAGAGGAAGACGGTCCTCGCAGTGCCTCTGTTGGACGACATTTGGGATGAGGGCCTTTCCCTCCTCAAGAACCCTTCCACGACGCCAGCGAAAAGAGACCGGTACGAGAAAAAGTACCGGGTCCCGGACTCGGCCCCCCTATGCCTCCGGGCGCAGCCTACCCCGGACTCCGTCGTCTCCGCGGCAGCCAGGAAGAAAGCGGGGGGGGTGCGGCCTCCACGTCGACTTCCCCGCCGGACGGCGAGGGAAAGAAATTGGATGCCATGGGACGTAGAGTCATCTCGTCGGCGGCGACGACGATTAAAGCGGCCAACGCCTTGGCTATCGTGGCCCGCTACGACAGGGAACTCTGGTACAAGATAGCTCCCCTGCTGGATTTTCTGCCGGACGACAAGAGGGCGGAGGCCCTTGAGATCCTGCAGGAAGGTGAGGTGGCCTCGGACCACGCCATCACCGTGGCGACGGACATCGCCGACACTGGGTTCCGCCAGATGGGCAACGGCGTTTGCCTTCGACGTCGCGGATGGCTCAAGGCTACGGACTTTCGGCAGGACGTCCAGACCAGGGTCCTGGACATGCCCTTCGACGGGAACAACCTGTTTGGGAAGACAGTGGACGATTCCCTTCAGGCCATCAAGGCGGATACTGAGACGGCCCGGGCCCTTGGAGTACTGCAGCAACGGCGGACGCCCTTTCGGAGCGGCGGAGGCAAGGGCGCCTCCAAAGGTTCCGGCGGCGGTTTCGCTTCCTACCGTCAAGCGGCCCGCTCGTCGTCGCAAGAGGCCTACAGAGGACGAGGCAAGTCTGGCGGACCCCGCCGTCGTCGCCAAGGAGGCCAAGGCGGCAAGGCCGCGTCCAAGCAGGATTGAACCGGCCGTGGGGTCGGGCCCCCACCGAAGCACCCCGGTGGGAGGCCGGCTGGCGGGCTTCGTCAGCGTGTGGGAGTCCATCTCCACCGACCGTTGGGTGCTGGACGCCCTGGCCCGGGGCCACGCGCTCGAGTTTCAAAGAAGGTGCCCGCGCGTCCCCCCCGTGGCCAGGAAAGAACTTCACGTCCCTCAACTTCTCCTGGAGGTAAAGGCGATGCTCAGAAAGGGCGCCATCGAACTCGTCCCAAAAAGGCTTCGGGGCTCCGGAGTCTACTCGCGTTACTTCCTCGTGAAGAAGAAGACGGGAGGATGGCGCCCCATCCTGGACCTGCGACGCCTGAACAAGTTCATCAAGGCGCAGAAGTTCCGGATGGTCACCCTCCAGCACGTCCTGGGTCAGCTGGAGGAAGGAGACTTCCTATCGTCGTTGTATTTGGAGGATGCCTACTTCCACATTCCCATCCTAAAGGGGCACCGAAAATTCCTCAGATTCGTGGTCCAAGGGCGTCATTACCAGTTCAAAGCCCTTCCCTTCGGACTACGGTCGGCACCCAGGGTTTTCACCAAGTGCCTCGCACCGGTGGCGGCGCAGCTGCGCCGCGAGGGGATTCACGTCTACCCCTACCTGGACGACTGGCTCATCCGCGCCAAGACGAGGGAGCTCGCCGTGGTCCACACGGCAAGGACCGTCCAACTCCTCACGGACCTGGGATTCTCCGTGAACTACGCCAAATCCCACCTGGTGCCCGCGCAAGTCGCACTGTTTCTGGGAGCGAGGCTCGACACAGTGTCCCTTCTGGCCTCCCCGTCGGAGGAGAGGACCAGGACCATCTTGGGCAAGGTGCAACGGATGTTGGTGGCCGACGCGGCCAAGGTGAGGTCCATCAAGTCCCTCCTCGGGATGATGTCTTCCTGCATCTACCTCATTCCCATGTGCAGGCTCCGGATGCGCCCGTTGCAAGAGTTCCTGGATGCGCGCTGGATCCAGACGACGGGCAGCTTCGAGGAAAGGATCAAGCTCGACGAGAGTTTCCGACGAGCGATACGGTGGTGGGGCACCCGCGCGCATCTGACGGCGGGCATGGACTTCCAGACCCCAGCCCACCAGGTGACTGTGACCACGGATGCCTCCCTAGAAGGGTGGGGAGCGCACACCGAAAATCTGCACGCAAGGGGACTCTGGCTCCCGACGGAGAAGTCCCTGCATATCAACGTCCTGGAGCTCCGTGCAGTGTTTTGGGCCCTCAGGTCCTTCCTTCCGTCCCTCAAGGGCAAGGTGGTGAGGATCTTCACCGACAACACCACCACCATGTTTTACATCAGGAAACAGGGCGGAACCAGGTCCCCAGCGCTGTCCAAGGAGGCGCAGGACCTGTGGCATTGGGCCGTCGCCCAAGGGATTCTTCTGGTGCCGTTTCATCTGGCAGGGATAAAAAACACCATCGCCGACTCACTCAGCAGGGAGCTGCGCTCGTGCCACGAGTGGGAACTACGGCAGGATCTGGTGGATCGCCTCTTCCGACGGTGGGGCACACCCCAGATCGACCTGTTCGCGACGGCGACGAACACCAAGTGCCGGAGGTTCGCCAGCAGGTTTCCCCAGACGAGGAGCATGGGCGATGCTTTCTCGTTCCCCTGGGAGGGCCTGTTCCTCTACGCGTTCCCTCCCTTGCCTCTGCTAATCCGGCTCGTCAACCAGCTCAAGAGGTCACGGTGCAGGATGATCCTCGTCGCACCTGCGTGGCCGAGGCAGATATGGTTCCCGGACCTTCTGGACTTGTCGGCGTCCCCGCCAATCAAGCTGCCGGCGGACGCGGATCTACTCTCCAGGGAAGGAGGCGCCATCCTCCACCACGACCCGAAGTCGCTGAACTTGCAGGCCTGGCTCCTGCAGCGCTAGAGTTTGGAGGATACGACATACCGGCCGATTGCAGAGAGGTTCTTGCAAAGGCCAGGGCGTCCTCGACTCTTAAATGCTACGGACACAAATGGAAGAGGTTCTCTGTCTGGTGCCACGCACAGAAGATTAACCCTCTACGGATTACGGCTCCCCAAGTGCTGCCGTACCTGCTGACGCTGGCCAAAGCTGGTCTGGCACACGCGTCCATCAAGATTCATCTTGCTGCGATCTCCCGATACACCAGAACCACGGGCCGGACGTCCTTGTGGTCTCATCGTCTGGTGAAAGAGTTCATGAAGGGACTGTTCAGATCGTTCCCGCCGGTGAAGGCTCCGGCCCCGGCGTGGGAGCTCAACGTGGTGCTGACCAAGCTCATGGGACCTCCGTTCGAGCCTCTGCACTCGGCCCCGTTGAAGTTTCTATCGTGGAAAACAGCTTTTCTCGTGGCCATCACCTCCGCACGACGAGTGGGAGAGATCCAGGCCCTTTCCTGCAAGGCCCCGTACTTGACTTTCCACGACACGAGGGTAGTGCTCAGGACGCACCCCTCCTTCATGCCCAAGGTACCGTCGGACTTTCATCTCAACGAACCCTTGGTGTTACCTGTGTTCTTCCCGTCGCCTTCGTCGCCGGCTGAGAGGACTTTGCACTCGCTGGATGTAGCTAGAGCGCTGAAGTTCTACGTGGACCGCACGAAAGGTTTTCGGAAGACGTCACAACTCTTTGTGAACTTTGGACCTGTCAATCAGGGGAAGGCTCTCTCGAAGGCTTCCATCTCCAGATGGCTCTCCGGCTGTATCATGTACTGTCACCGGTTGGCAAACCGACCGCTGCCTGGCCGTCCGAGAGCCCATTCCACCAGAGCGATCGCAGCTACCACGGCGTTCCCATCTGGTGTGCCCCTGCTGGACATATGCAGGGCTGCTACGTGGAGGTCGACGCACACCTTCACGAAATTCTACTGCGTCGACCGGGATTCCAGGGAGGAGTCCAGGGTCGGCCAAGCAGTGCTGCGCAACCTGTTCGCCTGAGGTGAGCCTGGTGAGGAGGTAAGATGCTTAATGTTGAGTTGATGTGATGCTTAATGTTGAGCCTTTGCCACCTCCCGTGGTTGTGCATGTGTGTACTGCTATGTATTCTTTATTCATGAGCATGTGAATCCATGCCAGACCCCATGCTGGAGAAGGAACAAGTTACTTACCTGTAACTGTTGTTCTCCAGCATGGGTCTGGCATGGATTCACATGCGAACCCTCCCGCCTACCCCTCTGCGGCTCTTCACTTGGTCATACTGCCACTTCACGTGCTTCCAAATCTGAAGATGGCTGCCAGAGGCGGTGCTTAGGTAGAGGGCAGTCATTGGCTGTGGTCAGTATGACGCAGAGACCAGTGATTGGTTATTACTACGAAAGACAGATCAGAAACGAAACTGATACTGGTTTTTTCTTTACCGAGGATTCCCAGCCTGACGACGGGGAATATTCATGAGCATGTGAATCCATGCCAGACCCATGCTGGAGAACAACAGTTACAGGTAAGTAACTTGTTCCTTCTCATACCACCTATAGCAAACGATTTATCCTTGGTGGCATTATGACTCCTTACATGTGGGAAGAAAAGGGTGCACATTTGGCTGGCGTATCACTTGTAAAAGTTACAAGGCCTCAGCACTGGGAGCGAAAACCCTCAGCACTTAACGAGGCATAAATTAGTTTTCAAAAATTGATTAGAATTTGCTAATGAAAATGGTTTTGATTAGCAAGTGGACCTATTTGATTAGCAATTTTGTACTACTATTTAATGTCACCAGAATTAGTTGTAGCCCAAGACATAGAATTAGCAAGAATGCAGAAATGATTTATATGTACCTCCTGAAGTATAACATTAGTGCAATCAGGATAAAATGCAAATTTCTGTTCTTACCAGCACTGGTGTGGTTTGGTTGGGTCAAATGATTTGCCCAGGATCACCTGCTTTGGTTAAACAGTGAAGCCAGAATTGCCAGCATTGTAACCTACCTGCCACAAATCTCCAAGCGCTACACATTTGTTTAGGGTTTCAAGAGACCCAATGGTCTTGTTTATTTGCAATGTACGCCCAAAGCAACCTCTTTGGAGTATTTGCACCACCCTGAACCGAAGATTACACATCTCAGAATGCAAAACCATGTTTGATCACATGGATGAACTCCACTTTAAAAAGAAATAACTTTGAGTCACTTTCTGTGCAAATGTGGTGTTTAAGGTATCTAACTTCTTTACACATTGTGGGACACTTCACAGTTAGCTTTAATGTTAAATCGGCTTGAACTTTCTGGTCCTCTTGCTTCCAACCACTATTCTGATGCAAGTGCTAATATCCCATTATCACAAATTTGTTATTGCAAGTCATAGTTGCGGCTGACAAGTTTACTGCAGTAATCGCTGGGCCTTTATCTGTACAGGAGCGACAGGAAAGAACAAATGGTTTAGCCTTCTGCAGGCTTTCAGTGCAGAGCTGCGTGCTAGCAAAGGGCTCAGGCACTAATATTTTGCCCACCCAATGCACACAGCCTGCCAGCAGAAAGCATTCTAAAATTCGTTAAATTGTGATTGAAAGAATATATATTTTTTTTTTTTATTTTATTCTTGTTTTAACCATAAGATTTTTACAAGAACATTTTTATAAGAAAATTTCACATTTTCAATATAATAGTCTAAATAAAATTGATGTTCATATTCTTTAAAACATTCACAGATTTTTGTTATCTATGTGCACAATGTATACATATTCAACAACCCTTTTTTTTTTTTTTTTTTTTCCCCCCCTTGCCCTCTTCCTGTGTGTGTTTGTTTCCACATGTTTATAACGATTTTATATGAGTGCAGGGGTATCTAAGCACAATTTATTAAAAAAGTTCACGGATCCAATAGATAAACTCATATTTGCAGAGTTTAAAAGGTAAGCCCATCTCAAGGATGCCTGAACCGAAGCAACCATACACATATTTTTTGTTCCGAATATATTGTGTCTGATTGAACAGAGTGCTGTGCAGTCTATTAGTAGATGTTTTAAGGTTTCTTTTTGAGACACATCAAGACAGAACCGGCAAAAATTCTCCGACAAGGGTATTTGCTTACGCTGAGCTAGGATGTCTCTAGTCAGCCATAAATTGAATCGTATTCGCATGAATGCACTACGCATGTATGGAGATGGTGACTTTAGCAAGTATTTTTCTGGACATCTCATATTTTTATCCGGATAGAGGTGCGTATCAAAATGTTTATATTTCAAACATGTTTCACGATTCGTCCGCCAATCGTGAATATACACTTTATTTTTTGCACGGACGGGATTCAGGATCAAGGTTTCAACATCAACATCTGTTGCTGCCATTATTCCATATACATATGTAGTCCATTTCACTGTAAATTTCTGAGATGAATGAAATAGATGTTTTGCCAGGACAGCAATTATGGTGTCAGATTCAATGTTCGTTAAACATTTCCTGAGCAAGGCACAGAGCTGCCAATGATATCTGGCCCTAAGAGAAATGAGACCAAGTTCGTATCTGATACACGCAATGGGTACAGATTGAGGCAGATTCAAGAGAGTTCTCCAATATTTGGCTTCAATTTTGTCGAGCTCCTTCACATCTGAAATGTCTCGAGATTCCAGGCCATAGAGTATTATTGGTATCACTTTCTGCTGCCAATAATGTAAGATAGACTCCACTGAAAATTTGCCGTATTTGTGTAATATCAATTTGGATTGTGATATTGCAGTTGTCACTTTGCTTTGTAGTGATTGAAAATGCTCTGTTGCTACTGAACTGGCTTCAAAATGAGTTCCTAAGTATTTATAGCTTGACACAATGTCAAGAACGATGTTTTTTACCCTCCACACAAACCTTGTTCTCTGAGATCGTTTCACAATGGAGGCTACAATTTGCGATTTTTTGATATTCATAGATAATTCGTTGTCATCAAAATACATTGAGAGTGCATCAATTAATTTTTGAAGACCCGTTGGTGTGTTAGATATTAGGACTAGGTCATCAGCATACCAAAGCGCTTGAATTGTAGAGCCATTCATTTTAGGTGAGTCAGAGGGTAAATTGAGGAAAATTTCTTGTACATCATGAATGAAAAAATTAAATAGCGCTGATGCCAGAATGCACCCTTGTTTTAATCCTCTCGATGTTTTGATGACTGTAGATAATAGGCCAGCAGTAGATAGACGTACTTGTATAGATGTGGATGTGTGAAGTGAAATAATGATGTCCATGATGTCTTGAGGACACTGAGCTTTCCTTAATTTTTGAAAGAGTTTTATACGGGAAACTGAGTCAAATGCAGCATTTAAATCTATAAATGCAAAAAACAATGAGGTTTTAGTTTGAGCTTGAGCTTTCAATGTATTCAGAATCATGAGGTTTACTGATGTCCCTAGCCCACGCACGAATCCAGTTTGATTGTTATCACGATGCTTGTGTTTACATGTCCAGAGGTTAAAAGCCGATAACACTAGTCGATTAAAGATTTTACCTGGAACATCCAACAGTGCAATTGGGCGATAGTTGGTTGGTGCGCAGCGATCCCCTTTCTTAAAAATTGGCACAATGATCGATGAGCGCCATGAATCGGGAATGCTGCGAGTTTTTAATATATGATGAAAGATGTTATTTAGAATTTTCGCCCATATCTGAGGATGTTGCTTAAGCATAAAGTTGGTGATACCATCTGGTCCTGCCGCGCGGGAGGAAGACGATTTAAGAATGAGCGCCTCAATTAGGTTTTCAGAGCATTCTAAATTCCATGGACCTGAGGAATGAGATCCGTGGTTATGTGTATAAAAGGCTTTATCCGAGTACAGTAGAGCAAAGTGTGAAACCCAAAGATTTTCTGGAACTCCATTAAGTTGTGATTTTAAATTATTCAAGTTAGAGTTCAGGTTGAGTAACTGCCAGATTTGAGCAGAGTTCTTGCTTGCTATAGCTGAGAGAAAAATCTCTCCATCCTGTTGAAATAATTTTCCTCTATACATACGTATCCAAGATCTGTACTGCACTTTTAACCTTTTGCGAGCTTGAAGCCGATCGGGCCATGAAAGCTGTTTGGTTTGTCTCAAACCTCTATAGTACTCTTTTTTTTTTTCTGTGATAATTGTTGATCAAATGTATGCTGATGAGGTTGGTTTGAAGGAAGGTAAAAAGTTCTGTATATGGACAAGGTGTCCACATAGGACTGCGATGTCTGAGAATCTTTTTGTTGTATAATGCTTTTATTCAATGCAGCAAGTTTGGTCGGGGTCCATCTAAAGCGAGATTTAGCATTATTAATTGATAAATTTTGTGGCATCCATTCCGATTTGGCGTGGTCTTGTTGGTTAGCTCCTAACCATGTCAATCTTAACATGTGATGATCACTTTTGATTTGGGTTATTACCTTAAATTCTTTAGACGCCATGAATAACCCTGCAGATAAAAATATGTAATCGATGGTACTTGTCGTCTTTCCTCTATACCATGTAACTTGATGAGGTATATCACCCGGGAGTGAACCATTGGCCATTCTCATGTTAAATTGTTTCATAATATGGTTCCACTTGACATGTTCAGCTGTTTTGCTCTTTGATTCGTTTTTGGCCAAATCAATGTTGAGATCGCCGGCCAGAATGATATCTGTTATTCCTGAGGTTTGTGCAATTAAGACAAATATTTTGGACAGATCTTTATAGAAACGGTCATCTGTGATGGCGGCTGGATTTCTGTAAACATTGATTAATGCCAGTTTTTGGACTTCATTCGAAAGTTTAACCAACTGTATAAATTTGTTTGGATTGTCCCATGCCTGTAGTTTAAATTTAGATCCCAGTTTAACAGCGACTAATAATCCTGCCATGGGTCGCCCTTTCTGGGCTGTAATCGCTGGATTGATTAAGATGTCATGATGATCCCATAAGGGAGGCTTACTTAACCAAGTTTCTTGGAGGACTATAATATCTGCATCAACCAGAACAGGTTGGACATTAGTAAGTAAATGGGAAAAACCTCTGGTGTTCCAGCTAACCAGGGTTACTAAGCCATTATTTTTTTTGGAAGAATCTGGCGTCATTGATGGTTATGATTGTGAGATGGTTAGAATCTCGGGTGTCAATTCAGTGATAATGCATTTATCACAGTGGCATATATTTGGTGATAGCTTTGTATTTGCATCTTTTGCAACGGTGGATTCATAGTTTCTTCTTTCTGGATCTTGAGCAAGTAAAAATCCCATTGCAAAGAGCTTCATTCGAGCCTGCCATAAATAGTTCATTACTAACCCTGATTTCATCCATAAACGGACTATGCCCAGGTTGGTGTCACAGATAAATTCTACTTGATTAATATCAGATGATGTAAGATCATCTAATTCGGGCACATCGCTAAAGATGTTCAAGACAAATCATATTGAGGATAAGGAGCCGCGCGACATTTCAGGATTAGTGTATGGAAGCTCGCTAGTTCTTTTTTTCTTATGAGATCGCGTGTTTTTTGTTTACTCATTGAGCCTTGATTTTGAAGGATTTGATTACAATTCAGGTTACTGCTTGTTTCTATCACTTTTCGGCGTAAGTTAATGTCGTTAGCATCCTTGACATCATCAGAGAAACGAACTCTTGACAACTTTTCCGATGAGTCTTGAGGCACGGGCGCTAAGTCCAAATGAGTTGCCAAATAAGAGTCGACCATTAATTTGATTTTCTCATTTGGAGTGTTCCAAATGTCCTCCATTCGTGATGTAATTACTATCGGAGGACCATCACTACGCCTTGCCGTAGTTTGGCTTCTGTCCGCGGAGCATTTTACCCCCCTATTCTGTGTGTTTTTTTTGAACTTCTACATCCTGGATTTCTGAAGTGCATTGGGATACATGTTCTCTGAGTTTTTCGCAAGTTGGCTTGTCGTGATCAGCAGCCTGTTCAAACTGACGGGCATTATTCGCACAATTCTGCCCCTCGCAATTCTGTCGATTTATTTTAGCTGTCGGATCACGTAATTCAGACGTTCGCCTCAGAATATATAAATCTACTGCTGCTTTGATTTGATCGATTTGAGATCCCACTGGCAGCAACGATGCATGTTCCACACTTTTATCGACATCTATTGATTGAGCTTTTGCGCTAGTGTCAGGAGTCATGTTTTTGTTAATTAATGAAGGGTCATTTAATTTCCGTTTTTCCAATACTGCAACTAGTTGGCTTAGAGGTGACTGTATAGAAAGTTTATTTTGTGCATTCAAGGTTGGATTTATTGAATTAGTGACAGGAGACTTGTGTCTCAATGAGTCATTTTCGCCTACTTGATCAGTGTGCATAGATACAGTTTTGGTCATATCCACTGTATGTGCAGTTTTGGTCATATCCACTGTATGTGCAGTTTTGGTCATATCCACTGTATGTGATCGCATGATGCGATTATTTGTTTTAGTAGATCGTTTTGTGGATTGGAAAGGTTTAGTTACCAGGGGCCTAAATCGACCATTATTTCGTTGATGTTTATTAAAAAGTTCATATTGGGCTTTGTCATTTTGACATCTTGATGTTTTAGGAGAACTTTCCACACTTATCCAAGAAGTATTTTTGTGTGAGTTTTCATTGTCCGCCTCTTCTATTGGATATATAATTTCGTTGAACATAGGCAGAGAGGAAGACTGGATTACAGGGATGGTCATGATCTCAATGTCTTGGGACAGATCATTAATAGGTTCAGTAAACTGACACAAGGGCTCGTTTTCTTTTGCTTGAGCTTGAATCCAAGCCGAAATTTGGTCGATTTTTGCAGATTGTAAATTTATTTTGTTTTCAAGGGTTTCGAATAATTTAAACAGACTCTGAATTGTCGTATTTACTGCCATAAGAGTAACTTCTAATAGACCTGTGTTTGGAGGGACAAGTCCTTTTTCACGAGAAGATTCGCGATGTCTTGGTGTAGGGAGTATGTAAGATGCAGATTCCGAAATGGTTGAATCCATAGAGCCACGTTTGTGGTAATCAACATTAAGTTTGTCTGGAGATGTGTTTTCTGATCTCTGCATGTTTTGCTTTTGTTTTTTTGAAAAGACATCTTCGTTGGTTGCGAAGCTTTCCTCCTCTGAGATTTCAGGGATTTGGTCCAGATGTAGTTTTGGATCTTTTTTGTGTTCCAACTGGGTAGTTGACTGTATCATGGTGTTATCGGAGATTGGCAGATTATTTGGATCATCCCCATCGCTGGGCAAGACTTAATTTATCACCGGGTCTAATTGATTTAGGTCTGGCACAAGTGTCAATATGTTTGAACTCATTTCATTGGTTTCTTCATTATAGCAGGGGGACAGGTTTATAACGGACTCCGTTTGAGATGATGAAGCCACATTAGACAAAACTTGATCATTAAGATTGTCATTAGATTCTTGTGGCATAACAGGTAGAATATGAGACGAAGAGAGATTTTTAATCATTGGGCAAAATTGTCTAATATCTTTATTTGCCATTTGAGTTTTTTGTCGTGTTTTTGCGCGCGGTGTCAAAGTAATAGAAGTTGTTGACTGTATTTTCAGCAGATTGTTGTGTTTGGATCGCGTAGCAATTGCAACCATTGGGCTGTTTGCTGCATCCAGCACAGGCATTATAGCTGACTTGGGTGAAGATGCCATATCGTGCAGTATGAATTATAGTGTACTATTTAACTCACTGGGCAACACAACTCCGAATATTGGTTAGAAATAAGTATAGGCTTTGACTCACGATTCGGGATCGGAGAGGGAACACCTCCACAGGCTCCCGTCTGCTAACCGCACCACCAGCGTACAACAGCCGTATAACAGCCAATAGGCTTATGTCCACCGGGCTTGAAGCCACAAGGGCGGTGGCTTCCGGGTTTTAAAGATGCAATTCAACACGTGATGAAGTCACGTGTAGGTAAGGACACGCCTCCTCCAGGAAGCGTGTAGACGATTCGAAAGTGGCAAGAGCCTCGGACGGCTCGCAGTGCCAAATCAGGTCAGTAGGCTGCTGTTGCACAGTTCACAGCCTTAGATGTGTTCCACCAAAAAGGAACGCTCGCACTGAACAGCCGGCAGCCTCCGGGCTTTAAAGATGCAATTCAACACGTGATGAAGTCACGTGCAGGTAAGGACACGCCTCCTCCAGGAAGCGTGTAGACGATTCGAAAGTGGCAAGAGCCTCGGACGGCTCGCAGTGCCAAATCAGGTCAGTAGGCTGCTGTTGCACAGTTCACAGCCTTAGATGTGTTCCACCAAAAAGGAACGCTTGCCAATATTTAGAAGGCTTTCTGCCAGCACCGGCTGTGCTTTTAGTGTAGGGCTGAGTGCAAGCAAGTGGCTGGTATTGATATTTCTGCCACCCAAACGGGCAGGAGAAAATTAATTCCTAGTACGGCCACTAATAACACATCTTGCTTGCAGAAGGCCTTTGAATAGTCTACAATTCTTGTGATTAAAGCGCTACCCGTGGCTCCAAACACGAAAGATATTTTTAGAATAAAAATGTGGGCTAGGCTTTGCTTACCTCTCAGTCGCGTTGTTATCAAAGTCACAGTGGAAAGGTCCCGTCTGCCTAATTGTCGTCTACACTGCAGACCAATTCCTGCAAAATAGGCAAAAAGCAACGGATTACCCACAACAATGCACACTCACTCTGGGGCGGGGCTCGAATTGACGGGGCCCCTCAGCACCTGCTATGGAGTGAAAATATGTCTCCCACCCCAACGAGCAAGAGAAATAAATGCTAGTGCTAACACTAAGCCCAGCAATCGGGGACAGGTTTGGGGCCTTTCCTCCTTTACAAACAAGATGCCTCGAGCCTCTGTGGTGTGGGGAGGAAAGGGGGAAAGGGTCCAGCAACTGCCCCAATGTTTCCAGTCCACAGTCACTAAAGTCTCAATTTTTGTTCTGGGACAAAATATGCACTCTGGAGTGCTTGCATTAAAGCTGTAGCTAGTTGGTGTAACGCTCCCTGCCTCGTGATATTTGGCAGCTATTAACCTCCATGCGCCCCACAGGTGCCTTGGACCGTTTTCGCTCTCAGTAGGACGTCCGGGGGAAACATCTTCAGCCAGGCCTATTTGCACAAAACAGCCTACTTGCAGAAGCCCTTTTGAAAGGCCTTCTGCAAGCAGCAGGCTGTTATTACTGGGGGGGGGGGCTTGGGTGTTTGAAAGTGGCTGGAAATAATATTCTGCCCACTCAGCCACTTGCTAACACCCATCCCTACATTCAGGCACTGCACCAGGGCCTTTCTACCCTTACAAACAAGAGGCCTCGAGCCTCTGGGGCGGTGGGAGGGAAGGGGACCCAGCCAACTGCCCCCATGTTTCCAGTCTGCAAAGCACAGCAAAAAAAATATGGATTGTGTCCTCCAACGTATTCCACATCTTTGACATGTAATGTCCACAGCTGTGCACATTACATGTCAAAGATGTGGAATAAGTTGGAGGAACATCCAGTCGAAAGAACGTCACCAGTTTGGTAAGTAACTTGTTCTTTCGTACTGGGGCTTTTAATAAGTGCTTTGCAGTGTTCACATTAAAGTTATGGCCAGTGTAAAGCTTCCTGCTGGCTCTGCCTGCCTAGTGTTAAAATCGGCAGCTAACCGCCATGCACCACTGTAGGCTCGGACTGGTCTACAGGGCAATAGACCCACGTCTGAACCAAAATTTCTTGTGTGGGCCCGTTTTTTGGGTCAAAGTGGGCCACCCTTTTTGCCAATGTGGGCCAGTTTGAGTTACTGCACTATATTGTGGCTAATAGTTTTGACCAGTGTTGCTGAATAAATATTCTTTAAAATGTACAATTTGCATCGCATTTTATCAGAAACCTCCCTCTTAGGTACTATTCAAACCGCATCACAAAAGGAATTCCATTTGCAACTGTGGGGCACTTTTTAGTTGGTGCCTGAGACAATTGTATGCTGCTGCTCACACAAGCCCTCTTCAAAGCCGTTCTGCAAGCAGCAGGATGTGTTATTACTGGAGGCCTGGGTGTTAGCAAGTGGCTGACAATATTTATGCCGCCCGTTCGGGCGGGATAAATATTGTCAGCCACTTGCTAACACCCAACACTCCCAGTAATAATGCAGCCTGCTCGCAGAAGGCTTTAAATATTCTTTAATTCTCGTGATTAAAATCTGCGCTTGTCACGAGAATGAAAGAATATTTGAAAGCCTTACTGAGGGGTTGGGTAATAGCAAGTATGGCTGGAATTAATATTTCTCCCACCCGAACGGACGGGAGAAATATTTCTTCCCAGGATGGCCACTTGTTAACACCCAGCGCCCCAACAAACACATTTGCTGCAGAAGAGCTCCCCCACCCAAACCTCTCCTAAGAACTCCACCTTACCTTGCTAGAAGCCAGAGCCAAGTGTGAGAGTGGGGCTGAGGTCCTCTTAAGTGATGACGACGCATCCGGGCTGGGTTCATAACATTGATGCAATGTTTTTAGCCCAGCCCGGGTTAGCCTTGCCTGCAGTGCACAGATTGAGAGGCAGAGTTTAAAGGCACAGTCTTCTTCTTCTTTTTTTTTTTTATTATTTTTTATGAGCTGTAGAAATCAGATCACAGTTGGTGCGACAAGATTGTTTAAATACACAGCAAAACAGCCGTATTTTATCGCAAATTGCGATGTGATAACCGCTTATTTTATGCCTTGCGTTAAAGGATTAAAGGGGAGGTAACTGTTCAAACTCCCTTTCAGGCCTGCACACATTCAGATTTATCTAGAACCAGACCGCTGCCCCAAGAGTTGTCAACAATCTTACTATGTCTCCAAGTTTTTTTTAATTCTTATTGGTCACCAGTTTTCATGGACAATATCTTTAATATTGTCGTACAGGCTTAGAATAGATTCTAAGACTAGATAAAGTGCTGATATTGAAGGGCCAAGCATCTATAGATTGGGAAGGCAATTAGACTGTGCATCTGTAGGTTTATGGGCATAAAACAGTTGATTCTGAGGTATCTCTACCAGTGTAGATTCAGGCACATCTTCATTATTCAACCGCGCTGGAGTGTTTTCCCCATTAGTTTACTGCAAGTTGGCCAACTTGACTATCTGAAAAAAGGTACTTCCTCCAAATGGCAGCATATTCATACAAAAGACTCAAAGAATTACAACTCTGCCCTTTCCTCATGAATTTGCACAGTGGCTAGATTAGCAATTCCTGTCTTGGTTGTCTGTCCCTCTTCAACAGGTTAAACAATTGTTCAAAATTCTGTTATTTTAACATGTTTTTCTTTCACTCTGAAAAATGCTCACAGGCACCTTGACTCTCTCTACTGACCTGAACTTCGGTTCCCAAGGGCGTTCAACCTACCAGCGCCTTCAGACCATGTCCTTCTGGGTTAAGGACGGTAAGGCGCTATATAAATACAAAATAACATAACATAACTGTAGATTCAGTGATAGAAGACTGCTCTTCTGGTGGATTACTATCTGAACCCCTCAGGGGATTGATGGTTTTAGAGTCCAGGTGAGGCATGTTAATATTGCTTCGAAGATTGTAAGCTGGAATTGGGAGAGCAGACATGAGGGTAGGAATATGTCACTAAGGTAACTGGCGTTGAGGACCCAATATGTAGATGCCTACCATGAAGTGACAATAAGGGAGTTGAAAACAAGCTGATCCAAGACGAGGAATTGAAGGCGGTACAACACTTATTAAACAGCTCACGAGACCTTGTTCGTAATTGCAGAATGTATTTTGTACCCTGACAGAAGCCTTACTCTGCACAAGGTCCACAGACCTCCACGGTGTACACTTGCCCTCACATTCATGCACGCCTAGCGCAGGAAGTGGGCTTATGAAGTTTTCCTCGTTCCCTTCCTGGCTTCACAGTAGCAATGGAAAAAAGATCCAAGCAACGCCGGTCTCCCTGCACTCCAAACGGATTAGACTGTCAACCACAGACCGCACTTGCCCGCACTTCCGCTCTTCAACTGTAATTTATCTCTAGAGTAGAAGCAAACTGGGTGTGTCTAGTGGAAGTTGGATGATTTATAGTTCCCCATTGGATGGGGCCCATTTCATTGTTGGGCTATCAGTCTCCACATCTTTTCCTCATCCACCTCCCTACCAAACATACCAAGTTCTGTTCTGCAAACATGCTATCCTTTTGGCCAGTATGCAGGAGCAAGTCCATTGACACATTTGAAGACTAGGCAGAGGATCATGAAATCAATCCACTGTCTGACCGGTAGCCAGTGACGTGAGGTCCTTAATGCTGACAGACTAACTTGGGTACCTTGAAGATCAGCCTAACTGCCACATATTTGGGCCTAATGGCAACAATAAAGTTACCTTACAGGTATGCCTCAAAGGATGACTTTCGCAAAATCCAATTTGGAATTAACCAGAGCACCCACCACTGCAGAATAGTCGGTTGGCAGGATAAATGGAAGAGCATGTTGGAGCAAGCGTCGGGAATAATAGCTGGATTGGACCATGGCTCCATGTTGATCACATCCTAAATTAGATTGCCAATAGCATCCTTAGTTCTTAACCGCTGAAGCAAAGGTCGTAGGTAAGCCAAATTGGTTAGAGAGGGTGGGACGAGAGCGGTCTTCATGAGATTTTTTTGCCCAAACATGTTAAGCTCTCTTAGGGTTCAACTGAAGCTTGTTAGCTGTAATCCACCGGCTTACTTCATCAGTACGGTGTATCGTGCAATCCAGCGATTCCAGGAATTTTGTGATTCTCACACAAATCTGAGTACGCGTCCCTGCCACGAGGAGCAGGACGGAGAATCCACCTTTTACAATATTAAGGTGAGGAGAGGGCCAAAGGGGGAGGAAGGAGTTCAGGCCAAGGGAGATGGGAAAACATAGACAATCTGGTATTGAATGCAGCTCTCCTATATTGCAGACCCATCTTTAACCAGAGGCCTTACCAAGGGACCGGGAGAGGGTTCGAAAGTGCAAATCATCCAACCAGGGCTGGGTGGCGTCCCCGTGGATACCAGGTAAGCGTAACAAGAGCAGAAGCCTGCCAAGAGGGAGGAGGAGAAAAGGGAACAGAAGCAAACTGCAGCTTTAAGAGTGGACAGTGGCAAAAACACTAAAGCAGGCTCACAAGATAATACCAGTGACTAATACAGTTGGATTCTGGTACACAGGTCTCCATATTTGGAGAAAGACACAAGCCGCTTTTACATCATAGTGCTACTAATCAGAAAGTAGAAGTTATTACTCCCACTGGAGTAGTGGTTGAGGACACTGAAGCGTATATAGTTACAATGAAACTATTCACTGCGCCTACTATGGCAAGCCCTTCAGTTTGTTCCAACTGGTGATCATGGGGTAGTACTAGGAGCTCTAGTGAATTCACACCTAGATTACGGTTAGCCTTCTTGCAGGTATTCTGCTCAATGTCAGCAGTTTGAGAGCTTGAAACGCTGTAGTCAGATTGATTTTTAGAGTCAGGAAGTCTATCAGCACTGCGCCGTTTGCTCCTTTGGTTGGCTTTTGGGGACAGAATTGATTTCATGGTCTTATGTTTTGGCATGCAAATGTTTGACTAACCTTACCCCATCATATTTGGTGGACAAAATTAATAGATATCACTCGAGGGTGCTTCGGTCAGGCGACAAACTGCTTATGACAGTCCCATCTTCTTCCTGTGTATCTAGGGGAGATTGTAGATCCGCAGTATATGCCCCTAGCCCATGGAACAGTCTCTCTATATGCCCCTAGACCATGGAACAGCCTCCTGCTGGAAATTAGGGCATCAGAATCCCTTCATTTCACAAAGCCCTTAAAACTCACTTAAATAGAGAGCTGGTAAGCACTGTAGCTGGGGTTTGCCCTGTTCACTAGTTGAACTGCCCATCTTATCACTGTGGTTAAGTTGATACGGAGTGCTATACAAATGTATCCAATCAAACCTGAAGGGGAGCACCCAAAAGAAATGTAGGCACTATTTTGGTCTAAGTTGCACATAACACAAGATGGCCTTTTTAGCAGAACAATACTGGCCCAGGCTATTTGTTAGGGAAAGCCCTGGGGGTTGGTGGTACTGCAGTTAAGCCAGCCTTTCAGAAGAGGTTGAAGAACTCTTAGTGAACGCTTATGCAGCCTCATGGGCTGTTCAGTTATTCAACAATCCTGTAGGACATGACATAGATTGCCCTCCACATAGAATGCCGGTGTTTGCAACACCAACGCCTCAGACAATATCCAAACCAAGCACAAGCTATCCCGCATTTAAATAGTGGATCAGTTGTTTGACCAAGGGGTTCTCATCCAACAAGCAAGCCAAGCCCACACAGCTCAGAACTACTTCCAGTGTTTAAGCCCGATAGTTCATATCTTCTGGTAATTGACTTTAGGATTCTAAATGCAAACACGCGCACATAGGCTGTTCAGAACATGCATAGTTCAGGCCTTCTGAATAATATACATAGATATAAATATAAGGCCGTGTTGGATCTGGGAAATAGATATTTTGTATAACCCTCGATCCAACGAGCTTTATGTACACAGCTATAACATTCAGAGGGAAACGCTTTGTTTTAAAGGATTCCCACAGTGATACAAAAATGGTCCAGGGATTTTATCAAGTAGAATACCATCCCTCTTAGAATGCATTCACACTTGCTGGACATATGACCTATACTATACAGATGATGATTTGAATGAACACTTAAAAAAGGTGAATTTGATGATCAGGACACTACCAGCATAAGGAAGCATTTTCAATTTTACAAAATCTAAAATTGCCCATAGAGGAATTATATTTCTGGGGTTTTTCATTATTCGATGAGGAAATGGGACTTGCACCTCAATTCTTGGAGAAATGTGCACACCAACAGAGCTCAAGTACACTTAAACAGTTACAAGACCTACTCTGTCTTTTAAATTCTGGACGTTCATATGTTGTAGATTATGCAGCATTATTGAAATGACTAAGATCTTTTTGAAGCCCAACTTCCGGCCATCAGACGAAGGGGGATCACATATGCATTTTGCACCACATTTACCAGCAAATGACTTGGTGCTTTTCAGGACAGAAAAGGACTTAGAAGTGACATTGTTTCCTGGTCTGAAACAATTTACATATGTTTGTTGCTATGGGGAGACAAAACCCATCAAAACAAAAGTGATGGCGGGAAGGTTTAGAATCTTAACCTCTGGCATTGCTGTGGGCAACCGTCCAGACCATCTTTGTTTGCCTGCCAAACCATTACAAAAAGGGGAAAGGCATATGTCAATCCAGCTTGGTCCCACCCCAAAAGGGGATGTCCAGCCCGAACTGCTTGGTCACATCCCCTTTTGAACAAGTCCACAAGCATCCCCAAACATGTTTTGGCTTTATTGGGCCTCATTAGTGAGGAGTAGTTTGAGTCTCTAGGCCCAGAAGGCACGCGACCCACGTCTGGGAACCCCCGTCCCACTCGGGGTGACTACATGCCCGGATGTGGGTCCTGAGCTTGCTGGTCTGAGACCCAAGCTGCTCATCACTGATGAGGCCAAAACATGTCTGGGGTTGCTTGTGGTCCCGTGCAGAAAGGATGTGACCTAGCAGTTGAGGATGGACTGCCCATTTTGGGGTGGGGCCAAGCCAGGTCTGCATATGGAATTTTCCCTTCAGTAATGGCTTGACAGGATGAAGCATGGTCTGGAGGGTTGCACAGAGCAATGTCTGTAGGATTTGTCTCATGCAAAACAAAAAGGTAATGGCTGGACAGCCCTTCCAGCCATTACCTTTTTGTTTTGCATGAGACAAAACCCATAGAATACCATTCGCATGGCTATGCAACTACAGATGAGAAGATTCTGGCTGCAGTTCAAATAGTGCAGAAGAAACACACTAGCTGCAAATAAATGCACATAAACACTGTTACTGCAGTTGGAAGCCACATACACACTCTAGTATTTTAAATGCAAATGCACTACCCTCAAGATGGGTCGAATGGGCTTCCACTCAAACAGCACCAGATGTAAGTTATTATGAACCAGAACTGTTATAAATGTATGAACTGGAATGGTCTTTAAAGACAGAAGCAGATGCAACAGTACCAGACATTGCACTTTGGATGTTTGCAAATTTTATATACTGTGATGGAAGTGCTGTTCCAGCATTTGGGACACGCTCAAAATATTGTGCTGCTGTAAAAGGGCGTTTCAAACATAGGAATGGGATTGAACACCAGGCTACCCAAACAAAGCATTGTAGGTGACGCATCAGCTCAGGTTGGTGAGTTACAAGGCCTCCTTGTTGCACTGCGACAGGTTGGCCCAGATAAATCCACATTAATAGTCTGATGTATGTAGTAAGAGGTTACAATTTTGACCTATAAAGGTGGCAAGCAAATTCATTCAGAGATTCCAAAGGCAAACATATCGTCAAAGCAACTTTGGCAAGAAGTATGGACATCAAGGAGCTAGACCCGTCATCTGGGTTATGCATACCAAAGCACACGGACAATTCTGTGCACAGCACTGGCAGCAGACTATACGAATGGTAGTGGCGGCATCAACACGCTCTACTACATATATAGATGAGGACATAAAAGCATGTTTGGATGCAAATAGTTCTAATCCACAAGGGTTCCCCACTACTTGTACCTACTCTGTAAAAGGGGAACACAGTGGTGGTCACTATCCCAAAGTCCAAGGGAGGCCCTGTTGACTGGGTACTACCAAATAAGCAGGATATTGGTTTCAATCTCTACAGCACATACAAGTGTATTCACAACCCACTTTGGGGGTGCCGGCTACTACACAGCTCTTGAGACCGGTATTGGTGGCTAAGGCTTAGTAAAGAGGTACGACAGGACTTGGAAAATAGTTCCTTATGCTTGCAAACAACTGTGGACAATTCTCAAAATCCACCAGAGAACACTAATAAGGGTGACCGTGCCATTTGAATGTATGAATATGGATCACATAGGTTTACAGACACCCGTCAAGTACAAATATTTGTTAGTCGTGGTGGACTCATGTGCCAGATTTAGCTGGTTAATTCTCCAGAAGAAAGTAGATAGTAAAGGTCATAAAGGGATTGCTGTCCTTGGTAGCCATGACGACCCCTAAACTACTCCAAGGTGGCAATGGACAAGCCTTTTCTGGCAAAGCCCTCCGAGAGGCCCTGTCAAGCTGGGGTTGTACTCTACATTTCTCAAACCCGTTTCAACCACAGTCAAATGGGGTTGTTGAGGGAGCAGTGTGGGTAATCAAGCAAGCCTTGACTAAATGCATCCTCACTTCTGGAGGTAATTTTTTTGTTTTATTTATTTATTAGTGCAGCATAGCATAAACAACTTAACTCGCCTTTCTCAATGTGAGGGTAAAACACTGAGTTGCTATTTGGGGCTCCCATTTATATGCCTGACTATAATCCTTTTAGTTCTCTCGCCAGGCCAGGCGCTTCTGACAAATCTCCTGAGAGTCCATCCATGGTGAAAAGGTCTTTCCACAGCACCAAGATGGACAACTCACAGAGCACCTTGAAGTCTGAGGATTACTGGAAAAGATCCATTAAAAAGAATCTCTTGAACTGTGCTACAGACCACCTGTGACGGTACTGGAACTCATTGTTTTAAGAATAGCCATCCTGCCAGCTCTGACTCCTAAAAACGGTACCCGTCAAGTGCTGGTAGACCACTTTAAGCCAACTCCAGATGGTTACACCCCTGTTTCTGAGGGAGGAGACTCTCCATCTTGAACAACTTGTCAAGAGTAGGTAAGACATCATGTTAACAAACCTCCGAAACCTGTGAGACATTTGAATTGAACCAGGCCAGAAGTGCAGCGAAGCATAAAGCCCACCATGAATATTTTTGACCGTCCAAAGTGAACAAAGAACTGTACAATGTTTACTGGAGCAGTAATCCTAATCTACACTTTGCTGTGGATAAGTCTTCTCAGGTTTTTGGCCTATTGGAGAGCACGATAACCAGCAGACAGTTGAGCATGTCAACTTTGGCCTTAGCACATACATACATACACAAGAGGGAGGTGCATGCTGCTCAATATAGTGGGGTCTCCACACAAATAAGCATATAGCCACTTGAGTGAGGTCAGTTTTGGGCATGCCAGTCTAAAACCCACAGTAGGCCTAGTCCAGGTACACACATTATCAATGAGAGATAAATCTAGGATAGTTTCCACTAAGATGCATGTCTCAGACACCTATAGGAACTTGTTGAGGGCCAAGATAAAAGCATTTGCCAAAGGAGCACTGTTAGATTCTGAAGATATTTAGATGACCTGTTAAATCATGTGTGTTTTGTGAAATATTTGGACACTTCTTTTTTTACAAGCAGAGATAAGTGCGCTGGCTAGAAGAAACCCACTGGGAGCATTGTCCTTTTCCTAATCTGGACTTGCCAGAAGAGTTTAAGGCACAATTTCCTTACGTACCAAAGCTCTTGATGGAGTGATAGCGCATAGCACAGAATATATATGTATTCCCAGTGCCACAGATACGATTTTGAAGTGGGAGTATTTTACTCCTATTTTTTAAATTTGGGAGTAAAATTATTTTTGAGGGCCTCCTTGGAAGGGCTAGTACTAAAAGACAAGAAGTGTAGAATACTCTTACACCTGGCAGGAAGCTGTATTGGAAATCAAAGATTGGCAGAAATGTCCATAGAGAAGAGCTTTTTTGCTGCTGATGACGACTTAATTGTGTTGCAGCAGGGAATCTACACCCTGAGAGATGTGGTAGTGGATATGGTGCCCTTCATCCAAGAGGACTTGGAAACCCTACAAGTTGAACAACAAGCAGTTGTCAAACATCTGAAGATCAGACGTCCTGGACACACTGTCTACAGGAGTTCCAGATTGGACTACCATAAAATGACCAGTACAACTGATGGAAATAAAACTATCACGATCGGCTCAGTGACAGGCAATTTCAGAGTCCACCTATACTTGCTGAGTGTCTTCAAAAAGACTTTCTATGGAAGATCGGCATGGGACATACTGTTTCATGGACAATTCATGGGATCCTGAACATTCCTGTGCCAACATGGACACCTCTGTTGTGTGAGAAATGGCAGTCCTGGGGTGCAATACATTAAATGGGTACAAACCATTTGAGGTGCATGGGCACTCCACCGTTGATCAATATTCCCTGAAAGATTGTGGGGGAGCACTTCATGTAAGGTGCCAGGACATTTTTAAGGTCCACCCATGTGAGCAGAATGCAAACTCTACGTATGCACATTAATTGCAGTCCCAATGGGAACTTTTAGAAGCAAAGCTCTTCTATTACCTAATGGATCTTACATTGTGCAGTTCAACGCTTTATGCTCTGTTGTGCCTGTGGTAGTTGCCATCCTAATCACGGTCTCTGAGGTGGTAGAATGTTGTGACATCCTTCATCCAATGGTGCAGACTGAACTAGTGCTATTAATATGGCCTGAAGTGAAGTTGAAGCCCCTTCAGTTCCTGCAGTTATCGTTGAAGCTGGCATATCTCCTGAACATAAAGATTCACAGCACCACAGAGACCTTTGTGGAAGCATCACATGGAGAGATGCACATGGCCAAAGTCCTGCTGGAGAAAGCACAGGATTGGCCAAAGGGGGTTCAAACCCTACTCGACAGATCCTCCCCATCAAATGGGAGCTCCATCCTGGGATCCATCACGGGCTGACTGATTCATTCAGTTTTTTCTTTAAATCGATTGACAAGCATTTTGGACTTCTTTGGGACAATAGGCTCCAGGATTTTCCCTATTTTCTATATTCTTGCAGCTGGGTTCATCCTGATTAGCTTTTTATTTTGTGATGTCGGTTAACACAGATGTTTTAATGCACTAGAGCTATACCCTGACTGACTGAGAACTGTTTAGAACCTTTTGTGTGGTGATCTACCCCTCTCGGATTCAACCTTCATGACTAATTTGTTAGTTTTGCATCATCTAGAAGTTGTCTGCAAGCCTGCAACTGCCAAAGCCAGTCCTTTAAAACATAATATGTTTTAAGTTTTTATATTTGATTGCTGGTAACCAGGGAAGATCCTATTTGTTTGTCCCTTCACTCTTATATCAATGATTTCTAGATGCCCCCACAGCTTGTTTTATGGCTGATTGGAGGGTGTGTAATGTATTAAAGTCATGCTTGGGGTTGAGCGATATCTTAAGCCATGTTTTCCTTGGGCATAATGGCATGTGCATAGTAAAATGTATTGCAATGTATTCATGCAGTGAGCATATATTGACAGTTATGACCAGTTTTTCCAGTTCAGTTTGAATGTCTGGGCTTCAAAGCCAGACTAATCTGTTTTGGAACAAACGGGTATACTACGCAAACAATACGTCTGGCTGCACTTTAATAGGATGTGTTCCAGTTGTTTTGTTTTGGTGCATACTACAGGCTGTCCCCTTTAAAAATGACAAAGTCCAAAAAGACAGGCTTCCGGGCTATTACGGATGTGAGGGAGATACTTGACTGATTGGGTTAGATAATTCTGCTTCTTGCCTTTGTCTTGTCTTGGATAAACAACCATTCAGAAGCTATAAAAAGCTGCCTTCTGGTGGGGGCAGTCAGAGCTGTTCGTGATCCTGGACGAGGTGAGGCAGGCAGAGCTGAAGGACCCAGGAGCAAGTTGGAACCACACTCTCCATGCAAGGCTATGGGGAGGGTTGGGGGAATCAATCCTCCTTTTATCTGCTTAGCTTTTCTAAGCTGAATCAGGGCCTGAAATTGCTTTTTTTTGGGCTTCAGAGACTCAAAAGGTTTCTTGTTGCAGCTTTTTAAGAAGTACTGCTATTTATTACTGAGCTGCATATGACACTTGGAAATGGACAAATTAATGTGTTAAAAATCCTTGAAACAAATAACATTCCTCACTAAAGCAACGATGCGAAGATACGAACAATCACAAATAATCGATTACCGAGAGCATACAATTCGAAAAACGAGTGGAAAGTTCAAAACTGGTTGCAGCCAAATGACACGTGTAAAAGTTGCATTTCCTTTCAATTTCCGTGTAAGTTTACTCAAACCTGTTTCTTTAAAAAACAGGTGAAATATTGCAAATCATGATGCGGTTCTTAGTCTGGGGAACAGAGGTACATCACAGGGATATTACAGAAGTGAAAGAATGGGGGTAGCTGCAGTTTTGAATTAGATTTTCAGGTTGAAATGGGGTTTTCAGAAAACAAAGCGGTCAAAATGAAGACTTCAGTTTTGAAAAAGGCAAATGTTACTTGAAATGAATTATCTCGACTATATTGTTGAAGAGGAACACAGTAAGTACCAAGGTTGATTTGCGAGGTCAACCTTACCATCCCAGTGCTCAACCCCAACAATAAAATATGTGAAAATTAGTTGGATTACTCGAAATATAACTAAGGGCTTACAGTTTACACCAGACAAAAATGAAGCGAGATGGCGCTAGCAGTAGAATCAAGGGCAGGGTTGCACAGATAATTCTGACAGTTTTAACAAGTTATCAGGATAAGGATAGGATGGCTTAGAGTGTGGGATAAGGACAAATGCAAGACAAGATGGACTATTGATTTCTATGGGGTAGGGATTATACTTAGTCCACTTTTAGTTTGGGATTTTTGTTTTGAACCGTAAACAGGTTCTGGCTGCCACACGGCCGTGTGCCTGGCAAAGGACAGCTGGGCAAGGTCTGGTAACCGGATGGTAATTCTGGTCACTGGATTGCACAGGTACCGCTGGATGCAGTTAGTGGGCAGCAATTGGTGGTATCAGGATACTTCCCAAAGAATACCACAGGTTTCTCCCTTTGATTTTTTGGGATTTTAGAATTGAGGCCTCACTGGAAGGGTCAGCAATGCTTAGGCCTTGTAGTTGGAATCTGGACTCAGCCGGATGAATGGAAAAGGGAACGCCGGCACAGGAAAATCAGGAAGAGTGTCTGGGTCTAGAGTCTTGTCAGGGACTCTTATTTATAATGCATAGTGACATCATCAAAGTATATGGCTGGGCAGGCTTAACTAAGCACACCTCTAACCGACTGGATTGGTTCGGGGTGCTAGTCCCCGCCTCGCTCTCAACTGGTTGGATTTCAAGACAGAATGTCAGATTTGATGCAAGTTTTACAATGTTCAAAAACCTCCCACAGTTACTTTAGCTAAAATCTGATTTTGCCACAAATGGTACATTTATACAGTTGAAGTCTCTTCGCAATTTACACAGCTTACATATTTTATGCAAGAACATTCCGCTCCAACTCTGAAATCTGTGAGACATTGTTTCGCCCTTCTAATACTTTTTGGTAATTTTGAGTATGAAAGATTCGGGCCCAACATTCTGTAACTTTATACACGTGTGTGGATTGTCATAAGGGAGGTAAGTATGAACATTCGCAATGGGATCATGGATACTTTTCTTATAATTCCCTATTCTTTACCATTTCTGTACCCAAGGTGTCAGTGAATTCTACAATGTCTCAAATTATACCCCACAAAATCACTTTTAAACTGAAATGTTTACATTTTTACAAACTCTTGCTGCAGAGATAAGTCTTTACATTTTTATTAATAGTCTTTGGAAACAAATGTCAGTCCTTTGTCCGTCACTGGACCATTTCTTTTTCTCTTCAGCTGCCACCAACTGTCATTTCCTCCAGAGCTAGATGGCGGTTTCCCAGCTTGATTGAAGGTTTATTGCCCCTTCCCCACGTCACACTTCCTTGTCCTGTGAGTTCCATTGTCAGTGTCATGATTCATGCCCCTGGTCGTCATGGCCAAACCAGCCTTTCGACTGGGGCCAGGTTACAGGCTTCCATGGTGGCCTCACGATTCACAAAACACCATCAGGGACTCTCTTGGAGCCAGACCTGGCGCCTTTGGCACCAGGCTCATACTGTTATGTGAAGGACAACATTTGGATTGGGACTTCAGTTAACATGGAGGCACTCACATAGCTCAGTTCCACAGAACTGAGCTATGCGGTCTAGTGTTTCGGGTGTGACCGGGCCTTGGACTACTTTACCTGGAACTACTTTACTTGGGCTATATAAGTTACACCCAAACAGTAGCACATGCTTCGCGTTATTCTGCAGGTAGCAGCATAATGCTCACTGTGTCCAGTTCTGATCTCAGTGTTTCTTGCATCCTGCCACATGCTGAATCCTATATCTGGAAGAACACCATTATTCAGCACCTACCTGTAAGTAGCAGCCTGGCTTTGGTCTTGAATCTTCCATCTTTAAAATACCACCAGCTACTCGCCTGAATTCACACGATCCGGGGATTTTTCATCACGACGCCGCATCCATCTTCAGAACTCTGCAGCAACCTGAAAGAGACCAGAGAGATATTATTAGTGAGCACTCGCTCACGGCCACACAAGGACAATGAAAACCACTTACCAGGTGTAGTCTCTTCTTGATCTCGGAACATCACAGCGGCCCGGAACATCATAACGACCTGCAAAGGAAGCGGCGCAGGCACAGCTTAGCAATAAGAAAAGGCAAGAAGGTGCAGCGCACTGCGCATTCACTTACCTTGCTGGGATTCTCATCCTATACAGCACGGCACCACCAAAACTCTCCAACTCATCTGAGGGAAAGAAACTAGACATCAATAACAACAAAAAGACTGTACAACAGTAGTACCTACCTCATCAAGCAAACCAGAGTCACAGCAGGCCTGGACCCAAACACGGGGCAACGCACCAGTGAAGCAACTAGGTCGCGGAACGCCCACACCTCCAACGCACCCCTGCACAGAGACGCAGAACGGAGAGCACACCGTACCTAATTTTAAGGTGAAGAGAGAGACTAAACTTAAGGGAGGAATTTGAGGCTGAGGGAGGTGGGAATCAATCCAAGAGAGACGTTAGCCTTATATCCAGGTCGCCTGTATTGCAGGCGCCCTCCACGTTCAACACATTATCAAGGGAGAGGGTGCTAATCTTCCAGCCAGGGCGTGGGTATCAGGTGAGCGTAACAGTCCGGGGGAGGGGGGTTCAGCCCAGACCAGATTCTGTCCAACCTAGTAATTATCACTGGGGTGTTAGTATCTGCTGAGAGTTTGTTGGTTTCCTTTCTTTGGGGAAGCCTTGGCTCTGCCAACTGAAATAACCTGTTTTTGAGAGCTTGCAAAACCCAACACATGCGGTTTAAAACCTTTATTTTCTTATATTCGGTCCTTCATTAAAGCAAGCCTGTGGAATAAAATAGCACATGTGTGTATTTTCACCAGCAACCAACCCCTTCACATGGCTAGGTAATGGCAGGCTTTCATTCAAAGTTTTATAACTGGCATTTTTCTCCTTTAGTTTGCAAAACCCATTTATTTACACGTGTGGTGCAAGCTGGCATTTTTTTCTATTCAGTTTTGCATCTCCATCAGATTCCCACACTGTTTTGCAGCCATAGTTATTTTCTTATATGCCCGAGTTTGGTTTGAAGCACAGATGCATTGAAATTGACATGGCCCAGATAGCTGGAGTTCCTTTGAACAACTGATCTTTGATACTTGGCGAAGAAAAGGAATGTGTTTCCCTGTGTGGTAGAAGGTGAAGTTCCTTGGTTGATTTTTCAGAGTTGGTTTGACAGGGCTTGTCAATTAGAAAGCATGATTGGTTTTGCTGAAGCACAATGGGATATACTGGGCATGGCCTTATTAACAGTAGTTTAAGGAAGAGCAGATGAAAATAGCGTCCGCAGCATTATTTTAAAGGTGAAAAAGTGGTTCCAAGATGGCCGCCTAGGGAGTAGGACGCGGTGACCTGCATTGAATCCTCAGTCTGCCGGATGCTTCAGCAGCCCTCCCCGGCGCCAGCTCTGCATGACGGGGGTCCTTGGAGTGCGACCTGACATGGACGGTGGCAGTTGGGTCCTGCGGGAAGCGCGGAGAAGGGTGTCCAGTCTGCTGTGCCACAGCGGCTTGGAGCTGAGCCAGTGACTACTAGGTGAGTTGGACGGAGAGACCGCGGTCCGCGAGTCGGACCCGGAAGACGGCGGCTGGCGGTCCTTGTGGAGGGGCTGCTTCTCCCCCCCTGGGATCCGGAACATTTACTGGCCGCTTTGCTGTTGCCTGCTGGTGTTGGTGGGGCTGCCCGTGACCCACGGGGCGGCCCTGGAGGGCTTCGGTCAGCGCCCCTGGACTCATTGCTGCCCCTCCCCCCTACGGCCGGTGAAGACATCCAGGCGGCCTGCTCCCGCCTGCTGCTGCCTAGGGGGCTCTGTACGCGGGTCCGCTCTGTCGGGGCCTTCCCCGCCCCAGAGGCCCCGGGACGGGTGGATGCAGACGCCGTCTGCCCTGTGGATCACTCCCTCTGAAGGTACGGAGTGGGGCTGGGAGGTCTCGGGGGGGGGGGGGGGGGGGGGGGGCCTGGAGCGGGTCCGGCGGGGAGGGACTGAGTGGAGGCCAGTGCAGCGGGACTGTGGAGGCTTTGGAGGCCCAGCTCAGAGGCGCTCCTCCAGGTACAGATTACTGCACCCTACACCAGGAAATAATCCTGACAGCACGAAGGACAGTCCTATTGATTGGTATTGCACAGGGAGAAAAGAAGCCACCTTGCAAAGGAAATAACCCTTCTGCATCAATCCCCTCTGCTTCGGTGAATATTGCAGGGCACTCAAGGAATAACAGGGGTCGAAGCATCAATAATTCGGGGGAAGGCTGTCGGACGGAGCTTCCCGGAGGGCATCGGTGGATTTTGCTTGGGCATTGGACTGGGGATCCACCCGATATAATGTTGGAATACACCACCCAAGAGGTGGATTAGATTGGAATTCGCAGTTGGTCGCTCCGGCTTGCGTTGGGACGGAGTAAGGCCGGACCCTCTGCCCCTTCTCGGCTACACCTTGGTCCGGAAGGTATCACAGCAACCTTAATCCCCCTCCCCGATATTTGGAGATAGGGGGTGCAGTTACATGGATTAGTCATGTCAAAAATTAAGGGAAAAGATTGCGCACTCCAGGGGAAAACGCCCAAGAAAGCTCCAGAAGGCCCTCTCTCGAAATGCTCTGCTAGGGGTGTGGAGTCGGCCGAAATCCCCCTGGAGAGAGCCTCTGAGATGTCCCTCGAGGATCAAGAAAAGCTGATAACTCAAGCGATGCTTTCACAGTTTATGGGCGAATTGGTGGAAAAGATCACGACAGCGGGGCAGCAGCAAATGGACAAGCTCAGGGAGGATCTGGCCGAAAGCCTAAGGGACCTTAAAAGAGACATGAACAAAGTTGAGGAGAGAGTGGACACTAATGAGCGGGCCATACAAGAACTGACGGAGGATGCAAGAAAGGTGGACAACCTGTTGGAGACCCTGGCTGTAGCTACACAAAACCTGGAGTTACAAGCAGAAGATTTGGAAAACAAGTCAAGACGAGCGAACATTAGAGTTAAATCGCTGCCAGAGGATATCCAGGATCAGGACCTGAGCCCGGTGCTGAAAGCAATTTGATCTGCTGGAAACAAATTCGTGCTCAGATATGGAATTCGACAGTCCACAGGGTGGGCCCACCGAGGTTGGAGCCGGGATCCAGACCGCGAGATGTGTTGGTGGCCTTTCATAGCTATACACTGAAGGAGAAGGTGATGGAGAAGGTGAGAAGGGCCGATCGCATTACCTACAATGGCCAGGAAATATCATTGTACCAGGACCTGGCGAGGATCATGCTAATTAAGAGGCGACGGATGGGTCCGGTCCTGTCCTTCCTAAAATCTCAGCAGATTCGATACAGATGGGCCCACCCCTTTGGCTTGTCATTCACCTGGCAAGGCGCTCACCACAAGATCCCGTCTTGCAACCAGGGGTTGGCCCTGCTGGGTCTAAATGAGCAGCCCTCGCCCCCACGGGGGGAGGTGGAGGAGTCACAGGTTACACGCAAGCCATGGGAATGGTCGACGACCAAGCGCAAGAGAGGACGCAAGAGAACTGCAAACTCGGCTCCCGAGAAGCCCGTGTCCGACGGAGCCCTGGTTCGTTCATCGGGGCAGAGTAGTCCCCCATCAGCGTCATAAGACAATTCCTGCCTGTCTTCAGTTTTTTGACGAGTCTGGGGAGGGCTCTACCGAAAGCTGTTCAATGGGGGTAGATGGGTTGTTTGCTAGGGTTGTAAAGAGTTGCAGGTTTGGGGAAGGGAGATGACGGGAGTCTGGGAATGGGGTTTCCCGCGTTGGTAATCTCTGGGTTGGATATTGAGTTCGGCTCTTGTGGTCTTCTCACGAGGGGGGCTGAGTGCCAGTCGAGCTCGCCTAGAGGGGGGCCAAGGGGAGAGTTAATGGAGGGGGTGGGGAGGTGGGAAGGGAGTTAGATCCAAGGTTCAGGGAAGGGAGACTGGCATGTGTGCCCTTGGCAAGAATCTGAGTGGCGTACTATTAATGGAGATCAGCTCAGGGGGTCCATCAGGGTTAATATGGTCCAAGTGAAATGGGCGTATGGCTAGCTCCCAAGTCTTAAAGTTTCTCTCCCTAAATGTGAATGGTCTCAATTCCCAGGTCAAGAGGAGAAGGGTGGAGAGGTTTCTTCAGAGGGAACAACCTCAGGTAGTGGCTTTGCCAGAGACCCACGTGCACACAAAGGACTCTCACAGGATTAGATTCTGGGGTTACTCTCGACTGATACAGGCCACACATGCTTCCAAGAAAGGGGGGGGTTTTAATTGCGCTACGGAATGGGTCAGTTCTGTCTATTAAGGGCACGCAGAAGGACACCCAAGGATGATATCTTGCGGTGCTACTTGAGGGGTGGGGTTTGATCTTCACGGTGGCAACTCTTATGCACCCAATCAGGCTCAAGACGCTTTTTTACAAAAATCTCACGCGCATAGGGAATTTTGCTGCGGGAGATATCCTCTTAATGGGCGACTTCAACCTAGCTTGGGACCCCTCCATAGACAGGAGCTCCTCTTCGTGGGGGAGTCGGGGAGGTCTGTCAGGTGATTTGGTAAGGAAAATGCACGATTTGGCCCTGGTGGATACTTGGCGAGAACTATACGGGCAGGTGGAGGAGTACACCTTATACTCGCATGCGCACAGGTCGCATTCGTGGATAGAGACTGTATGGGTCTCGAAACCTTTATTGGGAAGGGTGACACCTTTGGGGATGGGGCCGATCACACTGGGAGATCACGCTCCACTCTCCCTGGTAATGGTGGTTCCCAGGGGACCGCCAGCCATTTGGAAATGGAAGTATCCAGCCTCATTGTTTACGGACCGGGCCCTTGTTAGGGAATTAGAGGAAGAACTAGGCGAATACTCTATCCACAATACGTGGGAGGACACTTCCCCTCTGACATGGTGGGACGACCTTAAGGCCTTCATTAGGGGGAAGATCATTGCGATCAAAGCCAGAAGGGACAGGGAATTAAGGTTAGAGGAACTACGACTGGAAGCTAGACTTAAGGAAGTTATGGCTCGTATGGGTTCTAGAATGTCAGCTGCCACCAAAAAGGAATTTGGGGCAATACGTGGTTAGTTGAACCTCATTCAAACGAGAGCGGCGGAACATAGCCTTCTCCGGCAGCGACAAAAGGTTTTATGTCGAGGGTAACAAAGCTGATCGTTTGCTGGCCAGAAGGTTGCGGAAAGAAGCAGGCGACAAGACCATATTAAAATTGAAGGGTAAGGGAGGTGTCTTGCTCACGTCAAACTCCGACATCGAGGGCGAATTTACTAAATATTACGCTGCCCTTTTTAGCTCAAGCTACCCCAATGGCGCAGATCAGGAAGCATATTTACGAGATGTTGACATTCGTCAGCTCTCGCACGACGATAGAGACGCATTGGAAGTCGAGATTACCGCCGACGAAGTGAGGAGAGTTATCAGCAACCTTCCATCCGGTAAAGGCCCAGGCCCCGACGGCTATGTCTCTGAATTTATAGGACCCATAAAGAATTTCTAATTCCTATCCTCACTAAATTATTTAATTAGATGGGGTCTTCGGGAAACCTCCCTGCCTCTATGAACGAGGCTAAAGTGATCCTGATAATTAAGCAAGGCAAAGATCCGACTGACTGTGCGTCCTACCGTCCAATTGCTCTAATAAATGAGGATGCTAAAATCCACGCTAAAATCTTAGCCAATCGCCTTGAATCCATCCTCCCCAAACTAATTCATAGCGACCAGTCGGGGTTTATAAAAGGCAGACAAACCTTGGATAATGTCAGACTGGCACACCTGGTTGAGAAGGTCCAGAAAAGGAGTATCCCGGCACTCCTACTGGCGATTGATGCTGAGAAGACTTTCGATCGGGTAGAATGGGGCTTCTTGTTTGCAGTTTTAGATCGCATGGGTTTTGGCCCGGGGTTTGTCACACGAGTAAGGGCAAATTATCAAAACCCAGTTATACGACTGACAATAAACTGTCAAGTCTCCGTCCCGATACGGGTGGGAAGAGGCACTAAACAGGGATTCCCGATGTCGCCACTCCTCTATGCCCTCCACCTGGAACCGTTTTTGGAGAAGGTGAGAACGGAAGATATTAAGGGAATCCCATTTGGGGGCGAACTTCACAAGATCGCAGCTTTTGTGGATGACATGATCTTCTCTTTGACTTACCCGATCGCTTCACTACAGGGGGTGGGACGAGAGCTGTACAGATTTGGTCAAGTAGCTGGCCTAAAAATCAATGTCCTGAAGTGCTTCCCCTCACGTTGTCTGCATCAGAGATCCAAGACCTCAGGAAAGCTTACCATTATAGATGGGTGGACTCCTCACTGAAGTATCTGGGGATTCAGTTGACCAGGACTGTGGAGCAATATGTGGCAAATTACCCCCCCCCCCCCGCTCCTTCAGAAGGTGAAATCGAAGCTGGTGGACTGGGGCCCCTTGGAGATTTCGTGGCTGGGTAGAATCAACACTTTAAAGATGGCAATCCTTCCATGGCTCTTGTATCATTTTGTAGCCTTACCGATAGTAGTCCCTACATCTTTCTTTAGAGCGCTGCAAAAAATGAGTAGGTTCGTATGGAATCGAAAGCGCCCGAGGGTGGCGGCTGCTATTATGAAAGCATTGCCAGATAGAGAGGGCGTAGGGGAACCGGATTTCCGAATGTACTATATAGCAGCTCAGATCAGGGTTATTAGAGACTGGCAAAGGAATGACAGGGGTAAGGTGTGGAGGCCGATGGACCGAGCAGTTGTAGGGAAAGACCTGTCGGGGGTTTTGTGGCTGCCAAAGCAGGATAGGTCGACCAGAATGTATTGCAGTGCAATAACATCGACAGCGGATGCATGGGATCAAGCCATCGTGAGGGCCCAGATCACCACCTTTCCCTCTCCGTACTCACCCCTGCACGGAAACCTGCAATTCACTCCAGCGGCCAAGTACGAGCCGTCCTTTGATCCATGGTTTTCTGGGGGCTGCAGGATATGATAGCGGGGGACGAAGTGAAAGTTTGAGCAGTGTAAGGAGTTTAGTGTTGGGGAGAAGCAGAGGTTTTCGTACCTTCAGATTAGGCACTGGATTTCTCATCCGTCAGTAAAGCGAGCGGCCTCTCGCCCCCATCACCTTCTTTGAAAAATATCTGGACACAGAGAGATGGGTGACGGTGGGGTGGTCTCATCCATTTACAAACTCATAAAACGGGAAGAAACTGTACACTCTTAAGATTTACATGAGTAAATGGGCACAGGACCTTGGGGTTGACATAGGTGAGCAGGAATGGCTTAGGCTGTGGTCCCATATCCCGAAACTTGCAAGGTCTATTCAGATCCGGGAGATTTGGCTAAAGCTCCTACTGAGATGGCACCGCACCCCGCTCTAGTTAAACAAAATTTACCCCACGATTTCAGTCAATTGTTGGAGGGAGTGTGGGGCAGTGGGCTCCTGGGCTCACATTTGGTGGGAATGCCAGAAACGTGATCACTTTTGGTCTTTAGTTCAGCGGGCAATCGTCCATGTCATAGGGCTCCAATACTTCGGCGGCAGAGGGCGGGACTTACTGGGCCTTAATGCTATCCTAAAAACCCCGCTCACCAGAGCTGAACGCAAAATATATGTGACGATGTCGGCTGCATTGGTTCTGGCCAGAAAATGGAAGTCGAAGGTCCCTCCACTGGAACATGAGTGGGTTGCGAAACTGGTTATTGGTTGCAATCGAGTGGCTCACCCACTCGATTCAGGGGTCTCACATGTGCTTAAATTCGGACTGGTCCAGCCTTTTGTCATTCCTAACGGCGGGCGCCCGCCGTGCCTGGTGCCCCAAAGCAATGGAACTATTGGGCATAATTCGCCCTCAAGATGAATCTGACCTGTGAACTCAAGTGGGCCGGTGCTGATGTCGCTATGTAATTTGTTGCTTTTGAGTAGTCCCTGAACCTTTTGGATCTGGGGGGGGGGGGTAGGGGAGAGGGGAGAGATGGGTGTGGGCGAGGACAGGGGTTTAAGGGCATGTATGTTGGTTTATAATTCGCTTAAGTTTCTCTGTGAAAACTGTTAATAAAAATGTATTGAAAAAAAAGGTGAAAAAGTTTCCTTTTTACTGGGGATTTTGGGCTGGCAGCAAAGCAATGCTGTTTTTTCACTTTAGTCCATTTGTGTATGTCAGAACACACTGGCACGCTCCCTCGGTGTGTCCCCTTGTTCTATTCTGCTCAATGTGTGCTTGGCAAGGCGGTGCAGCCATCTTTTTGTTGCTGCAAAATGCAGTTTTGAGGCCATGGAGCTCACAGAAGCCAGTGCAGCTATTTTGCTGTTTCTGTTGAAATGCAGCTTTGTGATGTGGGGAAGTACAGCTGAGTGGGTCAATATATCCCACATATAGCGGCCTTCTCTGTCTCATGAACAAGAAAAGCAGCAGAACAAGAAAGGAGGTTAGGAAAGTTTGGCTCCTATTTGCCAGGAAAGATGTAAACCAATCCAGCATGGGTCCCGAGATGCCTGCCAGAGAAAGGCAAGTGAAGAGGATGGCATGGTCCACGGTGTCAAACGCTGTTGACGGGTCAAGCAGGATTAGGGCCCCATGCCACCTCCATCAGCTAGACTGGCAAAATCGTCCATCACTGATACTAGGACACTCTTGTGCCCATGCCTGGCTGAAGCCCCGACTGAAAGGGGTCGAGCCTAGCTGAAGATTCAATAAAAAAAAGAAAAGGGGAGAAACTGGAGATTCAAGAAGCTTCATAGAAAGAATGGGCAAAAATTAGACCGGTCAGATTCGACTAGGGAAGGCTTTTTAAAAGTGGCATCACTGTGGCCTGTTTCAACATGGTGGGGATAACCCATGATTGACAGGACGCATTAACTACTTGGGTGATATATGGAATCGGGCCAGGTAAAAAAAATTTCAGAATGCTAAGTGAAATGGCATCCGAGGGAGATGTTGACTTCAGGCCCATAGCGGCTGACAGAACAGCATCTTCTGAGAACACTGGAAAATTAGACCAGTGGTAAATCCAGTGCCTGCCTGCATTATTGCTGAAGTGGCACTCTGATCCAACAGTTTTTTTTTGGGAGGAATGTTTTTAATTTTAGTACGAAAAAATGAGCTATAGCAACACAGCGTAACTGTGAATATGCAACCGTAGAAAGAAACTGCGGTGAGGAAGAAAGATTTTACCACTCAGAATCTCTTTAGAACTATTAAGAGCAGACTTTATTTTCACTGTAAAAAAAGTTGCTTTGCCAATTTAACGGCTGCATAATAACTTTTATATAAGGATGCAAAATGCACCCTTAGGATGGATTCTTGGGTTTGACGCTAGTTACGCTGTGGCAGCCGTAATTCTAGTTTTATAGCTCTCAAATCCTGAGAAAACCAGGGTTGAGATGGGCACGAAGTGACGTAGGTTTAATGGGCTTGAGTTCATTTGCGGTTAACGGCATGGTATTGGAAAGAGTTTCAAAATACTGGTTGTAGCAACCCGCAGTTAGATTAAGCCAACAACATATTATTCTATTTTTTTATAACCATATCTTTATTTGTTCATAAAGATTTACACAAAGAAATGTATTGTACATCTTTACCCAAACATTCCATTATAACATGTCAGAACAAGACATAAGCTTTGCTTGTACCCATCGCAACAGTAACGTCCCCCTCCAGCCCCAGCAGTTCCTTTCAATATGCTAACACCTCCTCAAAATCTCTTGAGCTGCTCTTCCAGCATCCTCCTCCAAGATTCCTAGTGCCTGCAATTTCCTCTGGATGTACAAGTGTCGGGTCTTTGCTTCCATAATGCAAGAAGGGTGACCAAACCTTGACAAACTTTCTTAGGGAGCCTCTTATTGTCACCGTCAGCTTTTCCACATCTACTGTATCCCATACGGCATAATACCACTGTACGATAGATGGGGCTTCCACCTTTTTCCATTGTCTGGCTATGTATCGCTTAGCTGCTAGAATTAAATTGGCCCATAGCCCCTCCTCCCCCATTGCCTGCCTTCTCTGCAAGATAATCCCCAGAAGGATCTCTGTTCCTGTAAATTCATGGACGGGCAGAGACACAGAGAGAGACACACAGAGAGAGAGAGAGAGACGCACCTCGATCATTCTTCACCATACTCCTAACAGAAGCATACACACATCCATACACATGTTTAAATAAAAAAATGGCATAAACATACCTTAACTCCCTGCTCTGTCCATATGTGCGAGGAGGCGCAGGATCCTCCTCACACAGACATGCAGTGCCCCAGCCAGCATTTACAATGAGCCTTGCAATGCTGGCGAAGCAAAACGCACCAGCCTTGTATGGCTCAGTGAGCATGTGCGGCTGGGGAACTGAACTGCCATAGGGAAATAGTGTTTCCCTTTGACAGGTCAGCCAGCCCAGGAGCACTCCCTCAGCTGCAAAAAGCAGCTGAGGGAGTGCTCATTGTTTCGCTGGGCTGGCTCCTTAGCTTCTCCATAATGGGTGAGGGGGCCACTGGATGGGCGCCCCCTCGCCATTATGGATGAGCCACCAGGCTCGGACTGGTCTATACGGCAATGCCTGTACCAAAAATGCAAGTGTGGGCCAGTCAAAAGGGGCCTCCTTTTGGTGAATGTGGGCCAGTTGATGAGTTACTTTACTTTGCAGTTAATAATTTTGACCATTGTTGCTTAATAAATATTCTTTAAATATCGCAATATACTTACATTCGAGTGGATTGTGTCCTCCAACGTATTCCTCATCTTAGATGTATTCCATCCAGCTTTGCTGCTCTTCGGAAATTTTTTCGCCAGAGGGCGCTGTGCATCGATGTCGTCAAGTCGATGGTCCCTCATAGGCCTCCGTTTAGGGTGACGTCATCGGGTGTATAAGTAGCACGCGCGGTGCCCGTTGACCTCAGTTCTGTTTTTCCGCAGTTACGTTGCTTCGGACATTCGGCGCGCCTTGAGTTCTGTGAAAGAATATATATATATATATAACAAGAAGAAATATGTCCTAGACCTCGACACCGACCACGACCCCGAGATCGGGTTTCAAGAAATGCAAGTCGTGCGGCTCAAAAATGTCGATCACGGACCCGCACCGCGAGTGTTTGTGGTGCCTCGGAGAAGGCCACGACATGGAGGCCTGTTCGAAGTGTCATGCGATGACGGGGAAGGCTTTGCGAGAAACGAGAGGAAAGCTACAGGTAGGTCGGAAGGATCCAAAAGCCTCTAGCATCGAGTCAAGACACCATGAGGAGAAATCTCCTAGACGCGAAAGGCATCGATCTAGATCCCGAAGCGATTCTCATTGCTCGTCTTTGTCAAAAAAATTGAAGAGACGACGCAACAGGTCTCCCTCCACCTCGTCGTCAGACAAGTCTCCGAAAAAAATGAAATGCCCCACGAAACATTAGTCTTCCGAAGAGTGGGAAGCATTCAGGGTCAAAATGATGGAGGTGTTTGAAAAAGCAAAGTCTCGGTCCGCACCTTCTTCGGAAGCCGGCCGGGAGCGTCATCGCTCCGACACTCGCGCGCCCTGCAGCCCGGGTGATCGTAAATGGAAGGATAGGGAACCTTCCAGGACGCCGAGCGATAAACTCTCGAGTCGACCGCTCGAGGTCATCGATGCCGTCCGAGACCTGTCACACCTCGAAGGGAAAATCGAAGACTGCCTCGACGCCCTCGAAGCAGACCCTGTTGACGACCACTATGTCGTCAACGCCTTTATCGACGTCGAAACCCTCGGCGCCAAAGGCTCCAACCAAGCCAGGGCAGCCAGAAAAAGAGAAGGAGAAAGTTACAAAACATGTAATTTATTCAGAGCCTGGTACTACATCTCTTCCTCCTCTCCCAGAGAAGATTTTCAAGCCTCTCCCTAGGAAGGAGTTTTTCAAATCCTTGACCTCAATTTTTGAGGAACAGGAGAGAACCGAGGAGGAAAATGTACCTTTTGGATTGGAATATGGCACCCCAAATGGCCCAGAATGCTTGATCTCTGAGGAATGCAGAATGAGTGATTTGGTGGAGTCTTTACATAATGCAAGTGGCATTGACACTTCTCCTGAGAATGACTTTGGTAGACCAGATCCAGGAGAGCATGCCAGTCCATTTTACCGTCAGTTAATGACCAAGGTGGTAGATTACTTGGGATGGGCTAGACCACCAGCCCAATTCGTCCAAGACGATTTAAGACATATTGGACCATGGTCCCACTGAAGACCCAGTACTACCTTTTCATGTAGCCTTACAAAACAGGGTGGCCAAGAATTGGGAAACTCCGGATTCTATTCCTCTGGTAAATAAGTCCCTCGCATCAGAATACCGCCCAGCCAGTAATGACCCCGGCTATCTGTCAAAACATCCAACTCCTGAGAGTCTGATCATACAGGCAGCCACAGCTTCCAACAAACTTGCGTACCCGTCTATCCCTCCAGACAGGGAGGATAAGCGTGTGGATGGTTGGGCACGGAAGGTATTTTCAGCTGGGAGCATGGCATCAAAATCTGCCAACTCCACATGTGCCTTGGCAAAATTTTCGTACACTCTGTGGGAGTGCGTCGCAATGGCGGCAGAGCACATACCAGAAGGGGAAGAAAGGGAAGGTTTCCTAGCCATCGTTGGAGATGGAAAGGAGGCCATGCAGGAATCCCTTCAATTTGGATTGGACACTGCGGATAGTGTAAGCAGGTCCATGGGCACTAGCACGGTAATGCGCAGGTTTGCGTGGTTACGGAAGTCGGGTTTTGCACCGGACGTACAGAACCGCCTTCTGAAAATGCCTTTTGACGGGTCTCACCTTTTTGGCAACAAGGCTGACGAGAGCCTTGAGAGGTTGCAGACCTCAAAAGCAGCGGCCAAATCTTTAGGAGCTGCTATTAGGCAACCTCATCCTTTTCGTGCGCAAGGGCAATCGTGGAGGGGACGATCCTATCGTTATTACACTTCATACGGGAAGACGAGAGGAATGGCCAGTCAAAGGGGCCAAAGAAAGGCCACTCGTGGTGGACGAGGAAAACGTACTAAGCCAGCTCCAGCTGCAGCCTCTTTGCCATCAGCAGCTGCAACATCCGCCACAAAACCACTTTGAGGACTTGCACCACAAAACACCTGTAGGAGGCAGGCTGTTGCAGCATCTGCAAGAATGGCGAGCCATTACTTGGGCTCTAGAAATAATAGCCCAAGGCTACTGCCTCCCTTTTCTGAAGCAACCTCAAAGCAACCCACCAGGGAGACACCCGTTGAAGTTTTCAAACCTGCTCCTACAGCAGGAAGTTCTAACCCTGCTGGAGAAAGGTGCTATAGAACCAGTACCTGCAGCGGAGAGGAACAAGGGATGGTACTCCCTGTATTTCTTTTTTTTTAAAACTTTTATTTTTGGTGGCAGAGGTTTGCAGTAAACACATACATCATGGCAACAGTAGTATGTAGCAAACATAAAAATGAAAAGGGAAAGGCAATTACTGGAGCAGTACAATAATCATAGTACATTAAACACAACAATGTCCAGAAAGACCTAGATCGCTGGCTCTCACAGGAGATTTCGCTAATAGGTTGCATCGCAGCCTGCAAGATGAACCTCCTACCATGATTCCTTTACGCCTTCTCCGCCCTCCCCACCATAATCCCCGACCTCCGCTTCAGCGTCTTCAGAGGAAGATATTCAGCTTCATTTGGAAAGGGAAAAAGTCACGTATCCCACAGAAAACTATGCTGTGTGCCCCAAACCTGGGAGGCCTCGGGGTCCATGACCTCCAAAGGTACCAGATGGCGGCGCAAATAGCTCCCGAAAAAGGACGGAGGACTGAGACCCATCTTGGACTTAAGGAACTTGAACAAGTTCCTCAGGAAAGACAAATTCAAGATGGTTACCCTTTCTTAGATCCTTCAGGCCCTTCAACTCCGGGACTGGTTGGTGTCATTGGACCTCCAGGATGCTTATTTTCATGTGCCGATTCATCTCAAACACAGAAAATACCTGAGGTTCGTAGTTTGCGACTCACACTATCCGTTTCGAGTCCTACCATTCGGGTTGACCTCCGCCCCGAGGGTGTTCACCAAGTTAATGGTAGTGGTAGCAGCGCACCTCAGGAGAGGGGGATTCATGTCTACCCCTACCTGGAGGATTGGTTGATCAGGTGCGCTCTGCCGAGCAAGCACTGGATCATCTGAAATTCACCTGTCACTTCCTCCACAAACTGGGCTTCTCCCTCAATTTCAAGAAGTCTCAAATGACACCTTGCCAACAGCTTCAGTACATAGGAGCTGTACTAGACACATCCTTGGGAAAGAGCTTGCCTCCCGAGACGAGGGCTCAAGACATTCTTCAGATGGTTTCCAAAATGCCCAAAATCTCCAGGCTTACGACTTTTTAAGGTTGCTCGGCCTCATGGCATTCTGCATCTTTCTGGTGCCAGAGGCCCGCTTGAGGATGAGATCCCTTCAGTGGGCCCTAAAGACTCAGTGGTCCCAGTTCTCGGGTCAAATGACGGATCTTCTTCAGATTCCGAACGAGGTCAGACAAGACCTTCTATGGTGGACCTATACAGAGAACATCCTAAAAGGAGAACCTTTTTGGCAACCATGGCCGGATATCACAGTAGTGACGGACGCCTCACTCCTGGGGTGGGGGAGCTCATGCCAACGATTTGACAATCAACGGTAGTTGGTCTCCATTGGTGTCCAAACTACATATCAACCTTTTAGAGCTGAGGGCAATCAGACTAGCGCTGAAGGCCTTCTTGCCATCTGTCCGGGGAAAGAATGTCCTGATAATGACAGATAACACAGTGGCCATGCACTACCTAAACAAAAGAGGTGTGGGGTCACTACCCCTGTGCAGAGAGGCAATGCAGCTCTGGTATTGGGCGATTCAGGAGGGAATCTCTTTAACGGCAATTCATCTAGCCGGGGAAGAGAATATGACGGCAGATGCTCTGAGCAGGCAGAGCACGGTGTCCCACGAATGGGAACTGGCTCAGGAAGTCATTCAAGAGATCTTCGCCCTTTGGGGAACCCCTCAGGTAGACCTATTCGCAACCAGTACCATCCGAAAATGCGAAAGTTATTGCTCAAGGGAATTTCCCCCGAGAGGAGCCCTGGGGGGACGCGTTCGCGGTGGATTGGAATTTCCCACTATTGTACGCGTTCCCTCCGATTCCCGTCATTCCTCAGGTCATCAGGAGGCTGAGACGCTTCGGGAACCGCATGATCCTAATTGCCCCAAATTGGGCCAGGAGAACGTGGTATCTGGACCTTCTCGATATGTCCATCTGTCCTCAGTACGTCTTCCTCAGATAGAACCTTCTCTCTCAAATGGAAGGTCAGGTTCTCCACCCAGAGGTCAGAACACTCAACCTTCATGCTTGGTATCTGAAAGGCTGAGATACAGGGATTGGAACCTTCCAATGATGTTATGGAGGTGTTGCTTTCGGCAAGAAGGCCAGCAACAAAGTGCCTATACCGTTGCCGTTGGAAACATTTTTGCAACTGGTGCAGGGAAAAGAATGTCTATCTTTTTCTATGTTCTATTCTGGAAGTACTATCTTTCCTTCTGACCCTAGCACATAGAGGTCTGAATATCGGAACAATAAAAGGTTGCCTTGCAAAGCTTTCCATTTTCAAGCGCTCATCGGAAGAATGCTCCTACTTCAAAATTCCTTTGATAACACAATTCTTAAAAGGTCTCGCTAATGTGTTTCCTCCTCACCCATTTCAAGTACAGATTTGGGATCTAAATTTAGTCCCAAAATTCTTAATGTCTGCCCCTTTTGAGCCTATGCACACGTGTCCATTAAGATTACTAACATGGAATACGGCCTTTTTAGTTGCTCTAACATCGGCAAGAAGAGTGAGCGAATTGCAGGCAGTGTCTTCTGGGCCACCCTATACTGTGTTCCATAAGGACAGGGTTGTATTGAGGGTTAAACCATCATTTTTACCAAAAGTAATATCTGATTTTCATTTAAGTCAGAAAATTGTTTTACCCTCATTCCATCCTCCACCTCATCCTTCTAAGGAGGAAGAAAGATTACACAGACTGGATCCAAAAAGAGCTTTAAGCTTTTACATCTCTAGACTTTCTAGGCTTAAAGTGGACAACCAGTTGTTTATAGGCGACACAGGAAGGAAACTGGGTCAATCGGTAACAAAACAGATAATTTCACGCTGGATTGTACTTTGCATTTCAGAATGCTACAGACTAGCACAAAAAGACCCACCAGAAGGGTTGAGGGCTCATTCCACCAGAGGCATCGCCTCTTCCACGGCCCTTCAAAGAGGTGTCCCAATAAGGTCCATTTGCGAAGCAGCAACTAGGTCTTCACTTCACACCTTCTCAAAATTCTATAGCCTGGATGCTTCCCAGTCTAGGGAGCTGACTTTTGGAAAAGCAGTGCTTTATTCCGCCATCTAAAGGCATTGATAAAAAACAAAACTCTGACCCCTCCTCCAGAGAAAGTAACAAAATACTGCTTTGGGAGTCTATCTAAGATGAGGAATACGTTGGAGGACACAATCCACTCGAACAAGTTACTTACCAACTGGTAACATTCTTTCGATTGGATGTTCCTCCAACGTATTCCTCATCGCCCTCCCAACCTACCCTTCTGTAGATTTTTCCGTGTTATTGCCATCTCAAATCTTGCAAGGCTGATACCTGTCTGCCGGCACAATCTACACAGTACAATATCACAGGCAAAAAAGGGGAAAAAACCGAACTGAGGCCAACGGGCACCGCGCGTGCTACTTATACACCCGATGACGTCACCCTCGACGGAGGGCTTCGAGGGACCATCGACTCGACGACATCGATGCATGGCGCCCTCTGCTGAAAAAAGTTCCGAAGAGCAGCAAAGCTGGATGGAATACATCTAAGATGAGGAATACATTGGAGGAACATCCAATCGAAAATGTTACCAGTTGGTAAGTAACTTGTTCTTTTAACACAAAGAACCCCCTTGGGTACTATTCAAACAGTCTGTGACTAAAGGAATGAATATCCATTTACAACTGCAGGCCACTTTTTCATTGGTGCCGAAGACGGTTCCATGCTTCAGCCCGACCATGTGAGCTGCCCCTGTCCACGTCTTCCAAAATCTTTTTTTTACATTTCCTTCTGGGCTCTCGTGGCCCCCCTGCAGCGGCACGCCCCACAGTTTGAATACTGCTGGAGTAATGTGTGCCGTAGTCATTGATTTGGATATTTCCCCCGTTTCTCAGAACCAGTTGAATATCTCGGTTAGGACTCTGGCTAGCGGTCCTTGAATGTTGTATAGAATCCTGCTGCTAGCCCATCCTCCCCGGGGCTTTTATTGCCTTTCAGTCAGTTGATCGCTCTCAACACCTCTTCATACGCTATGGGCTCCTCTACTCTGTTGATCTGTTGCTGCTTGAAGCATGCACCTTCCCAGCCCTCCAAGTAACTCCTCCTCTCCCACTGGCTCTTCCCCATATACATTTGTCTAGAACTCCCTCACCACCTTCCTCTTTGCCCCCTCTGTTCCCACTGGCCTCCCCCCTTTATCCTCCAAAACCTCTATAAACGCCTTTTGTTCCTTCTCGCTTATCTGCCGTACTAGAGCTGCCCCCACCTTATTTCCTTGTTCATAGAACCTCTGCCTGCTTCTAAGTAGGGTGCTCTCCACTGCCTTGTTGGTTATTTGTCTGAGCTGGCCTCTTGCATGGGCTAGTTTCCTGGCCACTTTGGTTGTCGTCCTCCTCCTTATGCATATTTTCCAGCTCCCTGATTTTCTTCTCAAGCTTCCTCTCTGCGTCCTCCTTTCCTTCGCGGAACTGCTTTGCGGCCCCTACGTAGTGGCCCTTAATATACCGCTTCAATCTATCCCAACTTTCCCCCAGGTCCAGCCCCTCCCCACCCACCTTCTCCATTAATAGGCATATCTTGTTCTCCGTATTCCTCCAGCCTCCACCTCCCTGACCCTGGCCTCATGTTGCTCCTCCCATTCTATCAGGATCATTGCGTGGTCCGACACTGTCAGACTACCAATCTGTGTCCTGCGTATTGTTTGGACCACTCCCCTAGTTGCCAAAATGTAGTCTATTTGAGAATAAATTGTGGTTGTGTGAGTAGGAGTAGTCCTTCTCTTGTGGGTGATCTGTCATCCATACATCACTGACCCCCCTCTTCCTGGAATGTTTTCAGCAAATGTTCAGACATTGTTCCCATTGCGTGGGCCCGTATCCCCCCGGATCTATCCAACATCGGGTCTGCAGCGAAGTTAAAATCCCCCAAGATGATTTCTCCCTCCCTGAATTTACTTAGGTCCTCCAGTAACCCGATGAGAGAACCTTCATGACCCTGGCTGAGGGCATGTACTGATGCCATCGTGTACATCTGGCCGCTCATTAGCCTTTAATCAGCATGTACCTTCCTTCTCGATTGAAAGAGAAAGGGGGGGGGGCACAGACTACCTCCTACTCCTGCATTTTATATATTGGATAATTACCAAAGTGAAATACCACCCAGTAGTTTGCACGCAGGCTCCACTTCTACCAAAACCAGAGCTTATTCACACACAGAATAATTTTTCGCTAACAATTGTAGAAACCAGCAGGGTATGATTATTTTTTTTTTTATTGCCGGTCTATCTTTGGTTCCTATTTTAGTCTTTTTTTCAATATAAACATTATTCACCATATAAAAACATATTTCGGAGCACAAACAAGTGTAACATACAATACAGATTCTTTAGACCCATCTGAAAGTGTATATTTCAAATGTATCACAAAAATCAAAGTGGTGTAAAAACACAGTACCACATTATTTACAGTTCCATCATTTTGCATCAATTGTTTTAGACAGAGATTGCAAAGTTATTGTGTCAACGCGGTGCATTTCAGCCGTATTGGCAGGAGATGTACCGCATCCATCCTTGGTCTTCTCTTTCATTAAAGCCGGGCCTTCATCAGGACAGGAAATGAAAGCTATAAAAGGGGTCTTTGACTCCTGACCCCAGTTATATTTTTCTTCCCTCTACAAAATAAAATCTCAGTGGGAGGCGATAGACTGGGTCTGGTCATGACATCTACTCAATTTTGTAGGACATCTTACAGGTGATGCATAAAGAACTCACCTCAGTGTGGTGAGCAAAGCAGGCACCGACAGATGGACAGCAAATGTCGCTCAACAATGCGTTGGGTAAGGACCTATGGAACAAAACCGTAACACTTTTTTAATTTGGTCCATTATTCAGGTCTCAGATGGTAGTCAGACCTGTCCTATTTTAGTATTTAACATGATTTAATGTTTAGGAATGAGGGGGCAAAAGGAAGCTTCACATTACTGGTACCTTCAAAATGCCTTTTTATTTTTCGGTGCACGGGCGTGAGTAGTTCACTCTTTGCTGGTAGAGGAAAGGAATTCATCCATTTATTATTAGTTGTAGGTGAAAAACCGTGACGCAACTCCTGTTTTCAGCCTGTAGTCATCAAGAAAAAGGAGTGTAATTATTAAGGTCACTAACGTGTGCGCTCTACTGCAACGCAAGCAAAATTCAATTTAACCATGCATCACAATCCAAATTCATGTCTGTTTGGAGCGATTTCCATATTGGAATGGTTGCCTTTTTAACTGGCTCGTGCCGTAGCGTGGCTGCTTCTATGATAAAAAGACTATAGGGGACGGACTTGTTACTTAACATGCTGCGTACTCCCAGGGTCTGTTAAGCAGTATCCGGCCGCCACCAAAAACTGTCCTCCTTACGCGCTTATGTTTACACAGCTCTCTCGCTTGTGTGTTGCTCGTCTGAACCAAGCTTGCGGTCACGTGATAGTTATTTTTAGAAGAATAAATCCCTTTATTTGTTTATTGCAGATATATAAATCACAGAGGAAAACATCACTTTGTGTCTGAACTGATAATACTTATGGATAACAAAATCCCGTGCTTTGGCGTACGGACGCTTTTGTGAGCAGACACAAGACCACGATCATGTGTCCGACCAAACGCAGAAATAAACTATCATGTGACCGCGAGCTCGGTTCGGACGAGCGACGCACAAGTGAGAGCTGTGTACACATTTGGTTTAGTAAGCACTCTTCCTGCAGCTTCATACTCCTCCCCGAACTGGTTGTCCGTCCTCCCCCCCAGTCCACCCACTTATGATGGTCCCTGGATCCATCAAGGTTCTCGATGTGGTCCCCGCCAGTGGACTGAACTGTTTTGTCCCCCCTCGCCGTAGTCACCCTTCTGGTATATCTCTCACCATACTGTATTGTAGTCTGTTTATTCTGTAGCAATCCCAATACCTCTTTTCACATTTTCTTAGAACTTTTCATGTTCCATCCTGTGGCCTCCTGACCTGCTTAACCATACTTTTCCCCCAAATGGCCGTTCGACTTGGCCTCACTTGTCGCTCCTTGTGCCATCTCCAGGACCCTCAGAACCTCCTACACCCTGCGAGACAGTGTTTTCCTCATTACCCACGCGAAACTGCAACCTCGTCGGATAGAGCCACCTATATCTAATTTTCCTCTTATTAAATTCCTCTGGTCTAAATGATCGCCTTCTCGCGAGTGTAGTTTGAGACCAGTGTCACGGTGCTTGCCCCCAGACATCAGGAGCCGACCAGCCTGCCCAGGGTACTGGCACCCATGGGGACCTTTAAGGCCCCAAAGGATTGCCTAAGGGCTTCCTGGGCTCGGAACTGGCGCCGTTGGTGCCAGGCTCATACTGCCCTCTCAAGCAAGGCAGGTTACAAGGAAAGAGAACCACGTGCGACCAGTCTGAGGCAGGTTGAAGGGACTACTTTACCTGGGGACTACTTGATAGGGTGTGGTTGGAGGGACTACTTTACCTGGGAACTACTTCTTGAAAGCTATATAAACCATGCCCTCAGAACAGAACACGCTTCTCGTTATTCTGCACTCCTGCACCATAACGCTCATCGTGTCTGCTAACTTCAGGCCAGTCTTCAGCCACGCCCGTCCAGGTTTTCATGACCTGCCTGCAAGGAAAAGAAGAGAGGAGAAAACAGAACAAGGCTCTTACCTGATGCTCCATCTCAATCACTCTGGAGTCTCCGCTTCTGCTGAGCTGAAAAGGAAAACACCAGGTGAGCCGCGCAGACCACGTTAGACATCGCAACGCTAATACTTACCAGAAGGCTGCTCACCCTTGTGATCCATCGAAGCACCATCACTCGATCACCGCTGCGGAGCTGCCGCACCTGTCGAACACAAAAGAAGGCATCCGGTTAGCTGCGCAATGGGGAAGGGCCTCATTAAAGACATTTAAATCCTACGCAGCGCTACTACTCGCCTGAAGGCTGCATCTCCTTGCAGTTCCTCAAGACATCATGCGATCTCCGCCCCGGAGGTACCGCACCTGCAGGATAGAAAAAGAACAGCAGGATAGTTGCGCTGAAGAACAATACCGTATGTTAAGACTTTATCGCGTAACGCTGGCGTGGAAACTCACCTTGGAATTCAGTTCAACATTTCTGGGGAGGAGTCCGCTTCATTTTATGCACCAAGGGGAAACCTGCAAAGAAAAGGCACAGGAGTCAACTTTTGGCAACTTTAACTCTAATGAAATCCATACCATTGGTATAAAGATTTACCCCATTGAGTCATAGTTGTCTAGAACTCTTAAGGATCAGTGAAGTAACTAGATCCTTGAACTGCTACGCACCTCTGCACACAGTCACAGGATGGAGAGTCCCCCATTCATAACACTAAGGTGAGACATAGCAGAGGGGTGCACAAGGCAGCCACGGGAGGTGGGAGTTGGTCCTCCTCCTTGCGGTTAGGTACCATTTCATTTTAACATTTTAGGCAAATCTGCTTTCGTGACGGAAGGGGCAAACGGAGGGGGCATGTGGATCCATTCCGCATCGGACCATCCAGTTCCTTTCGGCGCCCAGTTCCTGTTCGGCGCCCAGTTCCTGTTCGGCGCCCCTGTGGAGACCAGGAGTCCTGCACATCGATCTTTCCCTTATTCCTTGCAGCTCCAATTAACTGCGTGTTGTCTTTGTACATGTGCAGTTTCACCAGGATATCTCTAGGCCTCGCTCCTGATTCCACCCTTTGAATGTCCGCTCTGTGTGCTCTGTTGATACCCATGCTACGAGTATTGTCAACCTCCACCAGCGTTTCAAAAAGCTCTCGGATGCAGGCTTCCAGGTCTGCCCCTTCTACTCCCTCCCCCAGGCCTTTGATGCGCATATGGTCCCTGTCTGGACCTGTTTTCTAAATCCTCACATTTTTCCTCTAGTGCTCTTAATCTTTCTTCTGTGCCCTGGAAATGCTGAGACCATTCATGCCTTGTTGCATCCAGTTCCGTTACGTGCTTTTCCATGTCCTGCATCCTTTCCCCCAGTGAGTATGTCCTTCCTGTTATTTGCGATGGCCTGTGAGAGTTCCTCCGTAATACTTGCCCCCTTAACAGTCTGTGAGCCCCCCCTTGAACTGAGCAAGCACTTCTAGCAGATCTTCCTTAGTTAGCGCCATTTCCCCGTCGGTTCCAACTGGTGCCCTTCCAAAGGTGAGTTTTGATTGGATGTGCCCCTTGTGGTGCCCTTGCTTTTCCTGCTCTCCTGGGTATGCACTCTTCTTCTTAGGGCCCATCAGCTTTCTTTCACTCCATTTCCGTGCACTCCCTCTCCCTGCGCTCCTCAGGTTTGGGTTCCTCTCTTGTACGCTCTGCCTGCTTCTTTGTGCAACTCTGCACGTCCTCTCGCCCTCTGCTCCTTGACTCTCTGCAGGGATTAGGTTGCTGCACACTGGTGCTCCCAGTTCCGCCCCTGCTGCTGGCTCTTCCTTGAGCCCCCTATGGGATCCTGATCGCCAGGAGACCAATACCTCGAGTAGGTCTATGATGCCCTTTTGAGGTCTTCTCCTGATGTCTAGGGGTACTCCTCGCTCTCCTCCCCCGTGGGGTTGTCGCCTCCAAGGTGCCTGCTTTCCTGCCACTCGCAATGGACGGTCCTTGCTGTTGTCCACCTTCTGTTAGGATTGGGGGCGCCTCTCCACAGCCCCACATCCAATCAGCGTCCTGTTAGGCCCTCTCTTCCTGCCTGACCGGCTGTGCTGTTTGCTGCAGTAAAACCAATAGCTGCGTCTCAGCCCGCTCGCCCCCAGCCACTCTCGTTTCTTCTGGGCCCCCCAAGGGAGCCCTTTCCCGATGTTCCGCTTGTCATATGCGGGGTGAGGCGCCTGCCCAACACGGGAGCTAGAATCTTTTTTTTCCTTCAACCTGGAGGATCCTGTCCAGTTTGGGCATCTCTCTCCCTTGGCACCTCAGGATTACAGTCCAGGAGGTCGAGAATTTCAATCCCTCCCGTTCCTCCTGTCCGAGATCTCCTGTGGCCCCAGCTCCTCCTCATCTGGTGCCTGGGGTCGCTATCGCACAGCCCAATCTTGTCTCCTCGGGAAGAGCGCCCGTGGCTCCTTGCTCCTCTCCCTCCTTTACCGGCGTACGGGGCACTGTGTTCGGTGCCCCGCTCCGACTCCACCAGCGCTCGCCGGAAGTCACTTCTCAGGCGCCTCTCGCCACCTGCTTGGCTCTCCACTCCGACCTCCCTGACAGCTCCCTTGTCCTCCGCGGTGCTCTCTAGTGCTGCCGCAGGCCCGGACGGTACACAGATCAGGCCAACCACCAATCGTCAGGGTTCTCTGATCCAATTCTCTCCCACTCCTACACGTCCCCTTAGTCTGGCCCGCCAACTCCCCACCTCACTTCTCCCCTCTTGGCTCGTCTACTTCTCCTGCTGTCAGTTGGGACTGCCAGCCATTTTCTCTTGCTGGCAAGCACAGCTCCAACACATCAGCCGTTCTTGTTCTTCACCAGGTCGGTATTCTCGCAGCGACGTTCTCCCTCTTTCCTGCAACACTTCACCACAGATCTTAACGTGTTTGAGTAAATAACTGCTTTCTCGGCGGTTCGTGACATAGCTCCACAGTTCCGCATCCGCTTAGCTCGCCATCTTGGCCACGTCTCATATATTTTTCTATTTAAACACAACTATTTTGCTTCACAAGTGAAACCTAAATAATTCTAAGAAATAGTAAAAAAGAGTGATTGATCTCTAGAAAACATGCCTGCCCATAAGAAATGGTCTGCTCACATTCCCATCATCTAACAGTTTGAATACAAAATATCAAATCTTTAATATTTATAAAGATTATAACTTTTCTGTTCCAATGCATTCAACCTAAAACGGATAAATAATGGTAGTTTTGGAAGTTCCTTTGTATGAGTTAACATGGCTTCATTTTATAGTGTTAGTCTCAATTTAGCTACATGAAATGGCACTAAGAAATATTATATTGCATGGCCTACAAATACAAAAAAGGTGCTAACACTTTATTCAACATATTTTATGCATCTGTATCTGCTGAAAATAGTTTTGCTACAATCTTCCAAATGTCACAGAAATCGCACCTGGTTTTCAAGAAGTGAGCATAGCTGACTGAAACCAACTGAAATACTACTTTTGTTTTTGCAGAAAACTGGCATTATACACCAGTTTAACAGGGAAACATATATTTGAATGGTATTTCTTCAATGAGTCCCGTTCAAAATCGTTTTAACGGGTGTACAATTAAAATGCACAGTGACTGATTCCAAGATGGCCGCCTGCAGGGGATAGACGTGCCGGCGGAGCTCCCGGGTCCCGAGGCTAGGGAATGCCCACCACCCAGCAATTGGGGCAGGAATTGCGGCAGTGGGCGCAGCAGCGCAGAACTCGTGCACCCGACAGCCCGAGGCGGACTGGGAGCAGTGCAGCGATCTGTCTCCAGCGGTGGCGTTGGAGTGGACGGGCCAGAGTCCGAGGGTGAGGAAAACCGTTGTGGCCATGGCGGGCTGCGATCCGCGGCACTCCCGTGCTAGAAGAGGAGGAGCTGCAGCGGAGGCCGCAGGGTGCCTGACCGAGCAGTGGAGGAGCGGGTTGCAGCCAGTAGCAGGGCTCATGGTGAGGAAACCCGCTCTGAGAACAGGAGGAGGCAGGGCAGTACGCGGCTGCATCGGCGCCTGGAGGGGTCCTGAAAGGGCGGTGGGCAGCCACGGCACCGGTACCGGGGGCGCCCCGTGATAAGCTCACCAGCATCAGAGGGGGAAGGGGCGTCCCCCCCCCAGGGGCACTACGAAGGAGATCAGCAGCGAACCCCCCGCGCCAGCCGTGGGTGTCGGGAGAGCCGGCACCGAGGAGAAATAGAGTGGCCTCATCGGGAATGTGCCTGACAGCATCGCCGGCCAGGCCCAGCAGGGCTAGCATTGAGGAGGCCCACTTCTTCAGAAGAGGGCGGGCTGGTGGGCGACTGTCCCGGCGCCCAGGGAGGCCCCATAACAAGCCCAGTACCATGGGAGGAGAGAAGACCAGCACCGGGCCGACAGTGAAGAGGGGCACAAAGCGGTTCTACCGGAGGTCAGTGGAGGTGTTAATCAGCGGCCCTGGCCGGGTCGCCCCTAGTCGGGGGGGCACACCATTGACTGAGAGAACTGAGCGGCAGTGGTGAGGGGGCGGAGGAAGTACCGGCCGGGAAGTTGGAGAGGCCTGGGACGCAGCTGCGAGAGGAGGAGATCAAAAGGCCCGGGAAGGGAGGGCACTCAAGCTGCACAAAGTTAGAGCTCATAACATGAGGCCCCCCCTGAGGCCATCAGTTTCCTCAGTCATATTCAGGGAGGCGAAGTGTTATGCAAGGGTATCTCACCTCCCGCAGGAGAGTTTCTATCTGAGGCGCAGGGGCAAAGCACATGCTCCCACTGGCGGGACTGCCCAAGGAAGTGCACGGCTGAGAGAACGGTGCAGGGAGCATTGGATTGGGCATCCAGGGAAGGGAATCACTCGAAGCATAGCAGGGGAAGAGCCTTGATAGCCCCCCTGAAGTATAAGCAGTGTGCCCCGAGTAGAGGCGAGGCTTCGGCGGGGCAACAGGTGCACCACACGGACAGACCCCGCACTGATATGGCTGCGAAAACTAAGGAGAAGGGTGGGAGAGCACTGCAAACCCCAGGGGACGCCCCAGGTACTCTCCCTACCATTTGGCCGATGCAGGAGATGAGGGAGATGGCTAAGGCCACGAGGGAGGACTCAGTAGGTGACTCACCACCTGAAGGGGAGAACACGACCATGATGTCACGGCAGGACTTTAGGGGGCATATGCTCACTCTGCAGACCAGTTTAACTAAGACATTCCAGGAACAATTCCAACTCCTACGACCAGATCTCAACTCGTCCCTGGGGGAAATAAAGCAGGAGTTGCGGCAGCAGGGCGAGCGGACGGATCTCCTGGAGAGAGGCATGCAGGAAATGCATAAGGAAGTGACGACAAACTGAAGCAATTGAAAGGCTGGATGCAGCCACGCACAATCTGGAAATTCAAATGGAGGACATTGAAAATGGGTCCCGTAGAATCAATCGAAGGGCAAAATACTGCCGGAAACCGTCCAAGCCAAAGAATTAAAAGGAGTGGTCCAATCTATCTTCGCTGAGATATTGGGAGTCTCGTCTCCTGACAGGATAGAGCTTGATCGCATTCATAGAGTGGGCAGAGGGGGCAAAGGGTCACTGTCAAGACCTTGAGACGTTCTGGCAGCGTTCACCTGGCAGTTCTCCAGGAGGCAAGAAAGCAAGAGCCAATTATGTTTAATGAGCACCGCATTGCACTGTTCCAGGACTTGGCGAGTAGCACCCTAACGAAGAGGTGTCAAATGGGACCGGTTCTTAAGGTACTTAACGATAAGGGGATTAAATACAGGTGGACCTTCCCATTTGGCCTGTTCGAGTGGGAAGGGGCTCAGAGACGGATAACTACATTGCAGGAAGGGGCGAGCATTCTGCGACTGGACTTGGATGATGCTCCCATTGGATCTGAAAAACAAACCATGATCGCTAGGCTAGAGCCAAAGCCATGGGCTTGGACAACAGTGGGAGAGAAGAGAAGGGGGGCGAAGTTGAGCGGTAAACCGAATAAGGAAAGAAACAAGAAAAGCCCTGTGGGGATGGGAGGAGATGCACAAGAGGAGACCTAAATCACAACGCGCTATAAGGGTTGTGGGCCACTAAAGGGAGTAATTAGCAGGGGGGGGGGGATCCATCTATGAAACTGGAAAGGTGGGTATACCCGGGGAGAGGGAGGCGGGGAAGGGCATGCCCTTCTAGAGGGTGGGTCGGGCAGCGGAGACTTTGTGCAAGGGCCAGGGCATGGGGAGCAGAGATCCTACCCAATATCAGGAGATGCAGGAGGGAGCAAGAGGGGTGTCTAGAACGCTACGCTGGTTGGTTGCCCCTAGAAAAGGAAGGTTTGGGGAGATCTAATGCATTATGGGAGTAGAGACAAATTAGCCCACGTTCAAGTGGCTAACACAATGTGAGGGGTCTGAACACCCCCCTCAAGAGAAAAAAACAAGAGCAATTTACGAGAAAAGAGAACCCGGACATCCTGGAATTACAGGAAAAGCATCTTAGACAAAAAGACCAGGGGCGTCTCAAGCTGCAGGGGTTTGACCAGATCTTGCATGCGTAAGGGGGTAGCCCGAGCTATCAAAAACTCAGTGGACTTTAGGGTCACTGAAATTATAAGAGACAAGGAGGGTAGGCATATCATAGTTATAAGGGTGTACCAAGACAGCCCATATACCTTGGCAGTGGTATATGCCCCAAATGCAGGTCAGGAGCAGTTTCTGAAGCGGGTTCTGGGAAAGTTGGAGGACAGGGCCCGGGGGGCAAATAAAATTGCTGGGCGACCTTAACATAGCCTGGGAGAGGGAACGGACAGGAATTTCTTTGCAATCAACCAGAGGGGGGACACGAGGGAGGAGACAAGATGGGACGCTTTCGAGGCCACGCTGAGGGGGCAATTAATAGCAGAAGCGACTCATAGGTAGAAACAATTGAAGGCGTTGGAAACGCAATTGGAGGAGGAAGTTGAGACAGCAAGGCGGAAGGCGGGGGCGACCCAGACTAGGGCTTCTATGAGGGAGTACTGCAAGGCACTAGGACAATTGGAGGTCCTCTGGACCAAAAAAGCTGAAGGAGCTCTGCTCAGTGTTCGCCAAAAATTCTATGTTAAAGCAAATAAGGCAGATACTCTCCTCGCACTCTTGCTAAGGGGAATGAAAGCTAGAAACGCGATCACGGCTCTAAAAACAGGATTGGGGAAAGGGTAACAGAGGCAGGGGAGATACGGGAGACGTTAGTAGAATTCCGCATCGCAGGACCCTTGGGACTGCTCGCAGCAAGAGTTTTTAGATAGGGTGGATTTGGGGAAGATCGGGAAGGAGGCATCAGAACTGCTGAGCAGGGAGATTCAAGAGGAGGAAGTGGAGAGGGTGATTAGAAGTTTACCTCAGAATAAGGCGCCAGGCCCAGATGGCTACACTGCAGCTTTCTATAAAACTTTTGCAACTGAATTAATCCCACATCTGACTTACCTTTTTTAAAACCTTTAGGACAACAGGGAAAATAACTCTGTCCATGGAGGAAGCCAGGCTAACCCTTATTCTGAAACCATATAAGAACCCTGAAGAGAGAACATCTTATAGACCTATAGCGTTGATTAATATCGCCGCCAAGATCTTCACAAAAATATTGGCAAACAGGCCAGAGGGTTTTCTCCCGGCTCTGATCCACCCGGATATGATCCACCCGGATCAGGTGGGGATTCATCAGGAGGATGGCCCACTTAGTGGAAAATGCTCACAGAACAGACACTCCCGCGGTGTTCCTATCTTAGGCCGCAGAAAAAGCGTTTATTGGTGGGGGTTTTTACGTATGGTCCAGGCCAACTACCAGACACCCACCATGAGAATAGCGGTAAATGGGGTTATGTCTAGGTCCTTTAGATTGAGCAGGGGCACTAAGCAGGGTTGCCCCCTGTCTCCTATGCTCTATGCAATTTATTTGGAGTCCCCATTGCAGGCTATCAGTGGGACGGAGGGGATAAAGGGCATTCCATTTGGGGGGGTAGAACAAAAAGTAGCAGCCTTTGCCGATGACATGTTGCTAACCCTGACGGCACCAATGGAGTCTATTCGATCAAATCGGAAATTGCTGGAGGAATTTGGGGGAAGCTTCTGGTTTCAACATTAATTTTGGCAAATCGGAACTCATGTATTTGACTCTAAAGGCAGAGAATCGGGAGTCGCTGAGGGCGGCCACCCCATTTATATGGAGCCCAGGGGGAATCAGATATTTAGGTGTGAAAACCACGCCAACCCTGGCAGGTTGTTACCTAGCGAATTACCCACCTCTGTTGAAGGATATTAAATGGGACGATCGTAGGTGGAGGGGCCTTCGGATTTTGTGGTTGGGCAGGGTGGTGGCGGTTAAAATGGTAACGCTTCCGCGCTTGCTGTATTTCTTCCAGGCAATACCTCAGGCAATCCCTGTGGGATTCTTTAATGAATTGGGATCTTTAACCAGAGACTTCTTGTGGGAAGCGAGAAAACCGCGGGTCAGTAGGCAACAGTTGATGGCTCCCAGACGGGAGGGGGGGGGGGATTGGCATTACCGAATTTCCAACAGTATTATGAGGCCACGCAGCTACAAGTAATTAGAGATTGGCTCTGGGAAGGGGAGGACACACAAGATAAACAGTGGGTGGCAATGGATAGAGCAGTAGTACATCGCAGTCTGGCGGAAGTCCTGTGGCTCCCAAAACGGCACAGGCCCAAGCATGTATATGAAAGCACCATTACGAAATTGATGGCGGAGAATTGGGACAAATTGGTGGGAACTAGGGGAATCGCAATTTTCCCTTCCCCCTTCACACCCCTGTTCCGCAATGGAGACTTTACCCCTGGGCTGGAGGGGGGGCATTTAAGCAGTGGCAAGAGGGGGGGCTGCAAATGGCTGGGCGACATGTTTTGGGGGAGGGGAGAATGCTCTCATTTGAGGATGGTAAGAGGGAGTACGGAATAAAGGAGGGGGAAAGGCTCAGATACGCGCAGCTACGCCACTGGGTCCTGAACCCTGTGAACAAGCAGCCCTTAACAAGGGGAGATGCGGTTTGAGAAATTCCTTCTAGCTAATGACGGATCCAGGGAACTAATATCTAATTTATATAAAATCTTGGATGAGAGAACTGTCAGATGCCAATGGCTGTATATGCGGAGGTGGGAACAGATCTTGGGAAGGGCAATTGAGCGAGAAGAGTGGGAAAGGTTATGGAGAATTCCCAGATTGGTCAAAGTATCTCAGCTACAGGAAATATGGTACAAGATCTTGTTCGGGTGACACTACACACCAGTCTGCCTCCGGGAGATCTATCCCACCACCTCAGGGAGTTGTTGGCGGGGATGTGGGATGGAGGGCACGGCGCAGCATATCTGGTGGACATGCCCAAAAATTCGGCCATTTTAGCAGGTGGTCCAGAAGGCTCAGGAACAGGTTACGGGTCAGGAAGTAACAGACCCCCCGAGGAGGTCCTCCTAGGAGTTGGGCGAGGCATTATGACAGGGAAATCTAAGTCTCGGGGGGCGGGGGGGGAGCAACGGCGAGCCTCACAATTGCAGCTATGACGGTAATAGCACAGAGGTGGAGGAGCATTGTTGCAGGACTTGTTGCAGAAGCTTTGGGAAATTGTGGCACTTGATTGGGCAACGTATGCTATGGATAACAATGTCCAATCCTTCGCAAGGGACTGGGAGGAAACCTTGGTTTTTCTTAAAGATGACTTTCAGATTGACTGGCGCCCTCAGCATTTACGACTATTGGACCTGCAATGAACATTAGCGGGTGACCCATGAAGTTAATGGATCAAGAACAAAGAGGGGCCGCTCCCAGGGGAGGGAGAGAGAAAGAGAGAGGGGGAGTTGGGAAGGTTTGTTTCTCTGTTATAAACCTAATAATTTTGGCCATCGGTCCATGGAGGTAATGGATCATGGACATAATGCAGCTGCCTTCAGGGGGAGGGAGGGTGGGGGGAGTTACGAAATGCATTTTTTCTTTGTTGTAAAACCAATAAAAAGAAGTTCCAAAAAAATGCACAGTGACTCCTGGAAGATTGTCCCACTATTTATATTTAAATTAATAAATCTGATTTCCTCGTGAAATGGGGAAATGTAATTTTAGCTTTTAAATTGGGCTGGGTGTCCGTGACCTCACTTTGGGCTCAGCCTCAAAACGCTAAATGGGCGGTTGTGAAAATTCAGCTCCAGCACATGATTTGGGTGCACTTTGCAACAAGGCACACATGTTGGACTTGAGTTTTAGTTTCATCTCAAGATGAGAGTAACTTAAAGCCATATCCTTGGTTGACCTACGAACCCTGATCTGGGCAAGTGAAAGGCAAAGTTCCCCACTGGACTCTTGCCTGATGTATGCATGGCTTTAGGCAAATGGTGCTGGTTTCGTTCTTCATTAACCCCATGTTCAGATTACCAGCACCCTTTCACGCAGCAACACTGCCTAAAGCACTGAAATGAGCCAAAGAGAGCAGAATTGCTAAACTTGTCGCATGGCATGCCCTCCATTCCACAGACTATGTATGCGATTGATGTTTTTCTTTTTACCATAATATCTTTTGTTAATGATGGGCATTTTTGTAATGTTGAGGCATCGCCCAGTCTTAAGTTTGATCGATCCCCTATTCGCGTAGGATTACCATTTGTTCACCGCTTGGTACACAATTGTTGGAACAAGATAACAAATGGAAAGCGGGATTCAATACAACCCATTGGAAATCAAATGTTAAGAGAACTATTTGAGTAAAGTACATGTTTCAATATTGTTGAAATGAGACCTACACTAAGTGAACAGGGTCCAGTGGTATAAATGAAACCCGTTCCGGCATTCCCAAAATATAATAAAACGAGCAGTTTCTGGCATAACATATGCCGTTTTAGCAGATCTTGAAGTTCACTATTGGTCTGTATTTTATAGGGTCACTTCTGTCCCCCTTCTTAAATATCAGAATTACCAACCGTCGCTTCCAGGAAGGGGGCGTAGGCCCCTGGGACTTATTAATGGTAATTGAAAAAGCTTAACGTATAGGAAACTTGTCTCCTTTTGAATTTGAAAGGCATATTTGTATCAGAACAGTATCTAGGTTTAATCCATCGATTACACAGACTTCTGATGCGTCTTTGTAGACGCGTAATTGTCAACCTTGTTCCATTGCAGAGTCCCCGTGATGGCATAAGATTGTGTAGTAGCATAATTACAGAACCTACTTCAGTTTTAGCTTGAGTAGGCATTTGTCCAACAGTGTTTGTCTCTTCAGAGACAAACGTTGAGCTGGTAATTGATTGTTCATTGGCACTGGAACAGCCTGCCCTGTGTGAAGAGAAGTGGGGGTGGAAAGAAGTAACTTGCAGTTATACCGAATGTTTGCGATAGTGGAAGGTGAAGGTGACTGCGAAGAACTGTGCCTATTCTGTTAGTTAAAATGATATCTGTTGTTGAAGTGGAAGGGCACACAGAGGTGCACTTTGTCATTTGGATAGTAGATGGCAGCCGAACACTGATTGCATCCGCTGAGTACGGAAACATATTAAGCGTTCTATATAGATATATAGTTGGTGAGTTGAACTAGACAAATGAAGTCAGCTGTTTTACCGACATTAGCCTTTATGAAAAATAAATCCAAAGTTCTAGTGGTTCAAGTCTGATTGCACAGAGTTGCACAAACTTGCTGAAGAAGCTATGGCAAAATATCAGTAATTCGAAGGAAATGTAGAAACAATGTTATGTAGAATACAAGAGTGAAAGCAAATGTGCCTACATCATTCATGCACAGTATAGAAGAGGTATGCTAACCTTTGCACTCCAATGTGATCCTAAAAGTTCTGGCACATAAATGATAAAATTGTGAAACATGAGCAATGTGTTAGAAATGTGGAAAATCATACATTAAGCGTAGAAGGGGAACGAGGTACATGTAATCAGTTGTATTAACAGTTGGCTCTTTTAGCACAATGGCAGACTGATTGGCACCCTTAAGCTCATGTAACGGTCCAGTGGTTGGAATTGCATCGCAAAGGAAGTCGAAGGTTTGTTGATTTTATAGCAAAATGTATAAGTAGCTCAAACAAAATGCAAAAGAGAAACTGTTGGGTGGAATATGGGATTACACTAGACACACTTTCAGCCTTTGTGTTACGGACCGATGGGTGTTTCCAATTGTGAGGAACGTGAGGGCGCCCTCACTTGCTCTCCCCTGTATTCTCTGCTCAGGTGGCCAGGGAAAGTCCATGCTTTTAAATCCTGCCCCTAGGGTTGGATATGCGAAGGAGGATCATCCGAGGGGAGAAGACTTGGGGATTGGGGAGAGGACTTCTTTGGGTGAGGCATGGTATCTCCCTTTTCCTTTTCACAATGAATCTTCGGTCCTAACCGCCTTTGTAGGCTATTGTTGATCCTTCCCCTCCTTTTCCTTTCCAAATGACACTCCAAAATGCCAATATTTTACTGGAAGAAATCCGCTAGGGGGGCAATTCCTCAGGTGGACTGTATACATATGCATCGGTCTCCTCTTATTAATATAGAGAGAGAGAGATCAGGTCGATGCCAAAGGGAGAAAGAAGTAACTGGGAGTAATGCCCACTTCCACTCATTCACACCACTTTGGTTACTGAGACGAAGAGAGCTATGGAGGAGTACAGTTGTGAAAGTCAGGTATGTCCAGATAATTGGCTTAATCATGGCCGGGCAAACAAAGTGAAGGACTTGCACCTGAAACAACTTAACACGTTCCAGGTTTATAAGAGTGACCGCCCAGCAACTCAAGAGAACCACTTGAACTGTCCTGGTGTGAGCCATCCAGGAAGGAACACGGTGTGCAGAGACAGAGCGGGCTGAAAGGGAACTGGTTGGAGCGTAGCTGGGTTGAGCAGGTGTACAGAAAGGATGCCAGGGCCAGCGCATGCAGTGCCAGGCTCAAGAAGCCTGATGTTCCCTTTCACCAGTGTCCACAGCAGGAGCTGTGGAACACAGAAGGCTCTTAACCACCACAGCCCATTGGTAGCCTTGTCTAGGGAATAGCAGAGCTACACGCAGCTGAAGCAGAGGACGATGACTAGCAAGGGTCACAGAAGCTCACACGAGGTACAGGGGGAGCTGAAAGAAACATTGAAGCCGAATCGAGAAACCAGGAGGAGCGATAAGACTGGTGAGTGTAAGAGATGGGAACACTCATACCAGTATGCTCTGTGGCTGTAGAGGGGCAAATTGGCATAGCAAATGAACTAAGAATCCTTACTATTGCTGTGGAAGAGTAAATCCAATGTTGAATACCGAACGAGCTGCAAATAGACACAAGTAATTGTACGAGTTCGATGAAAATTACTCCATACCAGATGAAGCTAAAAAGGGTTGTAAGTATTCATGAGAGTGCTGCACGCATTGTTGAATGCCGGAGATGGATGCAAAGAACTAGAAGTACTTTTTGTGAATGCTGCAAGCATTGTTGAATACCAAACTGAGAGATGAATGCACCTATATGAACACAGCATGAGATTCAAGCAAATGATGAACCCTCATGAGCAAAGTGGAAGCAAGCTGATGGGGGGGGGGGGGGGAGGTAAATGCGGAATGCGTTATGTGAAATGCACATGGCGACAAACCAAGAGAATGCCAAGGAGAATCTGAAATCCGTGTTTAATGATCCATCTGAAGGTTAGATGTATAACAAAGTGCCTAGGGTTAGAAGGTTTTCGTGACCTGTAATGGGTGGACCATGTGTCCGACAACCGTGCCTAGACCGAATGACCCACATTTTCAAAGAGCCAAGGAAAGCACATGTGAAGAAGCTTGCATTCTGCCAGTTACTTGTGCATAAGAAATACAGAGAGCGAAAAGGGACCCTCTGTGCACTGATTTTTATGACCTATTGAAAAGCGTGAATGGTTAAGAAGTTGAATTGGAATTATTTTGAAAGTCGAGACTTGAACTGGTTGTTGTCTTGAAACTAGGAAGAGCGGACTTCTTGGAAGTGATCCCCGAGGTGTGGTGAATTGTATTGATTCTAGAACTATGAGTTCAACTGTTGGAGAGTAAGCCCAAAGGCTTTATTATAATTTTTTTTAACTGTTGAACTCTTTGGGAAGAGAACGCTGGAACATTTTGAACTGTGTTGAACTCTTCGGGAAGGGAACCCCAAGGCCTTTTTGGAAGTGTTCTGAACTTGGAAGGAAAGCTGAACTTAAGCTGAACTTAAGCCCCGAGTTGGAAGAAGCTCAGAACTTTGTTTTGAACACTTTCTTTTGATGCTGACATCCCTACACATTATATATGGTTAGTTGTGAGGGCAAGTGTAGGTTTTGGATTCAGACAGACTTTTAAGTTGACTTAGTTTTTCTTTAGGTAGGGAAATCCCACATTAGCATAGGGCAAGTTAGACTTTACTCCATCCTGACATTTAAGAAAGACAACCATCTACTTAAAAAGTTGGATCTGTTGTCTGTGTCTTAGTTCATGAAGCCTTCACACAATTCTTGTATTAACATCCATAATTAATTCAAATGCACACAGTGATAGGTTAGCAAAAATATAATGGAGTGTTAGGATAACCAGCCCTCTTTCATTCTAGGGGTTGCCCAGACGAAAAAAGTCCAATGGAATTCATGAATCACATACAGCCTGTGTAATTGGGGGCACGACAAGTGACCATGAAGTAATTCTGCACCATTTTATGTTGTGAACAGATTGGAGAAGTGGAATATGAAGAGTGTTGCTTTGAACATAATTCTTGATTATTTTACAGGTTCTTATGCAAGGAGGATAGACATTAAAACAGTTGTGACCTGCTCCTTGAGTTGAGGCGTACTCTGTACACATTCATATGCAAGTACTAACAGATGAAAAAGGTTTGCAAGTACCCATTATGTTATGAAGCGTTTGTGATGTAAATATGGATTATAAATAGTATTTTTGTGGAATATTTAAATGTTCCATTTGGAGCCTGTGTTAATGTTATTTTTGTATGTGTTCCCTTACATAAATGGTTTGGTACCACACATCTATCATAAGAAAATATAATCAAGGAATGGTGACCCATGAGAAGATATTGTGAGGAAGACCCAGGATTCCAAATTGCTGGGAGCTATTTAGCTCCTGGATGGTGCTTAGTAGACCCTGGCCAGCTAGACACAAACAGCTACCAGGAGCTCCTTTTAGCACCCCAAGCCAACTTGGGGTACACAAATATACCCATCTGAATATTAACTCTGTCTGTGAATTTGCATAAAAGGTGCATTAGTTAACCTCTAGAAGACCTTTTAAACACAAATGGTCATATGTAATGCACACAAGAGCTAGTTGTATCTCATTCAGAAGTTACATGTGTTGTATACTATGTATTAGTACCTCATTCTGCAGCGGAGGATGGGTGTGAGCAAGTTTGCATCACAGAAGTGGCACGAGAGATAATAAGAGATTAATGCAGGAACAGATGTAGTGGCAATCTTCTGATGTAGCAGCAAGGAAGGGTAAAGACTAAATGAGCGAGAGCAACAAGATGGAAGAACTGAGAAAAGAATTGTGAAAGAAATTGGAAAGCAATTTAAAGAGAATGTGAAAAGGGAAGACTTGTAAAGCAACATGAGGAGACCAAGGATGCAACAAGACATGGCAACAAAGCAATAGGAGGTTGTCGGGGCATGTGCATTTTTGGGTACATGCAACAATATGGATAAATAACCAAGTTATGCGATCGTTGAGGCACTACATTCATGTGACTGGTCTTTAATAGCTCCTGGGTCATGATTAACTCCTGGTCGGAGGAAAAACCTGATACCAAGGATTTGCTGGATTTTTGGTATTTTTTTTTTTTTTCTCCTGCTAAGAGTGATACACTTTTCCTCCCACTCGTAGGCATGATTTGAGGTATGTCTTTGACTTCTTGTGTGCTTATGGGCTATGTTTTTTTTTTTTTTACTCCATAGGGTATCATCTGTTTTTGTGCATGTTACACAGCACCCTCAGTGCAGTAACACAGGGGTGTCCTAGTGACCCCAAAACATAGACTCCATTCCCTGGGACTGACTGCTGTCTCCCAGGGCATGTAAAGTTACCATTGACTTTACTAGTCCAAAATTGTGAACAGAACCAGTAAAAAACATATTATGGAAGTACTGGAAGGGGTTCATTCGATTGCCCCTGGGTCTGTTTCCAAGGGGGCACTGTCCAGTCCCCCCTTGTCGAGTTTCTGGCTGGTGGCAGTGGTTACCACGCAAAATATTCCACCGGAATATTTCCTATGGGATTTTCCCATTGATTTTAAACGCACCACTTTTTGGTGCAATGTTAAATATACCGCCGGTTTATTTATTTAATATTAAATCACCGGTTGGGTCTTTTCGCCAGAACTCTTTTCTAAAATGGCGTTCGTGTCCGTCTCTGTAACTCCAACCAAGGTCGGGCCCTTTGTTCCACTTTTTGGCTGGCTTCTCCACAGAAGCCCTCCAACTGGTGCCACTCTGTCTGGGTTCCACAGGATGTGTGGGTGTGGGAATTGGCACTCTGGACTGCGTTGCCTTAGCAACCCAAGTCTTACTCTGTTCTGATTGGGCCAGTGGTGAGCCCCCCGGCTCACCACTTAGCATGTTTGAGTGACAGCTAGCCTGTTGAATGGGGTTTTTTCTGCATAAAAGCAGGGCTTTTGGGACTGGAACTTCAGAAGTCGCCACAGGACCTACGAAATCTGAAGAGGGGAGAAGCTGAGCCATCTGCAACGACGACACCACCGGTGGAGCCCTGCTGCAACAACCTCACCATTTTCCCGACGACAAGAGAAGATCTGCTGAAAGAGCCTTGTTCCTCTGAGCTGGTGGGATCAACCAGTTCGCCATTTCGCCTTCCAGGACGTCTCTTGGTCAAATCGCCCGTGCTAAGCACCCCGGCGGCCGGATAGCCAAGCTTCACCACTGTGACCGCAAATACCAGGAACGCACCTTTTAACCGACAAACTCCGTGGTTGGTTTCTTCCCTGGGCAGTGCAACGACTCCAAGTTTCCTCCTCGACGAGATCCTCTCTTCCCCTGGTCGAAACCACGAACTGCACCCGCTGCCAGGAACAACTGCCACCGCTGGAGCTTCCTCAACTTTAAAGGTACTGTGTTCCACCTGGCCTCCCTTTCCACGGTTTGCTATAGGTGACCCTTAAATCCTTTGCTTTCCAACTGGCTTGGCCCCCAGACCTTCTAACTTTATCTTTTGAACCACCCCAACCTCTTTTGAACATTCCTACAAAGACTTGAATGCATTTCACAACTGTGTGATCTTGGGCACATTTCACCTTGCTCCATTTAAAGTGGGCCTGGCCTATGAACTTTGGCTCTACAGTAGACTCTGCCTTCACTAACTTGTTTTTGTCTCTTAAAAGTGTTGAGAACTGTTTAATCTTAATGACCTCCCTTTTTTTCTCCCATTTATTTAATTATTGGAGTGCCATCTAAGTTAGGCTCTCAAGTGGTGTTTTGACTTAGACTTGTCTAATAATTGCTAAGAGGTGTGCATACTTTTCTGATTGTGTGTTGAACTTGCTTTGATAGTGCTAGTGTATTTTCTAAAGTGTCTGTTAAATAAATAATTATATACTTTTGATACAAAGCTCTGGTCGGTGTGTGCTTGTTCTACTGTTTTTGGCCCTATTGTGTATCCTCTGTATACTGCCTAACTCTTCTTGAGAGAAGTCTGACTGCTCAGCCACAGCTACCAGGTAAATCTGGGTGGTACAAACTGCTACCAATTGGGTTGACTGCTTACTCCTGTAGTCTTAATCTTCTTGCAGTAGTCTCCAAGGGAACTGCACAGGATTCTGCCTAACAAGGCTACCATAGCTGCCTTATCCCAGGCAGGTACAAGAGGAAATTGACTTAATATAACTAAAGATGGCGAGAATGTGAAAAACTCACTGTTGCTACACTTGCATGCAATATACGCAAAGCAAATATGCACACGACATGAAGAAACGCAGACACTAGGTTAAATATGCATTTATTCACAAAGAATATCACTTGACACCATGAAGACCTGAAGATAACATAAGCACCGTATAAGCTGAACGCAACACGAACACACTTGTATAGTTCACTAACATAAACGTGACAGTAATGGGCAGCCATCTTTTTTTAAAATGCTGAATTTACTGAAATACAGAACTGTGCAGGGCACAGACGGCTGCATGGACCCAGCCAAGGTTACTGAGAAATTGGGGAGGGCTGGACGGCTCAGAGAGAACACGAAATACTAATTACCAAGGTACAAGACATATTTTTCTAAGATTGAAGAACAACCAGCCTTTGAAAGCCAGGCGCAGGCTAATTAAGAGCTAAAACCTTCCTAGGGAAGGAATTGCCTAAGTCTCTAGTGGTCGAGAAAACAATTGCACTAGCTAAAATCCTAATAAATGCAGGGTGAAATAATTCAAATTGCGGTCCTCTCACATGTGACCCATGATTCAAGAACACTGTCTATTCATTAGTCCTGGACAAAGATGGGGCATCTGCCTAGACTCCCCACATAGTCTCTGAAATGAGGCACTGTGCAAGGCTAACTACAAAGAAGTCACTCTGGCTCATGGTCTGGGAATAGGGTATCGTATCTTTTTTAATTGAAAGGAAGGTGGTTCTTGGGCCTCACAACCCCTACTCCCGTTTGGCTCATGTCTGTAAAATGCCAACCAATGAAACCCTCAATGCTAGGCTGCCAAGTACATGTTGCATTGACCAGTCACACCTTTTAGAGATGAGATGTAGTCCCGATTATCAATTCAGAGGTGATCTCTGGTGGAGCCATCAGATATGTAATGTACATTTAGAAGACTAACCCCTATGTAATGCATACATAGTCTATTCCCTTGAGCAATCCCTTCATCCTGTAGGTTTTTATAACCAGGATTGTAGTAAGACGTCAATAGTGACGTGTTTTTGATCCATAATCTGTTGTTTTGGATGAGAGCTTTGAGAATTCATTGCTTGTATGCCGTCTCTGGTTTATATTGAATTGTTAATAAAGCAGTACTCCTACGTCCCGTCCCCTTTCCTCCATACTTATGGGACATCTCTCCGTCCTGTGGGACGGGACCTGAGCACTTTTCTAAAAAAGCATCCAAAATATTTTCCCAAAATGTGTCCTTACTCTTTCTTGCGTGGGGCCCGGCACGCGGCTGTAACCCCGCCCACCTTGGCTCCGCCCTGCGCATCACCCATCAGTCCTTTTCTCTGCTCGTTCGGGACTGGACGCACTTGCATCCTCGCAAGAGTTTCTTCTCTCTTTCCCTCTCTGGCTCTCGCTAGCGATCGTGTGCTGGTCTTTCTATGTCGTTCACACTAGATTTTCCAGATTGTTCATCTTGTCACTGTCGTTTTGCGAGGGCGGATCCCCATCCTCTTTGTTTAGAGTGCTTGGGTCCGGATCACCGTTGGGACTCCTGTTTTTACTGCGACTCCCTTTCGGTCCGGGCCCTTCAACGTCGGTTGGAGCGGTGGGAGGAGGTGTTCCGACAAACTCCTCCTTTGCATTTTCAGGCATTCATTGACGAGAAGAAGAAACGCCCGGTAAGTTCTTTACTTTTCAGAGCACCCCGGTTTACCTTTCCCGGTTCCTCTCGGGCCGGGAGGGGCGTTGATCGCTCTGCTACCGGGGTTCGCCCTGAGGTGCCCGTTGGGCCTAATAATTCTACCAGAGGTTTCTCTGAGGGTCTCCCTAAGGGGCCTGTGGATACCGGAGTAAGCTCCGAGGCCCCTCCTGTGGGGGCTGTTTGTAGACCCAGTTCTACTGAGTCGTGGAGTACCGGAGCGTGCTCTGAGGCCTTTCTGTCGGCTTACCTCAAAAATAAGACCGGTGTGCGCCCCGAGGCCTTGAGTGGGCTTGCTGTTACCGAACGGATGTTCGAGGCCCATGCAGATAAGGCTGTTACCGGACCTGGGTCCGAGGTCCCTCGTTCAGAGGCTAACGCTACTAACAGTTCTGAGAGGCCTGGCAAGTCCTTGTCGGTGAAAGCTGTTCCTCACCATTCCTGCTCGTGCGGTGACACCAGACCTGTTGAGGGGGCAAAGAAGCAAAGTTCTTTTTACCAGCAGTGCCGAGGTCCTTCCTTCGAAGGCTAATTTGGCAGTTGGTATGTCACAAAAACATTCCAGGCCTCACGGTACCGGCTCTGCCGAGGTCCCTTATGTTAAGGCTAAAGTTAAGACCCCTGATCAATCGACGGGACCCCTGCCTCACTTCCTCACGTGCCGCTGTTCCCCTCAGATGAGGACAAAATGGCACCCGTCCCCGCCACGACCGCAGCGGCCATTTTGGGTGCTACTCCTACAACTACGCCATCGGCCTCCGGTGTAGGGCATGGCCCCTTGGGTGAACATAGAGTTCCTTGTGCGCTTCCTTATCGGCCAGCTTATGACTGGAACGCTCGGATGCCTCTTCCGCACAATGTTTCGCTGCCCGCAGGATCGGCACCGTTGATTTATGTGGATACGTCGGTGGAGGGGCCTGTGTGGCACCTGTCCCCATTACGTCACTGGATTTTTCCACCTCATGAGAGGCCTCCTCAGGTTCCGAAACAGTCCCCGGAGGAAGCCTTTTTCGGTAAATTCCAAACGCTTATGTGTACCAACTCCATGAGGGAGTATTTCAAAGGGCTTTTTAGGGAGATATGCCCTCCTGCGCCTCCGGCTCCACCTGTCCCTCCGGTGGTTCTGCTGGCACCCCCCTTGACTACTGTGCCTCCTCAGACTCTTCCGCTTTTGCCCTCATTGTCCCCTGTGGACAAGGCAGCGCCCAACACGGTTCAGCAAGACCCTGATCTGTCGGATGACGCGCAAGGTGATCAGGACTGCGAGGACCTCCCCGCTCTATCAGAGCTTTTCATGACCGGGTACTGGACATGATGAACTTCTTAGATGTTCCGGTGCCTGAGGAACCCGCTCCGCAGGAGGGCGTGCTTTCTGGGGCGTTCACCCTGTCTCCTTTGGAGCATACCGGCCTGTTCTTGCAGAAGGACGTTCTGGCCGAGGTCTGCAGAGTCTTGTCAATAAGAAAATTGACGCTAGATACAGGCTGCATTCTTCGGAAGAGGTGGCCCTGTCCTCTCGTCCGCCCCCCTCCTTCCCGGTGGTGGCTGCGGCCACTTTGCAGTCCAGACCTGCAGCATCCTCTTCCACGTTGGCTACTCAGATGCTGGGAAAGGAGGACAAGCTACTCGACTCCCTCAGGAGGAAAATCTTTGCCAACTCGGCCTTGCAGCTCAGGCAGGCCAACGCTGAATTGATTTTAGCGGGAGCTAACATGCGGATGTGGAAAGGTCTGTCGGAGTTTATTCCGGTCGATGAGCTGGAAGACTTTAGAGGAGGCCTTTCGAAGGGATTGTGTCCTCCGACGTATTCCTCATCTTAGATATCTCCTTCCAGCTCTGCTGGCCTCGGAAATTTTTTTCTCTAGAGGGCGCTGCGCGTCGACGTCCTCCGAGTCGATGTCCCTCGACAGCCGCCGTATCGACATCGACGTCATCCTGCCTATAAAGGCCGCGCGCAGCGTCCGTTGCTCAGTTCCGTTTTTCCGCGCTTACTCAGTGCCTCGGAATACCGTTGCTCAGTTCTTAGTCAGATTAATCCTATTTACCTCGAGTTATTCGATCCGTACTCGATGGCTTCCTCGTCGGAACCGACAACTCCTCGATCCGGCTTCAAGAAATGTCGAGATTGTGGGAAAAAGATGTCGTTGACCGATCCTCACAGAGTTTGTCTGTGGTGTTTGGGAGCTGAACACCATTGTTCGGAATGCGAGGACTGTATGTCCATGACAGCTAAGGCCCTGAAGGAGCGTAGGGGGAAGCTGGAGAAAGGTAAGACTTTTAAAGCTTCTTCTTCGTCGACGAAGTCGCGACATTCGTCTCCTCGTCACCATTCGCGCTTCAGGTCTCGGAGTGGGTCTCATCACTCCTCGAGATCGAAGCACTCGAAGAGGAGACGTCGAAAATCCCCTTCTCAGTCTTCCTCTTCCTCTGTTTCGCCAAAAAGAATCCCTTGCCCCACGAAACATAGTTCCCGGGCTGAATGGGAGGAATTCCGAAAAAATATGATGAGCGTCTTCGAGAAAGCGGCCTCGACCCCCTCGAAGACTGCCGAGAGCGATGCTCTGGTCGAAAGACCCGAAGGTCAAAAACGCCGCGAGTCGCAGTACCCGGCGAAGGAAACCTCTCGAGCGCGTCTCGAACCCTCGAGTAGGACTATGACCTCCAAACCTTCCTCGAAGGTTCCGTCGACGCCGTCGACGAGGGTTCCGTCGAGGTCGATGTCTTCGACGCCGTTGTCGAAGGGACCTTCGACACACGGGTCTGTCGACTCGACGCCAGCTTCGACACCGGCGTCGATGCCAAGAAAAGTCACGGTTACCACACATCCATTGACTATCCCCAGGTCCTCGACGTCGATGGCTTCGAGATTGTCGAGTAGAATTCCAATTCTTTCGAGGCCTCCGCCTTTGTTTTCGACGCCACGCTCGAAGCCTTCGGCGTCGACGACATCGACGTTTTCGAGGCCGTCGACGCCACGCTCGTAGCCTTCGGCGTCGACGACATCGACGTTTTCGAGGCCGATAATGACAAGTTCGGCACCCTCTGCCTTGGAAATGGGATTTACTCCCTTTATGAGTTCAGAACAATTGAGAACTATGTCCTCAATTTTGGAAGAGGGTGAATTGTCTGAACAGGATGACCCATTTGAGTTACAGGGACCTGTAGCACCAATTAGAGAGGAATTTTCCTCTGAAGAGCGCAGGTTAAAGGATCTTCATGATTCCTTACATGAGGCAAGTGGGTTAGACACTTCCCCTGAGGTGGAGTTTGCTAAGCCAGACCCAGGGGAGCATGCTGAAACCCCCTACAGAGCCTTAATGGCCAGAATCACAGAGTTCATGGGGTGTTCTGCACCTTCACAATCTTTCCAACAAGATGACCTCACGGATATTCTTGACAAAGGCCCACAGGAGGAACCTGTGGTGCCTTTTCATAAAGCTCTTCAGAGAAAGATCATGACAAACTGGGAAACCCCAGATGTAGTACCAGCAGTAAATAAAAAACTGTCTACAAAGTACAGGGTATCTTCTACAGACCCAGAGTTTTTCTCTAAACACCCATCCCCAGAAAGTCTGGTGGTACAGGCAGCATCCTCTACCGATGTCAAGACGGCTTATCCTACCGTCCCACAGGACAGGGACGATAAAAAATATGATGCTATGGCAAAGAAAGTCTTTTCAGCATGTAGCATGGCGTTAAAATCTGTTAATGCTACTTGCACCCTTGCTAGGTTCAGCCATACACTTTGGGAGTGTGCTTCTACAGCGGCTGACTGCATCCCGGAGGGAGAAAAAAGGGATGCGTTCCTGAATATTATACAGGACGGTAAAGACGCTATGTGCAAATCCCTCCAGACGTGCATTGATTCGGCTGACAGTATCAGCAGAGCAATGGCGGCAAGTACATCAACCAGGAGATTCGCTTGGTTGAGAAAGTCTGGTTTTGCCCCAGATGTGCAAGCCAGGCTCTTGAACATGCCATTCGATGGCTCTTCTTTGTTCGGGAAAAAGGCGGATGACAGTTTAGAGAAACTGCAAACTTCAAAAGCAGCAGCAAAATCCCTAGGAGCTGCAATCCGTCGGACTCCTTTTCGTCCCACAGGAACCTCTGCGAGGGGCAAGTCCTTTCGCTTCTACTCTGCATTCGGAAGAGGTAGAGGACGACCGGCTCAAAGGGGTCAAAGAAGAACTACCCGAGGTGGACGGGGTAGATATTCAAAAGCCGCAGCAACAGCAGGTACCGCTTAACCATCGGCATCTGCATCAGCCGCCCCAAAACCACTCTGAGGACTTCCCTCACAGGACACCTGTAGGAGGCAGGTTGACTCCACATCTGGCGGTATGGCAGGCTATCACGTCAGATGCTTGGGCATTGGAAACAGTTGCCCAAGGTTACTGCCTGCCCTTCCTACGTATACCTCAGTCATCCACCGGGGATCAGCTCTCAGAAAGCTCCAGATCCGCTCCTCTTGCAGGAAATTTGGGACCTGCTAGAGAAAGGTGCCATAGAACCGGTACCTGTAGCGGAGAGGAACAAGGGCTGGTACTCCCCTTACTTTCTCATTCCAAAGAAAGACGGAGGACTGAGACCCATCTTGGACTTGCGAGAATTGAACAAATTCCTCAGAAAAGACAAATTCAAGATGGTCACTCTTTCTCAGATCCTCCAGGCCCTTCAGTTCCAGGACTGGTTGGTATCTCTGGACCTTCAGGACGCTTATTTCCATGTGCCTATCCATCTCAAACACAGGAAATACCTGAGGTTCGCAATTGGCAACTCTCACTATCAATTTCGAGTGCTGCCATTTGGGCTGACCTCCGCCCGAGGGTCTTCACCAAGTTAATGTCGGTAGTGGCTGCAAGTCTAAGGAGGGAAGGGATTCACGTCTACCCCTACCTGGACGATTGGTTGATCAGGGCTGTTTCTCCGGAACAAGCTCAGATCCAGCTAAATCACGTGTGCCACTTCCTTCACAGACTGGGCTTCTCCCTCAATTTAAAGAAGTCACAAATGATACCATCGCAGAGACTCCAGTTCATAGGAGCGATCCTGGACACTTCCCTGGGAAAAGCCTCGCCACCAGAGGTGAGGGCTCAAGATATTCTACAGATGGTCACCAAGTTCCAGCATGCCCAGCGTCTCCCAGCCTTCGACTTTTTGAGGTTGCTAGGTCTCATGGCATCCTGCATTTTCCTAGTGCCGGAGGCTCGCCTGAGAATGAGATCCCTCCAGTGGGCACTGAGGACTCCGTGGTCACAATTCTCAGGGAGAATGACAGATCTTCTTCAGGTTCCCGGCAGGGTGGCTCGAGACCTTCAGTGGTGGGCCTGTCAGGAGAACATTCTGAAAGGAGAACAGTTTTGGCAACCCTGGCCGGAGATAACAGTAGTCACGGATGCCTCACTCACGGGGTGGGGAGCCCACGCCAACGACTTGACCATCAGCGGTCGTTGGTCTCCATCGGAGTCCAGACTACACATCAACCTGTTAGAGCTGAGAGCCATCAGACTTGCGCTGAAGGCGTTCCTGCCAGCTGTACAAGGGAAGAACGTCCTGATAATGACGGACAACATGGTGGCCATGCATTACCTCAACAAAAGAGGAGGCGTAGGATCACTACCCCTGTGCAGAGAGGCAATGCAGCTCTGGTTTTGGGCAATCCAAGAAGGAATCTCTCTATCGGCAGTTCACCTAGCCGGAGAGAAGAACTTGACAGCGGACGCTCTGAGCAGGCAGAACAGTCTCCCACGAGTGGGAGCTAGCTCAGGAAGTCCTTCAAGAGATCTTCGCCCTTTGGGGAACCCCTCAGGTAGATCTGTTCGCCACCAGCCTAAACAGGAAATGCGACCTGTTCTGCTCAAGGGAATTTCCCCCGAGAGGAGCTCTGGGAGACGCGTTCATAGTGGACTGGGAGTTTCCGCTTCTGTACGCGTTCCCACCGGTCCCTGTCATTCCTCAAATGATCAGGAGGTTGAGAAGATTCCGGCGAACCATGATCCTAATTGCCCCGGATTGGGCCAGGAGAACGTGGTACCCGGACCTTCTAGACTTGTCCATCTGCCCTCCAATTCGACTTCCACTCAGAGAGAACCTACTCTCACAGAAGGGAGGTCAGGTTCTCCATCCAGACATCAAAACCCTCAACCTTCACGCTTGGCTTCTGAAAGGTTGAGGTACAAGGATTGGGACCTCCCTGATGATGTTATGGAGGTGTTGCTTTCGGCAAGGAGGCCAGCAACAAAGTCTTTATACCGCTGCTGTTGGAACAGATTTTGTAAACCCCCTCATACAATATTTCACAAAGACAAAGTTGTCCTGCAAGTGAAGCCTAATTTCCTCCCAAAGGTGGTTTCTGAATTCCATATCACTCAGAAGATTACCCTACCATCTTTCTATCCTCCTCCTCACCCGGGGAAAGAGGAAGAGAGGTTACACAGGCTAGACCCTAGGAGGGCTTTAAGTTTTTACATTAGTAGACTAGCCAGGATAAGACAGGCAGACCAGCTGTTTGTAGGTTACGCAGGTCACAAGCTGGGGTTAGCAATAACTAAGCAGACCATTTCCAGATGGATCATTCTAGCCATTCTGGAATGTTATAAACTGGCAGGGAAAGAGCCCCCTCAAAACCTTAGGGCTCATTCGACCAGAGGTATTGCAGCTTCATCGGCCCTCAAGAGGCGTGCCGGTTAAAGACACATGTGCGGCCGCTACATGGTCGTCTGTCCATACCTTTACACGTTTTTACAATCTGGATTCCTCCTCCAGTCAAGAGACTAGGTTTGGAAGGGCTGTACTGCATTCTATTCATCAATAGACAGCGTGAAGTCAGTACTCCCTCCTCCGATAATAGAATACTGCTATGGGAGCCTATCTAAGATGAGGAATACGTCGGAGGACACAATCCCTTCGAAGAACAAGTTACTTCTTACCTTGTAACGTTCTTTCGACGGGATGTTCCTCCGACGTATTCCTCATCGACCCTCCCATCCATCCCCGCAGTTCTACTTCCCTTGTTGTTGCAGCTTACGCTCCTTCAGGGTGATTAGTTAGTCCAGAAAGTATTATTGTGGGCTACAAAACGGAACTGAGCAACCGACGCTGCGCGCGGCCTTTATAGGCAGGATGACGTTGATACGGCGGCTGTCGAGGGACATCGACTCGGAGGACGTCGACGCGCAGCGCCCTCTAGAGAAAAATTTTTCCGAGGCCAGCAGAGCTGGAAGGAGATATCTAAGATGAGGAATACGTCGGAGGAACATCCCGTCGAAAGAACGTTACAAGGTAAGAAGTAACTTGTTGTTCTGACGCCAGGGTCTTGGCCCAGGATCTCTTGGAGCCTGTGGATCATCACATAGACACCTCGGCTCGGGGCCTTATGCTGGGGGTTGACACCTCACGGCAGGCGTGGCTGCATGCAACTAAATTTTCGAAAGAAGTGCAGGACAAGGTGCTGGACCTTCTGTTCGATGGGAAGGAGCTCTTTCATGCTACTACTGACGTAGAGCTCACCAAGACGAAGGATAGCACTCAGACAGCTAAGTCCTTGTCTGTCCTGGTTAAGGCTCCTTTCAAATCCCAGAGACCGTTGTCACAGAGTCGACCTTCCTCTGGCTTTAGGGGCTTCATCGACCACAAGTCTCGCAGAGTGGATACCCCTGCGGGGAATAACCGCAGTAGGCAACAGCGGATGCGGTTTTTCTCCCGTTACTCAGCCTCCTCCTCAGGTTCAGGTGGCACCACCACCGATAAACCTGCTAAATGATGGTTTTCTGCGCTTGCACGAGACCCAGGTGGGAGGATGCGTTGCGTCTCATTGGGAGGCGTGGCAGACCATCACATAAGACAGATGGGTCTTGTCAGTCGCTCGAGCTGGCTTCCGCTTACCTCTACCCCACCCCTCAACCCTCCTTTTCAGCTGTCGGGCTCGCCCTCCCTCAAAGCAGAGGTTCAGAAACTTCTGGATCTGAGCGGTGGAACCGGTTCCCCTTGGGGAACGAGGGGAGGGCTTTTACTCCCGGCTGTTTACGGTGCCTAAACCCAACCAGGCTGGCCTGCGCACCATCCTAGACCTTTCCCAGTTCAATCTTTTCCTACCCCAAGAGAAATTCAAGATGATCACGCCCGGCCAGATACGGTCCTCCTTGCAGATGGGCGATTGGCTCAGCGTTGTGCATCTTCAGAACGCGTACATGCACATCCTGATTTGGAACCCACACAGGAGATATCTGTTTCTCTTTGGGAGAGGAGCACTTCCAATTTCGAGTGCTTCCTTTTGGCCTCAGCTCGGCGCCACGTGTCTTCACGAAGATGTCGTGATGGTGGCTTAGCTTTGTCTCCAGGGTATCCATGTGTATCCATACGTGGACAACTGGCTCTTACGCAGCCCTTGTCCGTTGACAGCATCGGGCAACCTCCAGTCTCTCCTTCAGCTCCTGTTCCATCTTGGGCTGTCGGTGAACTGTCGGAAATCTTCCATGACGGTCTCGCAGGACCTGATTTTCCTGTGTTTTCGCTGGAACACGATCGACTGCAGAGTGTACCTGACCGGGGACAGAATGGCGGATCTCTTAACCACGTGTCAGATGTTTGCGCAGTCGGAGAGCATGTCGGCCTGGTGGTTCCAGAGGCTTCTGGGCCTCATGGCCTTGTGCATACTGGCTCTTCCTCTTGCTCGTCTCAAGATGAGGCGGACCCAGATGGCTCTTTGGAGTTCCTGGTGTCAGGCTGTGGACCCGGATTCCAAGCTGACGATGATTCTGGATTCCATGAGTGGACCTGGAATGGTGGTCATCTCTCGGCAACCTGTCGGTGGGTGTGGGGTTTCAGGACCCAGCCCCCACGGTGACAATCGCAACGGATTCCTCCCTTCTGGGGTGGGGTGCGATGTTAGATCTTCTTCAGGTCTCTGACCTCTGGTCGCCTCAGGAAAAGCTCCTGCACATAAATCATTTGGAGCGTCTGGCGATCTTCCTAGCGTTCAGGGCGTTCAGACCGCTCATTGCCAACAAGGTTGTCCGCATACGCACGGACAATGTGGTGTCAATGTATTATATCAACAAGCAAGGGGGAACGTAGTCTCCTCCCCTCGTGGACCTGTCCATCCAGATATGGGAGTGGGCTGTGCTTCATGGTGTCTGGCTGCTTGCAGTGTATATCCCGGCCCAGCTGAATGTCACAGCGGATGCCCTAAGGCTGGCGGACAGTGGTCAGCTACCAGTGGGAGTTGAAGGCGGAGGTCCTCTCATGGATTTTCTTGCGTTGGGGCACACCGGAGGTGGACCTCTTCGCTACAGCGGTAAACAAGAAGCTTCCTCAGTATGCCTCCAGGGGGGGGCTGGGAGCCTCCTCTCTGGGGGATGCTCTCGAGATTCCATGGCACATGAGAGCTTACGCCTTCCCGCCTCTGCCTCTAGTCTATCAAGCAATTTGGAATCTGAAGAACTCGGTGAACTGTTCCCTTCTACTCATAGCCCCGTGGTGGCCGGCCAGGTTTTGGTTCTCAGAACCTCAACACCTGTCGGTGTATCCGCCGATCAGGTTACCAGTGACTCCCGATCTTCTTCATCAAAGGGAACAGCAGATGTGGCACCCCTCCCCACAAACGCTCAGCTTGGCGGCATGGTGCCTGAGTTCAAGTCTTTAGAGCATCTTAACTTGTCTACAGATAACATGCGTATTATACAGGCAGCCAGGAAACCCTCGACCAGATCCCAATACAGGAGTAAATGGCTCAGGTTTTGTCATTGGTGTTTGGAGAAGCAGTTGGATCCAAGGGTGGCTACGATTGACACAGTGCTGTCTTTCGTGTCCTCCCTAGCAGAGTCGGTGTTCACGTTCTGTCATGCAGATCTTACCTTTCAGCGGTTTCCGCTTATCTTTCTACAGACCAATGCTCTTATTCTCTGAGTAACCCAGTGGTTAAGAGGCATTTTGCAGGCTTACACGCTTCTACCCTCCGGTTCGTAGTCCGCACCCGCCATGGGACCTAAATGTAGTCCTGACGGCGCTGTGCCATAAACCTTTTTGAACCAATGGCTACGGTGGACCTCAAGTACATATCCTGGAAAGTGTCCTTTCTGGTCGCCGTTACATCAGCGAGGAGAGTGAGTGAGCTCCAGGCCTTGTCAGTGGAGCATCCTTTCTTGGTTTTTCACAAGGACAAGGTAGTCTTACAGACAAACCCGGCCTTTCTACCAAAGGTGGTGACTGAATTCTATCTGAATCGGTCGATCTCCCTACCAGTCTTTTTTCCAAACCCTGCCTCAGAGGCTGAAAGGGTTCTGCACTGTCTTGACGTCAGAAAGGCTCTTAAGTTCTACCTTGACAGGACTTCCGAGTTTAGGAGTTCTCAACTTTTTGTGACCTTTGGTAACCCTGGGGGTAAGCAGGCGTCTAAAGCGACTATTTCTAAGTGGATCGCCGCCTGCATCACGGAGTCTTTCATCGTCCAAAGGCTCAAACCTCCTAAGGGTATTCATTCACACCTGGTGCGGGGCAAGGCAGCCGCGGTTGCTTTTCAGAAATGTCTCCCCTTGGAGTCCATCGCTAGGGCAGCTACTTGGGCCTCCCCATCTGCTTTTTGTAAGCATTATTGTCTTGACATGAGCTCAAGAGCTGATGCTCAGTTTGGTCAGGCTGTGCTGACGAACCTTTTTCAGTAGGGGGTATTTCCATCCACCCGTAGTTCCTGTTAGGAGTGCCTGGGAATCTCCCATAAGTATGGAGGAAAGGGGACGGGACATAGGAGTATAACCAGGTTACTCACCGTAGTGACCACCTTACTCCTAGTCCATAGTCCCCTTTCCTCCAGACGCCTGCTCGCTGTCCCCTCTAATAAGGTTGCTCTGTTATTGCTAATAGGTCTCTGACCTGGCGATAGAAAAGGACTGATGGGAGATGCGCGGGGCGGAGCCAAGGTGGGCGGGGTTACGGCCGCCTGCCGGGCGCCGCGCAAGAAAGAGAGGAAGGACACATTTTTGGAAAAAAAATTGGATGCTTTTTTTACAAAAGTGCTCCGGTCCCGTCCCACAGGATGGAGAGATGTCCCATAAGTATGGAGGAAAGGGGACTATGGACTAGGAGTAAGGTGGTCACTAGTGTGAGTGACCTGGTTAGTTTTGGCTTTCACTTTGACGATTTCCTTTGAGTGCAGCTTTTCCCAGCCTCCCATTTCTGCTTAAACTGGGGTTTTCAAGACCATCTTTACAAACCTCTCATTACCCTCTTAGTTGTATGTGCCATTTGGGGTTGAAACATGGAGGCCAACACATAATGGATGTAGCATATTTTTTGTAGGCGTTTAATGATTCACTGCTCCTCCTTTCATCTGTGTCACTCAGGTTATTGATTATGTAGGGCACTGCACTTTACAGCACAGTGTGCTAAGTTGCAAGACTGCTGGACAGTACCAGTGTTCTCTCAAGTCATACCTCCGCCAAAGTATAAAATGTTTTTTAAATCTGAAGTAAGAATAGTAAATCAAAAACACTGGACATATGTTCCTTTCCACTAAATATTCTAGGACTATGTAATTTAGTACTCTAACTCCTGTCTTACAAAATGTGGAGAAAGTTTTCGAGTTTGTGAAACCCCAGAAAGGCAAAGAACCCTGCTTCTAAAAAGCCCAAAGGAAATCACATTAAGTATTCTACCTAAGTAATAGACCAACACTCTCCGTCCCCTTTACTTAATGCTGAGTTATTAGGAAACCACATGGAGCATACTTTGGTAACTGCTCCCTGTGTATGGCCCGCTGCTGTTCGCAAAAGTATCTTCCCCAAACCAGCTAGTGTAGCAGTCAGTGCGAGTGTGAAGAGCACCCACGATGGAGGGAAGTTCACACATACACACCAGAGTTCAGACGACTGCAATCCTCAGTCTGGTTGAATGACTGTCAGAAACCAGCGAGCCCCAATCTTTGCATGCAGGAACTTCAATACTGAACCCAGATGAATTCCAAGATTGTGGCGAGTCTATCAGCCGCACTTATAGATGCAGAGAGAACCGGTGAGGGAAATATTCCTATTAACAAATGCAAAGCAAGACCTGCAACAAGATTCAATTGTATTCTAGGGGTACTGCACGTAAACAAACCAATCCAAACTTGGAGAAAAAAATCACACCAGCCACAGCCAATCTGAAGGGCCAAAAGTGCACATTCCTCAGAAGCACTCTAAGAGAGGTAGGAAGATTGTAGAAAAGCCAGTGAGCTTTCAAACTGTTTCTGGATACACATGAACCATATCTGGTAAGAGGTAGTCCACACCTTGGCCAACCTGCAACATCTACTCTGGAGAGGGCAAAGTTGGGGCTCAATCCCCCAAGAAGGCAGACAGCTGAGGACAGGAGGAAGAAGTATTTAGGGAAAGTGCTTCCTGAATGAAGGCCTGTGTTAAGGAGGTGGGGGGGTGACACAACTGCCTGAAAAAAGGCTTCTTAATAATGAGTGTAGGGGAAGAAATACCCATTGGCGTTAATGCTGTGAACCCACTGTCTAGAAGAAAGCTTTTGCGCTTGCTGATCGTACCCACAGCCTGGAAGAGGCCTGTTCGAAGCTGGTGAAAGCCAATGTCTTGGAGAGACCTGAAGTACACCAGGAGTGCTGTGAGAACGGATTGAAGTAATTTGTGGCTTGGAGAAGGAACCAGAGAACTGCGATTGGTCTTTAGTGAGCCAGTGAAAACAGGACCACTGGAGGAGCCTTCCGGTGAGAAATTGTTTTGCTTTTTTTTATTTCAGGGCTTCACATTTAAGGTTAGGATTTTGGGATCTCTTTAGTTAGTATAACGTTGGAACAATTGTGTTGATAGCTTAGGGTAGTGGCAGGTTGAAAGACTTGCTATGGTTAGGAACAGAACTTGTTGTTGGCCACATCATTTCCTCATTGCTTTGCAGAGTAGGGTGTCCCAAGGAGGAGAAAAAACTTATAATAGGTTAACAACTTTGATTTTAATGCTGAACTTCGTTGTTTTTATGTACATCTGGCAAGAACCACTTTTCTTGACAATTTACTTTAGAAACTTATTTCTAGTAGTGAACCCCATACCCAGGACCCCACATCCTGTTAGTCCAGCCCCTTCCCTGAACAAATGCCCAATATAGCCATTATTGAAAAATCCTGATAAGCCATTAATGAAACATCCTGATAACCTATCGTGTCCTTGCTCTGCCTTAACCATAATCCCCAAATATCGTTTTGTACTTTTCTAAATGTGTTCATTTGGTTTTAGTTATTCGCATTAACACCTTAGGTGCTTTATCTCATGATGGAATAAAGCAGTTTAAATATTTTATTCCCCCTATTTATTTTGAGATTCGGGTTGTATAGCTCTGGGGTGCAGAGATTCATAGTTTCCCTGGGTAAATGTTAACAGTTTGTTTATTCCGGTCAGTGCCGAGAAGCCATCCCGCAGTTGCTGCTCTGTAAGAAAGAATACAAGAGTGGAGGAGCGGGAGTCTGACCGCAGGCAAATTTGAGAGCATGAAGACCTGTAATTACTCCTGTGAAGTTTTAGACAAGGACTGTGATATGGGAAGAGTAGGACGAGTGGTAATGAGCAGTGCCATATATAATTTGTGAATTTATTATTTAGGTGCATTCTACAGCACTACATGCTGCTTTGCAGCCTCTTCAAAGCACTTCTCTACCTTCTGTCCGATGGCCTGATGAAAGTATGGCCATGTGTATGTGTAACGCTCACCTGATTCCCGCAGAGGCGCCGGTCTTGACTGGGCGAATACCGTATCTTCAAAGGTGATGTGTAACACACGGTTGGCTCTTTGGGCTGGACCTCTGTGCACTGTATGTCTGACTCGAAGAGTAAGATGTTTGCAGATAGAAAATATGGGATTAATGAACTGGGGTTATTGGGTGTCTCTCTCTTCTTCCCCTTCTCTTCTCCTGTAGAACCCCAAAGGTTAACGCTCTCACCTTAGGTAAGTGAACGCCGAGCTCTCCATCTGCCTCGGGGCAGGGTGCCGTAACCAGTTTCTTCACTGGATAAGGGTGCAGGCCTCTTGACCTCAGAGGACTGCTGTCCGTCGTTTACTGCACGAACGGTAAGTTCCGAGTATTTCAAATGTCTTAAAGTCTTTTGTAATGATGTCTCTTATTTTGCAGGGTTCCGGCGATGGCGGATGACGGGCTGAAGTGAGTTGAGGATGGAACCCGTGTGAGGAATAGAAGCGCCTGGAAGCACGTAAGCGCTTGTTGCCTGCTTCACGATGCGCACTAACTGTCCTTTTATCTTGCAGGTACAAGTTCGGAGCTGCTGAAGGGTGCCGGAATACCCACTGGGTTCGGCGTGGGAAGGAGTACTGGCACGTGAGTAATAAAGTTACCCAATGTCTTTAAACGCACCTTCTTTTGTCTTTCAGATGCGGGATGCAGCGCCGAAGGCCTCCGGAGCGTGCGAAGAGTTGGTAAGCTGTTGTCTTTCAGATGCCGGAATGCAGTGCGAAGACCTCCGGAGCATGTGAAGAGTAGGTAAGCCTTTGTCTATCAGATGCCGGAATGCAGCGCGAGGCGTTGGTGACAGCCGATGGACCAGGTAAGAGAAGCGCTGTCACTGAAGACCGTAATGCTAACCTGTTCTTTCTTGTCTTTATAGGTGTTGCTGAAGACTGGATTCAGGATGGTAAGCCTTTTTCCCTTAGGCCCAGGATCAGATGCAGAAGACACGATGAGCGTTCTGCTGCAGAGGATGCAGAATAACGCAAAGCAAGATTCATCCATCGGGTGTGGTTTAAATAGCCTCCTGTAGTGCTTAGGTGTCTCCTTCCACAGCCTCGCCTAGGTAAGAAAAGAGTTCCTGTTTTCCAGAAGAGTTCCAGTGTTCTGAACCTAGGGAGTGGCTCCTGCCCCACCCAACAGGAAAAGTAGTCCCAAACAGAAGAGGATCAGAGGCTCAACTGGCAGGTAAGTAAGCAGCATGGTCTGCTGCAGTTAAGTCCACCCAAGCATTATGAGCCCGGCGCTTCCAGCGCTGGGACTGGGCATATTTATGAGCCTGGTGCCACTGGCGCCAGGACAGGGTCCAAAAGATCCCAATTGGGACTGGTTGGCACTCGGAACCTGGGTTATGGGTCTGCTTCCAAGGGAGTTGGGTAAGTCCTGACCTTTTGGAAGCAGAGATCATGACAGTATGTTGGCTGATGTGATTTGCTGAGCTACCTCTTGGTATTTATCTCGAATTTTAAGGCGAGCAGTATTGTGGTGGTCCCCTGCTGTGAAGGTAGGGTGGTTCTGTTCAATGACTATGGGGTGAAATCTAAGCTTTACTTTCCCTGCCTGGAAACAATAGGAACACAGACATAGGTTGGGTTGCCAGTGAAGCATAAAAAGGCAAAGTGGGTACCTCACCTAAGCTGCTAATGTGCTGCCATGAGAATTGCACACTGGGGGGAAAAAGAGCTTAAGAATCAAACTAAAATGCCCTTTAATTTTTTTGTAAATTAAAAACTCCATTTATGGAAGCCACCAGTTGTTCCAAAGAATGAGCCATCGCTCTCACCAAAAAAGGACGCAAACGTTCCTTCCTCTGCCAAGAGATAGCACATGTAAATTAAAGGAGGATTGGCACTTCTTGATGAAGGAAAACTGCAATTTGCCCCATGGCAGAATGAAGGAAGGGTGTGAGGGGTGGAGGTGGAGTATTTTTACATCCGAGGCCTAGGCCTACAAAAGAGCATCCATTTACATCTTAAAAGCAGTTGACCCCAAGAGCAGAAGATTTCAAATCCAGACTTAGCCTGGCGCAGAGAGTGTGTGACCACTCCAGTATCTTTAATGTTTTTCTGCGGACACGCTACCTTTGCAGGTCATTTGCTGTTGGGTTGCATCATTATTTGTTTGGGATGCCTACCGATGGCCTGTTTTGCGATGTGCCTGTACTAGCTCTGTTCTATATGCTCTGCCTAGTTTTGAAGTGCTACACAAATCTACAGGATTACCTTTTTTAACTTGTATGTACTCACTTGAGGTGGGGGGGTAGCAGGGGAGAATGTTGTTGGTTTCTTTGTTTATACTAGATGGTTAAGTCCAGTTATTATGTTGAGGTTTCATTATAATGTTTACATGTAAATGTATAATGTTCAAGAGCCTTGAAGCAGCCCCAAGGTGGCACCCCCTAAACACACAAGCAACAGATGGTAGACATGGAAATATAATCTGTAGTGTTAACTAGACCTTACACACCTCTTGTGACTTAATATTCACATGCCATCTTTTAACAGGACATAGTAACTGCAGACCCGGGTGAGGAGGCTAGTCAAAGGCTAGATTATGCAAATTAATTCTCATAAGCCCACAGCCTCAGCCTATGAGGATTCCTGGTGCTTGGACCACTATAACCATTGCCGTAAAGGTTCTAGCAGGACTTTGGAACCTCCAGGAATGCTGGACCAGGATTTATGCTCCCAGGGAGCTGTGGTCCAAATCCCACCCTCGGTTACATGTGCCCAGATTTCCTTCCAGCTTTCTCTTCTATAGAACCTGGCTGTTCAGCCTTAGGGGAGTACGTTTGTTGGGAAGGAACCATGGTCCTTCTGAACCCCCAAGCGCTTTAGAGTTAACAAGACCTCTTCAAGGCACTATAATGCACAAGGGGGAGGAGGGGCACTGGGAAGGCTCCCTCATGCAAACATAATCACATAAACAGACCTAGGCAAGCACTGAAGAAGGTAGTTATTGTTTAAATATAAGGCACAATTAACTATTAGCTGGATAGATTTGTAATGTCAGATCCTAGGCATTGTAAAATCTTAGTGCTGTATGAGTCAAACTCCCCCCTCCTTCCCAGAAGCAATGCGGCCTGCGGGATCTAAATATTTACCACAGGCGCTTATGCAGTGTTCGCCGTAATGGCCAGCACAGGCTCACCAGCGGTCTACTGTCCGTCAAAGGACCATGCAGGTTAAAAATAGGAATTGCATGTTCTGTGTGACAAAATGTAGAATGGGACAAATTATAAGAGTAAAGTGTGGAGGAGACTACAGGACCAATATAAAATATGAGCAGGATGAGTGGAATATGGAGAGAATGACTGGAAAATGTTTACACGTAAAAAAATTTAGTTTTTCCTTGGGCTAGGCGTTCAGGTTTGTGAAAGTCTGCAGAGCTGCAGTGTGTTTTTGTATAGTCCGCAAACTGTAGAACAGCATGCTCTGAAAACGAAGAAAGAAGGCTTTGGAGCATCCCCATTATGGAAGGACTCATTTGGATGAAGCCATGATCCAGATCCGGTGACAAAACCACAGCAAGCCAGGCCTATATAAACCCCTGCCTGAAACCACTTTGGCTGGAAGGAACGGAAGAGGGACCGGAGATAATCGTTCGGGAAGCAGAGTCCTTTGCTACATCCTCATTTTGTAAGATTAAACTTGTTATCCTTACAAGATCGCCTTTTCCCCTTTTTTCTCTAGAGGGGTGTATTTATTCTGGTGTGAGCGTAATTAGGGACACACTTACACGTTATAGGGCTTTCCCCACTGTGGTTTTAACATGCCTAAAGTTGGGAATGGGAAACTATCGCCCAGACCCCCCTCGCCCCCTCCCAAGCGGTTTCGGATGAGGCAAAGGCCTGGAAATGTACGAGGGGGGGTATGGGGGGGTGGAGGGTGGCAACAGGCGCTATCGTGCGGGGAGGGTAGTGCATGCTTTGGGTTTAGAACACAGTAGGAATCAGACACTGTCTTGGGCAATAGCAGCCATATTGAAATAGAGGCCTAACATTGCAGTGCAACTGGGACTGCAGGCCTGAGCCACAAACCTGGAAATAAGTGCATGCATGTGAGAGAAGGTTATATTGCAGGGACTGGTGAGAAAGGCCAGAACAGCAGATTCATAGACCTTTCATTGTCTCATGTTGCGAGCATTTCGTATTCTAGGAAGAATGCGCCCTGCAAGGACACAAGGGGGTTGATTACGCAGGGAGTAAAGTGATCCCACGAGAAGGAGGGCACGAGCCTCCGACCTTCCCCCTGTCCCAGCTCCAGGTAATGGTAACCAGCTGCCCCTTCCCAATACCCCAGCATTCAAAGGTATTAGTCGGTCCCAGACCACCGACCATAAAACTCTTAGCAACCCCCCAATCCCTCCCTCCTCCCACCCCCATCAATCAGAAAAGATCAAAAAGCAGGGACAGGCGGCCTTCACCATGGGGTCACATGATTTGTGCTACGTGGTACCAGAACGACAAACCTAAAACGAGGTTGGATGGAGAGCTTTGGAAGGGATTTGTCGGTTACAATGGCTTCAAAGTGTCTGCTTGGCCCTTGTCTAAAGTACCAAGGTCACACTAGGGTACAGATAAAGGCTGTTTTGTTTTTTCTGCATAACAAGCAATTGACTGTAGCCTCATGCTTGATGGCGTACAAGGAGAAGCCCATGTGAAAGATGGACAGATAGGGCTGGGACCGATGGCCTGCCATCACTTACAGAGCAGGTAGCCTATGTATAGGGTCGCGCCAACCAGCCACTCGGGTTTGTACCTTATGTAATTTGTCACTGACAGTGTGCCTTTTTAATGCGTTGGTTGTACTAATTTTGCCCTAAGGTTGCGTGGCAGCAGAGTGCTTTGCTGCATCTATTTTTGTGGAAATAAACCTTTCTCCTTGCAAGAAGTGTGCTGAGCCTTTTTCCCTAGTGGGTTGCATTTTTTTCTGGTCTGAGCATTGAGTGGTGTTAAGCACCCTGTCCAGAAGCACAAGCCTGGATTTATTTTTTTTATCAAGTTTATAAAAATAAAATACTTTGGGTAACCATGACATTAATGAGGAAACCAAGAAAATTTGAGGTGGTTTTTGCTTGCTTTTCAGGGAGCTTTTTGCAAAACTGCTGGACCCATATGCAGGCAACTTGCATTTGTTGTGTTCGGGATGTGGGTTTGTGAACTGCAAACAACCCCTCCCTCCCCAATGAATTGTTACACCACAACATTTGTTAAGTGTTGGCAATAAAAGGCTGTAGGTTTTTATTGTTGCAGATATGGTTATGGAAAACATAAACAATCGCATATCGTAATAATATAGTACTTTTGGGCACCAGGTCCTGAGGTTACCCCCTCTGGCCCGTGCCGCCTTCTTGTCCCACGACCTTGTTGTGGTCACTGTACAGTGTCCTGCTTCCTCTTCCGTTGTTCTACTCCCTGCTTTTTGTAGGCGGGGCGGGATTGCGGAAAAGAAAAAGAGCAGAAGACGCTGAGTGCCCAACGAACCTCCTGGCTGTTTGGGTCCCCGTTCAGGGTCCACAAACAGTTTATATCTTATGAGCTGCTAGCAGCTCCTTATATAGGACCCAGGGGTAGCCCCTGGGTCTTTGTTGTGTTCTGTGGGTGCTCTAGGCCAGCCCACCAGGCCGGCAGCAGCTGACTGTCTGAACCCCTGGGGGGGTAGTGGGGGCATATCTTTGTAGTTTCCCTGCCTGACCAACTTGCTTCCCTTGGGTGCTTAGCACCCATTTGTCCTTGTGGAAGGGTGAGGTGTTTGTTCACACCTCGCCCTTCCTGCGCTTTGTAGCGCTGAGACTGCATGTCTCTGTGTGTGTGTGTGTGTGTGTGTGTGTGTGTGTGTGTGAGAGAGAGGGGAGCAGGCCTGGGGGAGTGGGAAGGCTGCTGCCCATCTCCTGGGACTGCTGCCATGGGGGCAGCAGTTACCCGGCCTCGCTTTGGGCGGCCCTACAGCATTTCCCAAATTTGGCAAATTCGGATTTCTGACATGCATCCCTTCCCAAATGTGGATTCGGGGGTGGGCGGTGGGGGGGGGGTCCAAGGAAAGTTAGAAGGAAGGTCTCATCTGTTTTCTTGGGCATGGCTTCCACATGCCCAGGCCCCCCTGCTGGAGTTGATACCGCACAATACGTAAGATACATTTGAGCCAATTATAGACATGGCTCCTCCAGTTTCCTTCCTGAGCACCTTATGCCTCACTCGCCCATCAACCCAACTATCGATCTGACTTTGCTCCACCCTACCATTACTGAATGTTTTATTATACTTTTCCTTTGCCTCTGACCGGAAAAGCCCTTCGACGACATAACCTACGACAGAAGACGCAATACAAATGCAAGTTAGCATAACCTAAACCTACTCACTCCCCAGACCAAGTACTGTTCATAATGGTAGCCAGAAAGTTATTTGGGACAAAGGTTGTCCGCAATTGATGGTGGGCTTTAACTTGTAACTCCACTGCGGTCAATGATGTGTCTGGGCTTCTGGCAAGTTTTATCTGGCTTGTGGCAGTACCCTTGCATAGCATGGCTGTTATATTATTGTGTGCATGTGAATTGGTATCCATATTTCGGTTTTCAGAATGCATAAGTGCATTTCACGTTCGAAAAGACATTCTCTTGTCTCTGTTAGTTTGCTTGACTACTTTACAAAGCAACAATCTGCCGCTATAACTCATTTGCCATTTGTATTCTCTTGCTGACCTTTCCTCCATGACAATCTCTTTGCTTCGTCGGTGACCGTTGCCTTAAGCGCTAGCAATGGGTGCGATCTTCAAACCGTTTAGCAATGCGTTAGCATCTTGGTGTAAGCTTCTTAACGATCCTGATAGAGCAGGTTCTCATGTGGGTTGATGCCAGTGACAGAAGGTCATATTGAACACATTGAGGTCAGCGGCTAGCCTATTCAGACACAAGTGCTTTTGTGAGAGTTACAATGCGGTGACACAGTTCTCGAACAACACTGTCGGCCAATGTTTTGGCTCTGCATTGAAAGTGCTGGCCCTCCCGAGGAGCTAGGGGCAGCTGTGCGAGGCGAGGGCTGGCAGCTGCTGGCAGGCTGACTTGGGGGCTGCAGTGCCGAGGATGGCGCCTGACTCACCCCACGGGGGTAGGGGGAGAGACTAGCAGCAGCAATTTAAAGTAGTGGAAAACTCTTTGGAAATCCGAAATATCGAAGATATTCACAACCAAATTCACAATAAATGATGCAGAAGATGATACAACTGGCTTTTTTTGCTGCAAGGAAAGGCAAATGGTTGTAGTTTGAGGATATATTGCTGGCAAATATCAAGCACACGTGTGCAATCTAGAATGGAACACATCAAGCTTGCATGAGTTCTGCTACCTTTTCCGTCTTGCAGCCAGATAATTCTTTGCGCTTTAATTGCTACAAAGATTGTGATATTTGGAGGACTAGAAGACTACAGAACAGGCTCTTCCCTATTATGTGTCTGATATCGTAATGGGATTTCACCATAATTCAAGCGGCTATCGGACTTCAATACAATGGTAAATGTAAAACATTTTTCTTACGGACACAATTGTCACAGATGTCTGGGAATATATAATTAGCACGTCTTCCATCCCAGTTTATGATGCATAGCTAGCCCCAGGCTATCAGTAATGCCGCACCTGAAGTTACCACTAAACCCTTCACATGCCAGTAATGCCATGTTGGTGAAAATATGTAATTTCTTTTTTTGCCAATTATTTTCCAAGCCCAACAATTGCATGTCATTGCATATAACTCAGTTTGTGGCTGCTTCATCTACCCGGTCATCGTCATAGAGTATCCAGTTCTGCAAACAAGGTCTCTACGTGTGTGTCGAGATATATTTCATCTGTTCTAAACCTGTATGGCAAAGTGTGTCCGTGTTACCAAGGAATACATGTCAGTCGGGGTCCTCTGATGCGCCCGTGAAGTGAGGTTTATTCAAAAAATTCTCAGGATAAAACATTTGAATTTGCCAAAAAATTGTAATGGTAGGAAAATAGAGTGCTTGAAAAAGATAACATTTTAGGAGAATGATTTCAATAATTGCAGATTGACACGCAATGGGGAGTGGCAGCACAATCCATCTATGTTCTGTTAGTTGTATTAGCACCCAGACATAATTTGTCTGGTATAGCTTTTCTGCAGTCGTAAGAATCTGGGTTCCTATAGAAATCCCATATGGACACAGGGAGAACTAATTCTGCAGCGATTATTGAGCATTCATAAGGTGCACTGTGTATCAGTGTTTCTAGGCGTGACAAGGCAACAAGGAGGTGGGGAGGAACGGTAGATATAAAACAACAAAAACGGTCCTACTAGGCCTTGTGACATTCGGATCCTGCAAGTGCAGACGGTGGGGGGGGGGGGGGTAGAGGAGTGTTGGGGAGAATGCAAGGGTGAGGGATGCAGCGGGAAGGGTGGGCGGGGCAAGGGCCAGGGAATGACAGGGTAGGACCACCGTCTAAGTGCTTGGAAAAATATCCGACATGCAGAGAGTTGGAGGTAGAGGACCAAAGGGCTCTAGCTGGGAGGTATTTAGGGAGACCGAGTTGGATGTAGAGGGGTCCCAGGACCCAGAAGGCCTTGTTGATTATGCACAGGGTCTTGAATTTGATCCTTGCAGCCACTGGGAGCCAGTCGAGAGATTTAAGGGCTGGAAAGATGTAGTCCCTAGACTTGAATTCAAGGATAAGTCTTGCAGTCCTATTCTTGATTAGTGTAAGTGGGCGAAGAGTGGAAAGAGGTGGATTAAGGAAGAGGCTATTGCAGTGGTCTAGCCTAGAGAGAACGAGAGCTGTGGAGACATTGAGTTTCTGTTCCAATGAGAAGGATCTCTGTCTTACTGGCATTAAGACAGATCTTTAGCCGTGCACCATGCCTGAATAGCAGTCAGGAATGAGAGACGAAGAGGGGGGATAGAGGAGGGAAGCTTGAAGGAGAGCGGAGTGTCATCAGCATAACATTGGAAATGAGGCGAGAAGGAGGAAATAAGGTGGGCAAGATAGATGTTGAAGAGCCACAGCGATGGGATAGAGCCCTGAGTGATGCCGCAGGTAGAGTAGAGGAGAGGAAGGGGCCTAGTTGCACCCGAGGGTCGATTACAAAGAAAGGCCATCAACCATTCCAGTGCAACTCTGTGATGCAGAGGGTTTCGTAGTGATGCTTTGAGAGGGTGACATGATTGACTGTGTCAAAGGCAGGGGAGAGATCAAGGAGAATGAGAACAGACTGAGTTGGGGTCAAGGTTTGAGCAGTTCTTCACATGTGTTCAGGAGAGCAGTTTTCATGCTTCTGGATGCTCTAAAGCCAGACTGGTGGTCTTGGAGACAACCTACAGATTCAGTGTGGCGGATCAGTTGGGAGATGACCAGCTTCTCCAGGAATATGCCCAGGAAGGGGGGGGGGGAACTAGTGGAAATAGGGCTGTAGTTAGCCGGGCAGGAGTGGTCTGCTGATGGCTTTTTTTTTTTTTTTTCTTTTTAGGAGAGTGTACAAGGGAGAGTGGGAAAGTGCCAGCGACAAAGTAATGTTTAAACAAATGGGATAAGGCGAGAGTGGAGATCCTTAATAGTTCTGGAGGAGCACCTGTTTTTAGTAGACTTTCATAGAGCGGATAGCTTTACAGACCTCATCGGGGGGGGGAGGGATGAGGTGAGGGGGGAGGGGTAGGGTGGGGAGGGAGGAAGAGTGTGACTACGGTAGAGGAAAGGGAGGACAGCGCAGTACAGAGGGCCTGTGATGGAAGCGGAGAGGTGGAGAGAGACATTCTTGCCTTTGGAGCAGGTGAAAGACCAGTTTGTCAGTGGACGTGTTTGATGCCGGCCATTCGGCAACTCTTCAAATTCATTTCAGGGAGGCTAGATCTGAGTCATAACAATGTTTGGAGGCGGGCTTCATACAGATCCTCATGAGGGGCAAGGGTGTTGGAGATGGAGAGGTGAAGATTAACGAGGGCTGTCAATGGGAGAGTTAATAGGTGAGGGGGATGAAAGTGGTGGTAAAGGCAGCAGCTTACAGTCGCTTCATTGGTCGAAAGAGGAGAGGTTAGAGATTATATTAGGAGTCCATAGGTCAGAAGAAGGGGCGACAAGGGGTGTCAGTGATAGTCTGCCTGGAGAAAGCATTGACGTAGGTGTCGGCCAGGTTTTGGCCAAAAAGACTGAATTTAAATGTCTGACTGCGTGATTTGGCCGATTTTCGGCCGTTCGAAAAATCTCTGAACGGCTGAAAGGTTTGACCAAACTATGCATTCGGTGCTGGGGATTGTGGGGGTGCCCACCGCAGACATCCCAAAAAGAAATAAGGCTGCAGGGGTGTCCCCCGCAACCCCGGCTCACTATACAGCTGACCCGAAGGAAAAAAAAGGAAATGACCCTGCGGCGCCGGTTCCCGATCACAAAAGTGAAAGGGAACAGGTGTCACAGGGACACGGCAAGATGGAATGCATAGTAAGTAGGGGGGTGGGGATGGGGGTGTGGTGGGGTTAAGGGTTTGGGCTATCGGGAATGTTCAGGGAAGAAATGACCGAAAATGATTTTCGAAAAAATAATCTTCTGTCATTTCTCCCTCCATTTCCGCTTTGGGCATTGAACCCCAAATCGTCAGTGATGGGCAGGCTAGGATTGGATATCAGGAGTAATTTTCTTGAGATTTTTCCTGCTTTTTCCTTTGAGAGGTGGGATTGGTGATAGAGTAGCAATTAAAATAGATGGGAGTGATGGAGAGTGCTATGGTTGCGGGGGGGGGCAGAGGGAATGCGCAAAGAGCTCACCAGGTGGCCTAGCAGCAAATCGGTGGAAGACAAATCAGATTAACAGTACGCCAAGGCGGCAGGCGGTGCATTTTGAAGCAGTGTAAAATGCCTAGCAGTTAAATACTGTAAGATTTACAGAAAGTACTGGATTCGACTTTTAAAGTAAAGGTGAAAAGCCTAGCACCCGAGTACAGATTTAACATGACTTTCTAGAATAAGATGAAAATCCTCACAGGCTTCAAGTAGGCAATTTTCAAGTTACACATAGAGTGCATGTTAGAAGGCCTCAGTAATAGGTTACAGGCTGAGGATAAGTAGAGGTTTGAGGTTGGCAAGTAGTAGGCTAGAGCAGGATGGCACCACAACCATAAAACAAATGGGATAAAGTCATGTAGCAGATTGACTGGGGGAGGTGAAAAGAGTTTGATGCAGGTCAGTGTACAGCAGAGTGAAAGGCAGATCTACCATAAAAACATGTAGTGTCGAAAGTTCAGCAGTAAGCAACTGGTAGAGTTAGTAGATCAGAGGTGGTAGGTGGCAATTGCAGTGAACACGCATAGAAGATGGTGCATAGTGAAAAAGTTGGATGCCAATGTGCTATAGTGCAAGTTGGAGGCAAGAAAACTGCAGCGTTGGGGGGGGGGGGGGCAATAGCTAAGCCCATAGTACAAGTGTGAGGTGGACATACAGGCAGGCCGGATGAGCAGGCTACAGCGGCCTCAGTGGGGGGAGGGGCGGATTTGATCCAACACTTCAGTGGCAAGGGGAAAGAGTGAGGGGTGCCAGGCGATGGCGGTTACTTTCCATGCAGGATCGAGCAGCGAGCAATCACACAAGGTGTTGGGAGACAAATTCAGATGGAGCCGATTAGGGCAGAGCGTGCCACGGCTGGACAGGCCAGACAGGGATGTAGAAAGGCCTTATGAGTGGGCCTTGAGCAGAGAGCAAGCTTCTCCTTCCGGCTCCCGGGGTAGGCTCAAATTAAGGCGAGATTAGCCAATCAAAGGAAAGTAAGGCGGGCTCCCGGGCGCACACATTCTGCAAATCAAGGTCAGTAATGGTGGCAGCCCATTTTGGAAGTGAAAAGAGGTCAGCACAGTGTAGCAGGAGCCCAACTGGGCACTAACAAAGATGTTGTACACTTTGTTTTATGGAAGGCACAAGGCCATCAGTGGATGTTCAAATGCTTCTAGGGTCGTGGGATCCATTCATATTAGCTCAAATTTAATTGTTAAACTCAATATTGACAGTGTAATGCCACATCTATTGCTATTGAGGCAAATTTACAGATCCCCTGCACACAAAAATGTTTTAGGGTGGAGATGCGAATGCCATGAGGTGCATGCTTCTAACGAAGTAACTGGACTGAGGGCTCAATCACCTAAGAAAACAAAATGAGGACAATGGGCAACCCTGTTGAGTACACCTGAAGGTTGGAATACCATTAGTATTTGTGATCACTCATGCTGTAGTGGCAGTTTACAGCAGCTTTATCCATCCTCTTAACGCTTAGACCGACAACATCTGGCCAACACCAGATTATTGCAACAATCTCTACTTTCATCTCGAATTTTATAATCTGTTCAGCAATGACAAATGTCTATATGCACCACATGCTCCGGTGGTTTGCCAGGTTTTAAAAGTACTATCATATTGGCTTCCATTGGTGTTTGAGGGAGGCACACTGAATCAAACGATTCTGGATATAACTGGTGCAAGTGCAGCTTTAAATCTACAAACGTCTGGCCTAGTGTCTTATTTGGTGTATACATTAAAGCCCTCTTTATGAGCTCTAATCTGATCATCAATTTCAGAATTTGTTCTGTTCGGAGAGGAGCTCTGTTACAACGGTACCATACAAGTTTGAGATCTCTGCAGGATAATCTTGAGATATACAATGTCTGATTGCATCTCTGAAACTGAATTTGTACACAATCAGTAATGTATTCTTTCTTATCTGTCATAACACATAATATATTCGTATTCGCTATCAACCAGAGCAATACTTGGTCTGTCACTTTTCTCAGTATTGCATTGCTGCCACTGTTCTATGTATATGGGACTTCAGACTCTAACTCTGTAAATTGTTCTTTCTTATACAGTTGAGCATGTGTATTCTGATCTCTGCATACTGTGGCCATGTAAATACTCCAGGTACACACACACACGTCTCCCATAACGTTATTGTGACCCACCCTACGCTTGTTTTTTTTTTTAAAAATTGTCTTTTATCTCGGCCCTCAAGATGGAATCTGAGAAATTTTCATAGTTTGAGACCCCACTGCATGCATCTAGTGGCAGTTGCATGGCCAGTTTAATAAGAATGTGGTTGTACCCCATTCTTGGCAATCTTGCGCGTTCTTTCCCATAACTGTTAATTGACTTGGATATAGCTATAAAAGTATAATTTATCCTAGCTAACGAGTTGTGTGCTCACAAATATCAATTAGACCATATAATCTAGTTAGCCATACTTCCAGCGGATTTATAAGGCTGACAGTCTACCTCGCTAACTATCTTTAGAATCTTTCCGAACTGCATTAAAATCTCCAATCTATATGGTTACTGTAGGATGTTTTAATCGAGTAACATCTAATACAGGGGAACTTTGCACCCACTCCAAATGGGCTTGTGCAATATTTCCTTTATTGGGTCAATTTCTTTTTATGAATCTGGAACCCCCACTTTAATATTGGTTTCTTACAGCTACCCTCCCCTTTCGGGACAAGAACCACACAGGGATGCACAGAAGGTATGTGTATTAATAAAATGGAAATAATTGGATACATTTTAAGATAAATAAGTTATACATCAATAAAATGCCAATAATGAAAAATCCACACTATTCACCTCTACTTTTTAGTGCTATTGTCCTAAAAATGTAGGCTTCAAATGGATTGTGTCCTCCCATGTATTCCTCATCGTAAAATATAAATCTCCAGCATCAGCTGCTTCAGAATTGTTTTTCGACAGGGGGCGCTGTGTGCCAGCTCGTTGAGTCGATTTTGCTCGAAGGCCTCCATTCGACTGTCGACATCCTCATCAGTATAAGTAGCGCACGCAGCGCCCGTCGGCTACAGTTCAGTTTATCCGAGCTAATGCTTCGAGAGAATTAGGTGGTGCTTCGGCTCTTCTGTGAACTTGGATAGTTATTTTAGTTTCGAAAATGACTTCCCCTCCCCCGTCAGCTCCATCAACGCCTAAGACGGGCTTCAAGAAGTGCCAAGACTGTGGATCGAAGATGTCGATCACTGACCCCCACTGCATATGTCTGTGGTGTCTTGGTACGAGTCACTGTACCTCCGACTGTGGCTCCTATCAGGCTATGACCGCAAAGGCTCTCGGGGAGCGTAAAGGTAAATTGGCGGTGGGGAGGTTGCCTTCGAAGTCTCATTCGAAGTGTTCAAAGAGAAAGGCCGATGAGTGAAGGATTCTACTTGATGCAAAAAATCTAAACGGATCTCGATCGAGAAGTCGATCACGCCATTCTTCGTCGTCTTTGAAGAAGGCCAAGAGATGCCGTCATAGGTCACCTTCGACCTCCAGTGATTCCTCGGCTGAGCTAATCAAGTGTCCAACTAGATCGGACTCCCCAGCAAAGTGGGATGTTTTGTAATGAAATGCTCAAAATGTTTGACAATGTGGCCTCAAATCCCCTCTCCCCCTCCTCGAAGGACAAGCAGAAAGCCCATGCCCCTGTCGATCTGCAAAAAGGTGACAAAAGGAAGTTGAAGACAGTCTACAAAACCGAGCCTTAAACTGGTTCTGCATCGAGGAAACATCTCGATCTGACGAGAAATCGTTGAGGCCTTCGAGTCAGGAACCCATCCCATGGAGAATTCCGTTGAAGAAACATAAGTAGACTTCTTCGATACTGGCGTTGACGGCTCTGATGGTGCCAGCGAAGACGATGCCGACTAAGGCGATCCTGACATCGAAGTCATTGTTAACGATTACTTCTAAATTGTGGAAGCCAGTGGTAGTCCAGGAAAAGGTTTTCAAACATTTACCTAAAAGACTTTTTTTTTTAAAACTCTTTTTATTGAATTTTGCAACAAGTCAAAAGCAAAACAATCCCGCCCACCTCCCCCCCACCCCCACCCTTCATGACGAGCATTCCTTCCCAGGTACTTATACTTGCAGTTCCAAAATAACACAAAACACAGAACATTTCCCCCTCCCCACCCCCTTCCCCTATGGTGGTTGAAAACTAGCAGGCTTTAATAATTCCCAGGAAATAAATTCTGATCTTGTGAGGGCACCATTGGAGCATGTAATCACTTTGTAGATACTGCAGAATTTCCCCCCCAGGTCGCTTGAGTCTTCTCGGGAGCGCTGGAGTTTACTAGTCATCCACTCCAGGGCGATAAAGTTCCAGACCTTCTAGAGCCATTGAAATTGCGTGGGGGGAGGGTTCTTCTTTCAGTTTTGAGCTATCACTAGCCAAGCAGCTATGATGAGGGCCATCAGCCCTCTCCGCTGACGCCTGGTGAGCAACCGCCTCTCCAGGTCCCATAAACCCGCTAGCCACACACTGTCTTCCAATTCTTCTGCTCATTGGACCATCTTCCCTATTTGCGTTTTAATATCTGACCAGAACGCTTGGAGCGCTGGGCACTTCCACCAAATGTGTATCCAGTCACCCCGCATGGAGCAGCCCCGCCAGCAAGTTCCGTCAGTGTTCGGATAGATTGACTGTAATTTAGCTGGAGTAAAATGCCACTGCAGGAGAACTTTCTACCACATTTCCCTCAGTTGGATAGAGCGTGAAAATCTCGGGATCTCACGCCAAACATCTTGCCCTTGGGCCCTTGAGATCGTTCTCCCCAAAGTCTGTTCCCACTTTTTCATGTAAGCCCAACAAATGTCTTCTCCCTGTCCGTTCAGGAGGGAGTACAAATTCGAGATCAGTTTCATAGATCCCGAGTTGGTTGACAGAAACGTCTCGAAGTTAGTTAGCGGCCTAGTCCCTGCTTCTTTATATGGTGGTTTAGACAATGAACAAGCTGCACATATTGGAATTTTTCTTTCGCTGGGACGCCAAAAACTCGGGAGCACTCCTCCAAGGATCGCAAGACCTGGTCCTCAAACATGTCCTTGACCACTGAGAAGCCCGCCCGCCTCCAGGCGGAGTAAGAAGAGGAGTTCATACCTGGGGGGAAAATCCGGATTGCCAAACAGCGGGGTGAAAGTAGAGGGGATTGTGGTTGTTACCCCCTCTTGACTGCTGAATCCCAAGCTTCAAGAGGAGCCTTCATAACTACACTGATTTTGGTATTTGGGTGCCTAAGGCTCTTCCTGTTCCATAGGAGATTGGAGAGAGGGGCTCCCGCCACTGCGGTATCTTGACTGGTCCAGATTTGCTGGGGGGAGCTTGCGACCCATTCCCTCAAGACACTCAGTTGCGCGGCTTCATTGTATCTTCGGAAGTGCGGCAATGCCATCCCTCCCTCCTTCCCTCCTGTCTGTGCGCCGTCAACGTTGACATTGCCACTCTTGGTTTTCTCCGCTGCCAGATGTAAGCAGACGTCATTTTGTTCAGGGCTCTAAAGAAAGAATTTGGCGGCATCAACGGTAGGGCCTGAAAATAGTAAAGAATTTTTGGTAAAATAATCCTCTTGACCGCAGAGATCCTCCCCCACCAGGACGTGCTCAGTGGGGTCCACTTTTCAAGGAGACGCTGGAGATGGCCAAGCAGGGCCGGGAAGTTTGCTGAATAAAGCTTGGATGAAGAAGGGGTCAGATTAATGCCCAGGTAGGGAATACAATCTTGTGCAGTCTTCATCCCGAGGGATTGGGACAGGACCCCTACGATCTCGGGATTGGCCGACAGGTTGAGAATTTCTGATTTGTGTTTGTTTATCTTTAGACCTGAGAGACTCCTAAAACCATTGAGTTCCCGAACTAAAGCTGGAAGAGATTGGTCCGGTGTGGTGAGGGCTATCAATAGATTTTCTGCCAAGGCCATGACCTTATGCTCCCTGTCGCCCATTGGGATCCCTTGGATATGCTGGTGCATCCGAATTTTCGCCAGGTGGGGTTCTAGGAAGAGGGCAGAGGAGGGGCAACAGTGGGCAGCCCTGTTTTGTGTCTCTGGTGAGTGCCACCTTGGGAGACACAGTATCGTTGACTGAGATTCTGATCGAGGGGTTCTTATAATTAGCCTTCACCATTTGTATAACGGTCCCCCCCGAACCCCATGCGTTCCATCGTTGGGAAGAGTTGCGACCACTCCACCCTATCAAACGCCTTCTCGGCGTCCAAGGCGACAAGTGCTGCTTGTATGGTTGAGTGTTCGGCCTTCTCAATCAAATGGCACACCCTCCTAGTATTGTCTGCTGCCTGCCGTGTAGGGATGAAGCCTACTTGGTCTTGGTCCACCAATGTAGTGAGATGTTTGGAGAGCCTATTCGCCAGAATCTTAGTGTACAACTTGGCGTCCAAATTGATTAGGGCAATCGGACGGTAGGAGCCTGGTAGAGGTGGGTCTCTACCCGGTTTGGGGAAGAGAATTAGTTTTGCTTCGTTCATGGAAGGTGTAATGTCGCCTTGAGCGCTGAACGTATTAAACAAAGAGGTGAGTCTGGGGGTCAGTGATGTCTGGAATTTCTTATAGAATGCGTCCGTATACCCATCCGGCCCCGAGGCCTTATTTTTTGGAAGACTCTTAATAGCCTCCACAACCACCTCCGACTGGATTTCCCGGTCCAGCCAGGATCTGGTCTCCTCCGACAGTTGGGGTAGATCCAGCCGAGCCAAGTATGCCTGCTGATCCTCCCCAGGAGGGTTCTCTGTGCTGTATAAAGTCTGGTAGAAGTCCTTCATAACCTCCCCCATCTCCGTTTGTAGTCACCTTATCTCCGAGGGGATTCCTTAATGCTAAAATTGTTCCGTTACGAGTCCTTTCCCGAAGCTGCCGTGCCAGGAGTTTATCGGCCTTGTTGGCATACATATAGTACTTTGTTTCGTCCTCAGCAGGGCCGCCTCGGCCTTTCTGGTTTGAAGGAGATTCAGTTGGCTCTGTACATGTTTCAGCGCTCTCTTCGATGCTCTACTAGGCTTGTTCGTCGCTTCCCTCCTAGTCTCTGCTCTAGTTCCTCCTCCCATTGTGATAGTTGTTTCACTCGTCTAGCTTTGAGCGCCATCAGCTCCCCGCGCAAGACCGCCTTGAAAGCATCCCATACCAATCCCTGCGGCAACTCCTGTCATTCTCGCTAAAGTAGGTGTTTATTTTCTCCTGAATCTCCTCCACCACCGTATCGTCCCGGAGGAGGTCCTCTGGAAACCTCCAGGTCCACAGCCGCACTTCACGAACCCCCAGGGCTATGGTCGCTATTAGAGGGGTATGATCTGAAAGAGATCTGGCCGTGCAAAATCTTATTTGTTCTCTCGACCAACCCGGTCGAAGCACATAGGTAATCTATTCTGGATTGTGAATTGTGGACATGAGTAGTACGTGTAGCCCCTATTGTTGCCATGTTTAGATCGCAACAGATCATGCAGGGACAGCGTCTCAAATGTTTTCCTCAGGGACCTCGACAGGGCCTTAGAATCATAAGTCGAAGTACTCCTGTCCAGATTGGGGTCCCATGCAAAATTCAGGTCGCCGCCAAGGATAATGTCACCAGATGCAAATTCTTCCAGGGCTAGTAGTGTTTCTTTGAGGAAGCTTTCCTGTCCCATGTTCGGGGCGTATACCGACGCCAGCGTGATAGCCCTTCCCCCCCAATCTGAGCCTTCAGGAAAATAAATCTGCCCTCTTTGTCTTTCCTGTGGTCTTGAACCGATAGGGCGACTGTGTCGCGTGCTGCTATAAGGACCCCTGCCCTTTTCCCCTTAGCGTTGGATTGATATATTTAGGTGTAGCCCCTTATTTTGAGCTTAGCGCTCTCGCGTCTCTTAACATGAGTCTCTTGATAGAGAAGAACATCTGCCTTCCACCTCTTGGCCTGCCTGTCGAGCTTGGCTCTTTTCGCTGGTGTATTCATCCTTCTGACATTTTGTGAAAGAATCGTCAAATGTTCCATGAAGATCCCAAAACAAGTTGCTCTACTTTCTCCGGGCCCCCTCCACAAGTCCCAGGAGTCCCTTAGCCTGCCCCCCCTTCCACCACCAAAACCCACCCCCTATGCCAGAGGTGCTAAACGCCCTTAGACGAAATGCCCAGAGCTCCCGGTCCCAAATCATCCCCGGAAAAAGGTCGTGGGGGGAGGGGGGGGTCCTAAACCCCACTAGTGATTCCAGACTAGTTGATCCGCCCACCGGCCGGGCCTGCTGAAATCGTGTCGGTCACGTTTCTTCTAGCTTTGTCAACTGACTTGAGAGGGTTTAGGCTCTAATTGTGGATGCTCCCTCTGCCTTTCTTCTGAACTGTTGTCCAGCTGTCTTGACTGCTCGGACCCCGCCCTCTTCTCCGTGGAAGTGATTGTGCCTTCGTTGATTCGTTCTGAATCCCCAGGATCGATTCACCCTCCTCACATGTGGTCACTCTGTGTTGCGAGCCCTCCCAGGTAAAGAGAAGGCCAAACGGAAACATCCATCTATATTTAACTTTGTTGCTTATCGGATGTTGAAGCACCGGACCCATCTTCCTTCGCTTGATCAGTGTGGAAGGAGCAAGATCTTGGTAGAGATGAACTTCCTGTCCGTTTATTCTGACAGGTGGTGTGAGCCGTGCCCTGCGAAGGATCTGCTCTTTTTGGATATAATACGTCATAGCAGCCAGAACATCCCGCGGTATGGCTCCTTGCTCGGTTGACCTTCTAGGATCCACTCGATGCAGTCTATCTATTTTCACAGGCTGATCCGAGTCCTCCGCAAGGATCTCAGTGAACAATTGAGTGATAGTCCCCTTGAGATCACTGTCCGCTACTGACTCCGGCACATTCTTAATCCTAATGTTGGACCATCTTAATCTATTTTCTATGTCTTTACACTGGATTTTGAGGAAGGTGGTGGCCTGAGCGAAATGGTCCAGCGTTTCGTCCGACTTATGAGAATCCTCCTCCACCTGCTGCACTTGCCTCTCCAGGGTGTCCGTCCGTTCCTCTAGCTTTGCTATATCTAGCTTAATTTCCTGGATCGACTGTTTCATTTCATCCCGGAGTATTTTAAACTGCGTTTGCATTGAGTAGTTGCGCCTGAAGTTCCTTGAAGCAATCTTGAAGTTCTGTCTTGTTCATCGCTGTCCCTGCCATGTTTTCTTGCTCTGCTTCGGGAGGCGGGGATCGCCCTTCTCCAGATGCGATGGTTGGGGTAGCCTGCGTGGACCACAATTGTCTGAGACTACTGCTTTGCTTCCGCTGGGGGGGGGGGAGCGTGCCGGGGTCTTTGTCCTCAGCATGGAGTGGTGGAATCCGGATACCAACGACCCCTCTCCACTGAAATGGGGTCTGGCAATTGCCGGACTGCAGGACACGTCCCCACCAACCAAGCCCCAGCCACCTGGGCAGGCCACAGCACTCCAAGGTCCCTCCAGTCACTGAAGCCCTCTGGGGGTCCCCTGCCCCGCCCCACCGATTCGCGGGCCACTGCCTGACGCCAGGGGGGCCTAACAGGAAACGCAGGAGATGGTCCGGCTCTCCCGCCCAGGGCCCCATACCAAGTCCGTACCTCCGCTGCTTGACCAAGATGATGTGCCCTATGGAGGAGAGATCCTTCCCCCGGGGCTCCCTCCAGGGCGAGAGACTGATGAAGGGCCCACCGCTATAGGGGCGGTATCCTCCGCCCCTCGGGGCGTGCGACCCGATGGGGGCGTGAAACTGCCCGTTTGTGCTGAATCCGTTAGGGGGGGGCAGGGGCGGCGCCCGCCCCGGGGCTCCCCTCCGATCACCGCCGACGCCCCCCGGGAGCCCTCTCTGCCTCGTTACTGCTGCTGGTGTCGCTGTTGCTCTCGTGGGGTCGCGGCTCTCCACTTCTGCCCCCAGAGAGGCCCCTCCGACCCCGGCTGGGATCCGACCGCGGCACTTCACTCGCTCCCGTTCCCGGTGCCCGGGCACCAACAGCATCCGACCCCCAGGCACCCGCTCTAGTGCTTCTTCGACGGGGGCCTCAGACGCCATGCACCCCCCGCAGGCCACACTCCACCCGGTGCCAGTCCTGACTTGGCCGCCCAGCTCCGCGGCGCCTCCCGCACACTCCTCTGCATGTGCGCCCGGGAGAGGCGTCGGAGGCCCTCCACTGAAACGCTCGTGCTCCGCACTTACACCATACAGCTGGCAACCCTCCAGGTCAGTAGAGAATTTTAGAGCGACCGCACTGCATATTTGAAGAGCTTCTTAAGTGCGACCCGTACGTCCTCCTGCGCTGTCCGCCATCTTGGAATCCCCCTAAAAGACTTTTTTTACGTCTTTATCAGCCATCTATGAAGATGAACAACCTTCAGAAAACACACCACCATTTGGGTTACAATTCGGCATCCCTAATGTGCCAGTAGAACTAATCTGAGTCTAGATTAAAGGATTTGTATGACAACCTTCAGTCAGCCAGTGGGTTAGATATATCTCACGAGCTTGAATTTGGCAAACCAGACCCTACTGGACGTGCTGACTCCTGATATAGGAGACTAATGAGTAAGGTTATAGAGTTTTTAGGCTTGAGCAGGCCTACTCCTTCTTTTGAACAGGATGACATGACAGACCTCTTGGACCAGGGTCCCCAGAAAGATCCAATTTTGTCATTTCACATTGCATTACAAAAAAAGGGTCAGAGCAAACTGGGAGACACCAGAAACTGCGGCTGTAGTGAATACAAATTTTGCTAAAAAATAGACCATCCAGCAGCGACCCAGAGGATCTGACTAAACATCCAACACCAGAATGTTTGGTGGTTCAGGCTGCTATATTTACCAAGCAGTCAGCGTATCCATCCATCCATCCATCCATCCATCCATCCATCCATCCATCCATCCATCCATCCATCCATCCCTCCCTCCTGATGGGGATAAGAGAGTGGATGCCTGGGCAAGAAAGGTATTTACTGCTGGCATTGTGGCATTAAAATCAACTAATGTAACTTGTACCTTGTCAAGGTTTACGTTAATCCTGTGGGACTCCGTAGCTATGGCGGCTGACCAAATCCCAGAAGGAGAGGAAAGAGACGGCTTCCTGGCAATCAAGGATGGTAAGGAGGCAATGGATGAATGTCTCCAGTCAGGTCTGGATACTGCAGACAGCATCAGCAGACCCATGGCAGCTAGCACAGTGTTACGTAGATTTGCGTGGTTGAGGAAGTCTGAGTTTGCACCAGATGTGCACGCTAGACTCCAACATGCCCTTGGACAGCTCGAGGCTGTTTGGCAGCAAGGCGGATGAGAGTTTGAAAAAGCTGCAGACCGCAAAGGAGGTGGTTAAATCCCTTAGCACTACCATTAGACAGCATCAACACCCCTACTCTGGCTCATCTTCCTGGAGGGGTAAGTCCTTTCGATTCTACTAATTTGGAAGAGGACAAGTGTTACGTTCACCTGGTATCCACGGGGGCACCACGCGATACTGGATGGAGGTCTAAGCGCTATCCTGGATCTGCTTATGTGCCAGACGTTGGGTAGCGCCTATAAAAGGAGAATGGAGGGTTAAGATACTGGTTCTGTGATGGGTGGACTCTCGCCTCCCTCTGGTCCAAATCCCCTCCCTTGGGGTTATTGCTCCTTAGGTTTTTGTGCGTTGAACTCTCCGTCCTGCGTCTCTGTTCAAGGGCGCGTGGTTGGTGCGGGCGTTCCGTGGACCTAGTTGCTTCACTGGTTGGTGTGCCCTTATGTCGGGTCCAGACCGGCTGTGACTCCGACTCTGCTTGCTGTCTTCCAGGTGAGTTATAATGTCTTTTCCGTCTTTATTCTGTTTCTTTCTTTCCCTCTGTTTTCTCTGCCTTCTCGGCATCTTGCTCCACTACGCTGGTCCCTAACAAAGTGTCTTTGTTTTCACAGGGATGGTTGCGAAGACCACGGTGAGTTATTGATGCACGGAGCGGTTTATTGGTGTCAATTGCTAACCTGTGTTCTCTTCTTTTCTTTGTACAGGTTGCGGTGGTGTTTCCGGAGTGATGAGCGATCAAAGCGCTGCTTGCCCAGGTAAGTGCTTTGTTAATGCTGACCTTGTTCCTTCTCCCTTGCAGGTTGCAGTGACACCCAGGGATGGGCGAGGTAAGAGGAGTGCAGGGTGCTGCCAGGACTCGCTGCTTGCCCAGGTAAGAATTGTTATGCTGTCCTTGTTTCTTTACCTTTGCAGGGAACTCCGGAGATGGGCGAGGTAAGCGAAGCGCAGGATGGATTCAAGACTGGTTACTTCACAGGTAAGTGTTCTTGCTCGCTAATGCTGTTCTTGTTCTTCCAGGTTATTAATGGAATCCAGATCTAGGGCTTCAGGATCGGGCCGCCGGAGAAGCAGATGAGCAGGTGCTAGACATGGTGGGCGTTACGATGCAGGAGTGCAGAATAACACGAAACGTGTTCTGCTGTTTGGGTGTGGTTTAAATAGCCCAGGTAAAGTAGTTCCAGGCCAAGTAGTTCCAGGCCTAGCCACACCCAAAACACTAGACCACATGGCTTTGTTCTAAAGAACTTAGCTGTGTAATAGGCCTCCATGTTGGATTAAGATCCAAAACTGGTATTGCATTATTCCTGATAATGAGCTGGCGCCAGGACTGACTCCATGTATGTTTCTGATGGAGAAAGGCCCTTGGGGCCAGTGTGAAGGGCTTTAGCCCCACTGCTGCCAGGGGGCTGTTATACCTGAGGGGGGGTCAGGGGCATGGATCGTTAAACAAGCCGGACAGAGAAATTCCTTTGTGGTGGACAAGGGGGAGGTGCTAAACCAACCCAAGCAGCAGCAGCAGCAGCAGCAGCTTCGCCATAAGCCGTAGCTTCAGCTGCCTCAAAGCAACCAAGGCCTTGACTCACAAGACCCCGGTGGGTGGCAGACTTAATCAGCATCTGAACGAATGGCGAGGCATTACTTAAGATGCTTGGGCAATGGAAACTGTAGCCCGAGGTTACTGCCTTCCTGTCCAAAAAAGGCCTCGGGATCATCCACTGGGGAACAACTATTTCAAAATTCCAGATCTGCTCCTTGTGCAGTAAATTTTGACCCTGCTAGAGAAAGGTGCAATAGAACATGTACCTGTAGCGGAAAGGAACAAGGGTTAGTATTCCCCATACTTTCGGATTCCCAAAAAGGACGGAGGATTGAGACCCATTTTAGACTTAAGAAACTTGAACAAGTTCCTCAGGAAGGACAAGTTATGGTTACCCTTTCCCAAATCCTTCAGGCTCTCCAACTCCAAGACTGGATGGTATCATTGGACCTTCAGGGTGCTTACTTTCATGTGCCTATCCATCCAGGTATAGAAGGTACCTGAGGTTCGCGGTTGGCGGTTCTCATCAATTTTGAGTTCTGCCGTTCGGCTGACCTCCGCCAGAGGGTTTTCACCAAGTTGATAGGGGGGGGGGGGGCAGGGTGGTGGCAACAAGTCTCAGGAGTGGGGGGATTCACGTTTACCCCTACCTAGACGATTGGCTGATCAGGGCTCGTTCACCCGAACAAGTCTGGGAACATCTCAGCGTAACCTATCATGCGCTCCACAGACTGGGTTTCTCCCTCAATTACACAAGACGTCCCACATGATACCATCTGAAGGACTCCTATTTATTGGAGAAGTCCTGGATGCTTCCTCTTGGAAAGCCTGGCCACCCGAGGTGAGAGCTCAACACATTCTGCAGATGGTTACCCAATTCCAGAGTGCCCAGCATCTTCCGGTCTTCGATTTTTGTGTTTGAGGTTGCTCAGTCTCATGGCATCCTGTGTTTTCATCCTGTTTTCTTGGTGCCAGAGGCTTGCCTGAGAATAGGATCCCTCCAATGGGCTCTCAGGACTCAATGGTCCCAGTTTTCAGGCAGAATGTCAACCATCTGAAAGTTCCGAGCTGAGTCTCTCAGGACCTTCTGTGGTGGGCTTTCAAGCACAACATTCTCAAGGGAGAACATTTTTGGCAGCCATGGCCGGAGATGACCGTAGTGACGGTGAGTGAGGAGCCCACACCAACGATCTGACAATCAGCGGTCGTTGGTCTCTATCGGAGTCCAAACTACACATCAACCTTTTTCTAGATAAGGGCAATCGGACTAGTGCAGAAGGCCTTTCTGCCCTCTGTACGGTGGAAGAATGTCCTGATAATGACGGACAACACAGTGGCCATGTACTACCAGAACAAGAGCGGTGGTGAAGGGTCAATACCACTTTGCAGAGAGGAAATGCAGCTCTGTTTCTGGGCAATTCAAGAAGGAATCTCCCTATCGGCAGTCACCTAGCCGGAGAGGAGAACACAGCGGCGGACGCTCTGAGCAGGCAGAGCAGTCTCCCACGAGTGGGAATATGCTCAGGAAGTCCTTCAAGAGATCTTCACCCTTTGCGGAACCCATCAAGTGGATCTGTTCGCGACCAGTGTTTACCGGAAGTGCAAACTGTTTGCTCAAGGGAGTTTCCTCCAAGAAGAGCTCTAGGGGACACGTTTGTGTTGGACTGAGATTTTCCCCTCCTGTACGCGTTTCCTTCTGTCCCCGTCAATCCTCACGTGATCAGGAGGTTGAGAAAGTTCAGGAAAGCCATGATCCTAATTTCTCCATATTGGGCCAGGAGGACGTGGTACCCGGACCCTCTGGACATGTCCATCTGCCCTCCAATGCGTCTTCCACAAAGAGGATCTTCTCTCGCAAGAGGAAGGTCGGGTTCTCCATCCAGAGGTCAAGACACTCAGCTTTCACACATGGTTTCTCAGAGGCTGCGACACAAGGATTGGGACCTCCCAGATGACTGAATGGAGGTTTTGCTTTGGCCAGAAGGCCAGCAACAAACTCTTTGTATCGCTGTCAAGTTCAGCAGCTGACGCAGGTACGAGAATGTGGATCACTTTTTAGGTGACGCACCAATGGTCCTTTCCTTTTTGTTAAATTTGGCAAATCTGGGGCTCCACATTGGAACAATTCAAGGTTACTTGGCGGCGCTATCTATTTTGAAGAGCTCTTAAGAGGAGGATTCATATTTTAAGATCTGATTGTTTAATTTCTTAAAAGGCCTTACTAACGTATTTCCACCAGTCCCGTTCAGTGTTCCTGTATGGGATCTCAATCTAGTTTAACATGCATTCCTTTTGAGCCTTTACACCCATGCCCATTAAGACCTTTAACATTCAAAACTTTTTTGCTTATTGCAATAATGTCTGCCCGCAGGGTAAGCGAGTTGCAGGCTTTCCTGCAAACCTCCACTTTTTTTTCCATAAAGACAAGGTTATTCTCGAGGTGAAACCTTCTTTCTTACCTAAGGTAGTCTCTGACTTCCACTTGTCTCAAAAAATCACTTTAGCAACTTTCTAGCCACCTACCAAGATTACATAGTCTGGACCCAAAAAGGGCTCTTCGGTTTTTACATAGCTAGAATGGCTAAATTTCGCCAAAATTACCAATTATTCATTGGCTATACTGGCCTCAAATTGGGTCTAGCTGTTAAAAAAAAAAAAAAACCCTATCCAGATGGATCATCCTGGCTATTGGTGAATGTTACAGATTAGCGGGCAAGGACCTGCCCGAAGGCCTAAGAGCACATTCCACAAAGGGCAATGCAACCTCTGCTGCTCTTCAAAGAGGTGTCCCAATCAAAGACATTATTCCAGCGTCCACTTGGTCGCCTGTTCACACTTATGTGAGACATTACTGCCTGTATCCATCTTACTGTCAGGGAGGACAATTTGCAAAAGCGGTCCTTCATTTGGTCCCATGACTGGAACAAAATTTAATTCGTACTCCCACCTCCAAATTATTACTACTTTGGGAGTCTATCATAAGATGAGGAATACTTGGAAGGACTCAATCCATTTGAAGAACAAGTTACCCCTGTTAACGTTCTTTTCCGATTGGATGTTCCTCCCACATATTCCTCATAGCCCCTCCTAGCATACCCCGCCGTAAAATGCACTTGTTCTTACACTTTACGCTTTCTTGGAGCCTAAAGTCTACGGTACGCCTAGTGATTCCACTTCAGGAGGCAAAACGGAACTGAAGCCAACAGGTGCTTCGTGCGCAACTTATACTGATGACCTCAACAGTCAGAGTCCATAAAGGGACATCGACAAGACAGCACGCAGCGCCCCCTGTTGACAGACGTTTCCAAAGCAGCTGAAGCTGGAGAGATTTATCATAAGATGAGGAATATGTGGGAGGAACATCCACTCGAAAGAACGTTACCAGGGGTAAGTAACTTGTTCTTTTGTAACATAGCCATTGCCACTCATTGTTTTGTTTACCCTGGGCGTGCATCCATCACTTTTTTAAAAAAAAAAAAATGCATGAGTGGCCAGGATATGACTCATTTGTTAAAAGAAACTAATTTAAAACATTCCTGCCTATCCAATTTTCTCTACTTTCCCTTTAATGCAAATAGATACCGCCCCTCCCCTTACTCAATAGGAATATTAGAATTTTAACAGCATTCTAAAATACCCAATTGCAACAAACTACTGGACCTTCCTGTAAGTAAATGGCGTATGTTGGCTGGCTTCAGTGAGGTTTCTATTTACTTAGTGTAAAAAGTGTACCTTTCTCCCTTGGGCAACTTACTTAAAAACATGAAATTGGATAGCCAAGAATCACCCTTTTCCCCCGGAAAAACTTAGCATTAACAACCCTTTTCTGCTTAATGGGATATCCAGGAAGATATTTCAATTACTTTATTTGTCTAGGTATGCACACAGAGAGATGTCTTGCGTTTGTCTGCTTGCACATTGCACAAAATAGGAGTCAAGGGATATATATATATATATATATATATATATATATATATATATATATATATATATATATATATATACGCACACACTCTAGTTAATCAAATGTATAATTCCAGAAGCGCATACGCTTTGAAATATTTACTTATTTTGCAGGATGTGCCATCAATTTGTATACCCTGCTCCTCAGTATTTAAGACTAGGATTTAATCTAATTACCTTTGTAGTATCACTCCCCTCTGGATTATTTCCTTTAGATCATACTCTCATATGCATTTCTTTTGGATTTATCACAAGTAGGAGGGCATCCCCTTAAGGACTGGTTCAATTCTGTCCATCTAGGAACAGGTGGGGACAGTCAGCAAGATGGATCAGCTCTCTGCCACAGCCTGTCTGATCATTCTTCCCCCGAAGAAGGCCTGGGGTTTTAACTCAAGCTAGGTTTCTTTCAGTCTGTTAATAATCCATCAATTGGTTGAAAAGGAGAGCAAGCGATTCCTTCTCCTGCTTGTTATATATTATTCTTCAACTCTCCATCATTCAGTCTGTCTGTCCTTGTGTTCCCCTAGTGATTATTTTATGTGTATAATTACCCCAATCGAATTGGTCAATGTCTGTAATTCGACAGTGTTCCATAAGTGACATCACAGTAGGCATAAACCCTCGTCGGTCATTGGACATATTACTGAATGGGGTAGTCTTATGGGAGCAACTTCTAAACCCAGTTTCCCTCCCGTTGTTGTTTTATCTATTTCTTGCATTAAACATTGTAACATTCTGAAATAGTAAATTCCACACATATGACCACTTTTAATCGACTCACTGGATTTCTTTCTGGCATGAATCAAGCAATGCAATTTTCATTGTCGTAGGACCAAGGGGACTATTGGCTTAAATATTTTTTCATTTAACTTGCTTCTACATTGTGTAAGGAGACATGAGTAAGACTCAGACACAGTGGCATCTTGAGTGTGGGTTACAAACTGTTATTTATCACAAATGAAAAGAAGGTTGGAGAAATCTTATCTGCCCCTAACCTTAAGTGGTTTCACTGCCTCAGCACAACTAAGGAGCATCGATCAGTATGTTAATAAAATAAAGCGTCCTGTGTCCAAAAAGCCTAATCGGACCCTTACAAGCTAAACTAAATACGATGTGTACACTGGGATCTCAGCAAAGTTCTAACACTTTATTTACTAAAGTGCCAAAAAGAAAAGTGATGCATTTCCTCCAGGAAAGGCGACATCCCTTCCCCTAGACGACTTCAAGTGTTTTTGATAAGCTTTTATCGCAGTTCCACTTTGCTCAAGGGGGAAAGCTCTTGCCTTGAACCACCTCAAATGTATGCAGTTCTTAAAGGGGGATGAGTCTTCCCTTCTGTTACACACTTTCATAAATGGGGTTTTGACCCCTTTGCTTTCTCAATCGGTCTTTTCCTTGGACTCTCCTGCCAGGGTATTCTGTCTTCTTGGAAAAAAAGGGTATGCACCTTCACGTCTTATCACTTCTTACCCCTGGTTTACTCAATTGCCAGGCTATACTCACTTTCTTCCTTGGGGGCGAGTCCCAGACTTACTGTTTGCCTGGTTCACTAACCTGCCAGGGCTTCTCCGCTCTTTTTTCACTTTCTCTTTCAACCAGCTTACAACACGTCTCCAGTATTTGGTCAGCGACCCTTTCTTATTAATTCACTGCCCACATTTGAGCTCTTGCTTTCAATAATGTTTGTCTGCAATAGTTCCACAGCCTTTACTTAGGCTCACAATGTTCGTATCAGTAATATTTGCATTGGCTTTATTTGGGCTCCTTCTCTCAACAATGTTCGTTTCACTGCCTTTAAAGCTTCCTAGCATAGTATGCGGTACATGACATTCACCCGGAAGCGCCCCAGTAACCCGCTCACTTTCTCTGGGCTTAGCGGTTGTGTGGTGTCTTCCGCGTTCCCTGTGTTTCACCGGTGTCTATGCTCCGGCGATTGACTGGCAGTGCATCTTTCGAGTTGTTTGCCTCCCGCTTTACCTTCTGCTCCTGTTCCGGAAAAGTGAATGTGTCCTGACCCGGTTCCTTGGTACACCATGCCCAATGGCATCAGTGCTGTGCTCTGCATCTGCTTGCTCTCTGCGTCCTTCACAACGTCCGCAGGTGCCTCTGCAGTCCCTAGCTCTCTCCTTTATCATTTGGTTCACCTGTGTTCCTGTCCCAGGCTTTCTTTGTAGCTTCCAATGTCTAGTCATCCTCATTACACCCTCCCGCTTCCTCGTCTCCATACCAAAATGGGGGATGATAAATGAGGTACAGTGCTAGAAAAACCTAGATCGTTAGTCTCTATCTCACAATAAGCCACGTAGGAGTGTTGCAAAGGCGCACATGGCTACTACAAAAAGTGATGACTGAAGAGTTGTCTTGACTGTCTTTTTCGGTCTCCCTGGAGCTGGTCCTCTCCCACATGATCCTCCCGCAGATGGCCAGGCTTGGTATCTGGTAGATTCTGCCCTTCCCTGGCCACATAAGAGAGGCTTCCTTCCAGGGAATCGGTGACTAGGTTGTCCGATTAGTCGCAATTTATATAGAAATTATTTTTCTGTCTCAAGGTAACAGGCTCATCACTGTAGATGCGAGGATATATGTACCCCTGGCGTGCACAGTTTCTGTACGACCAAATACTAATTTGCATTGTTAAAGATCACATTAGAAAAATCGTGTTTGGTTCATCTAATAGACAAACTGAACGCTTTGCATACAAAAATGAACTTGCTACGACACTTCGTTGGGGAAATATTACCCGAAACATGAAGCCAATATGGCATTTTTTCTTTATCCAAAATAACATCGGGAATTTGCAATTGGGTCTGTCAATTAAAGAGCATTGTGTCTTTAGTTCAGAGGAAAACATTTTTTTAACTTCTGCCTGGCAGTGGTACAGTCTTTGAAATTCTAGGTGTTTATAGGACTCCAATTGCTGCTCCTCTTGGTCCAGTCACCTGTCTTGCAGATTCTAGATAAACACTGTTTTTCCAGGTATTTTTTTTTCTTTCTTCCAGGGGGCCTGGGAGATTGAAGTAGCAGATTAGACAAAACAGATCCGCTGGCCAAGCTGAACTCCCATTATTTTTTAATCATCTCAAACCCAACATAAACAGATGTAGGCCATAAAAACGCGGCCTTAGAATTGGTATCCCTTTCTGCCTCCCTGTGACAGTCCTTTTGACTGTCATTATGGCTTAACTGGGTAATCTCTACCCCCCTTAATTGCCTCTCTCCCGGGGGGAGGGTGGGTCACTTACTTGCATGTGGGAGGATATACCATATTCTAGAAATAGATTGCCCGGCTTGTTTCAAACACTCATGCACAGCGTCCCCAGTGACAAACTATCTAAATACTGGAAAAAATATTCTGTGGACACTCTAAACGTTCAAAGAACAGACAAATGTAAAAAGCAAAAAAGTATAATGCAGCTTTGAGATTGGACAAAACAAACATTCATGTTAAAAAATTGCTAGATGCCATGAGTGAGTTTAGTAACCTGTTGAAGTGCACAGAAATATTCAGACAAGGATTACATTAATGAATTAATACAGACATTTCCTCTAAAAGCATATATGGAGAGAGCAATGACACGTTATATTCAGTCATCCCTGGTCAAAATGCACAAGCTCAGCCTTCCTGGGTGTAGCTCATGGGTGTACTAGATTCCAATCATCGGCCACTCGGGTAGCAAATTCAAAATCGTGTTCCCTCAACCTTTGGATGTATGCCAAAAAAGTGACTGACTCACTTACTACTGATCACCAATACAATGTTGACACAGATGTTTTGGCCTGTAAGTGACTAAGGGCACACCCATCCCTAGTGTCCCCCAAGAACAATTTTTGTATGGCCTTCATCAGGACCAAAAAGTCAAATATGCGGCTCATGTGTTGTGCAGCATTCTTGGTATTGCTTCATGATGTGCTTTATATTACTTTTCAACAGTGCAAAAGATTCCTAAAAACCAAGAAACCCGAACTCCGTATTTATATTTCACACTTTATTAGCACACTTGGCATCATACAATACATCAAATATCAGTAGACATATCGAGGGCAAAACAATGAAGAGAAACTCGGCATACATATTGCCTCAAAAGGAACTGCCTCTGAGGGGGCAAAGTGCAACCCTCCCAGGGAATCCATACCATAAAGAAGGTAGTCCATCTGAGAGGCAGCAGGGGAATCTTGTGGAGATGGTGTATGCAGCAGATACTGTAAACGGGCCCCACATGTCTTTAGGGTGAGCCTTAATGGGTTGCGTCAGGGACCATTGCTCCATGTCATTAGGTCAAACAACTGAATTCAGCCATTGGTCTCTTGTGGGGGCTCCCGCCCTCGTCCATCGCAACAGAATGCAACACTTGGCAAGAAGAAGACAGTGCCACAAATGTTCTCATTTGCTTCAGACGATGCTCAAACTCATGAAATGGATGAGTGGGGGGGGGGGGTGGGGGCTATATCCATACATTTAATCTGGAATTATAGGATATGTTTAGAGCGTGCTTGCACATGTCCGCCCACACGTCATCCATGATATCCAGTTGCATGTCCCACTTTGAGCGAGCATTGCTATGCGGATTCCTCATACGACCCTAAGCTAGATGATGTATAGACAATACAGGGCTTCGCAACTGTTGGCAGCCAGGATGAACCCTAGGACCATATCCCCCTCTGGCTCCATAGGAATCCTTTTCAGTTTCCTGCATACTCCATGCAAACTCTTATATTCTAGCCACATGCAGGATGTATTTTGCTGTAGCATAGGTATGTCTCTAGCGGCCACAAAATTCCCATCTGAGTATAGTGCCCCCATCTTGGAGAACCCATGTTGTGCCCAGGGGCGCTGGGAAGCCTTATCTGTATGATGTAGTGAGGGCATGCAGTTCCAGACGGGGAGATCCATTTGATACAGGGCAGCCACCCCCCACAACCATATTTTGAACCAGGCCGTTGCCGTGGCACTAACAGGATCAAACTCTCAGCCATCAGCAAAACAGGGTGGGGGAGGGGGGGAAATCAATGGCCTCAGGTCCCAGTCTGCAGAAGAGTGGAATCACTGTCGTTATTATTAGAGTGATCCTGCCTGCTATGGTCATTGGCAATTGTGCCCAGGTCCTGAGTTCTATCTCCAGCTGTGCCATTTATGCAGCTTAGTTTTGCTCGTACATCGATGTGCCTTGCCTGGTCACAACAATTCCCAGATAATGGACTGTGGCTGGAGACCACGCAAACCCCTGTCTTGAGGTTTGACAGTTGAGTTTGTTAGAGGACAAACTCAGTATTTCATACTAATGCGATACGTTTATACTACAGTGTGAACCAATGTACAGTATACAGGACTAACCTGAATGTGTGCTGAGGGTGTTTTTCGAGCTGAATATACTTCACTTTCACTTCAATTTTTTGGAGGACCACAGCTGTACTCCTAGTCACAGCACGCAACCTGTGTATAAATACATGATCAATTGTTTAACCAATTACTTCCTCATATTCAAAACCCTGGTTGGTCTGCCTACTAATATAGACGTCCATGTGATATTCATTAGGACACAAGTGGATAATGTTCAGTGTTCACTAACCTGAAGCTGTCCGCAGATTCCACATAAGACTTGGTCAGTGCATTGGAACTGTAAAAGCGGTAGCCTAGAAAGAAATGCAAGGCACCAAATGAGACCATGTCAAACATTTGTTGGTAAAGATCAGTTCTTGAGTCACCATCTTTTCGGCAACACTGTCCAACTTTCAAGAACATATGGTGTACCAAGTATCCACCCCGGCGGTCGAATAACGATGTTTTGGACCCCACCACCATTTCCTACATTTAGCAAACATTCTATACTCTCACAAGCACGGTCAATCATTCAGAACAGACAAGTTGTCCTATTCAAAACTGAAGTCACGTGCTGGCAATTATTTAACTTAACTTTTTGGGGGCCATAGACCCTTATTTCAATTCAGGGTCAGACAGCATTCATCCACGGATCTGCATTATAAGCAGCTGAAAGTGTAGTGTGCTTTTTCATTCGGAACAGGCAAGCTCTTGTTATGGGAGTAATGAAATACGGACAAGGCAACACCTATTGCTGAGATTTTAAGCAGCATCTTGGAATGAACACAATGTTAAACTGAACAATTATGATAAAGGTTAAAACGCACATTCTCTCAGTTGACTCTGCAGATCTAGTGTGTATTTATAGAAGCAATCCAGCTCGCACAATAATTTTGTTCATTTCAACTCATTCAATGGATAAAGATCATTGTTAAAGTTGGGTCAATCTGCACAAGTCGTCCTACCCAAAGACATTGTACTCGGATAGGCCGGGTAAAATCGGAACAAAGATTTGCCAATCCAGACTGGTGCTCCTACCTCTATCCACTGTATTAAGTCTACGTATCCTTTTCTTTTCAGTCTGGATTCACCACCTCTATGGTGTGGACTCTTGACCTGAATTATGAACCACAACAAATCTGAATTTGTGTGTTGCATAGACACATAATGCTAAACTAAGGGCTTATCCTGAACCTCGTTATTTAAAAAGGAACAGTGTTCACATATGCGTTGCTGCACTTCTCGTATTGTCTTTCCAATATGGATCAACTTGCACAGGCATTGAATCCTGTACACTGCCCATTTTGTCTTAGTATGGTGCCGTAGATCCCAGTGTACACCATACAGGTCCATTGCTTTCATGTTCTGGGTTAGATCACACACTGAACAGGTGCCCATTACTGTAGGTTGCATAACCACTAACCCCCCGATTTCTGCAAGGGAAAGTAAACCCATATTCTGCAAGGTAAAGTAAACCCACAGCAGCAGAAGTTCGTTTTTCTTTCTGTGAAATTGCTGTTATTTTTCTCCAATTCCCCATTTTAATAAAAGTTGCAGGATAGTTTCTTGTACTTGAGATGTTTCTCGGTCCTTGGCACTGTATTTTGATGTGTGAGGGGACTTGAAAATATTGCGCATTTTTCAAATGTTGTGCGCAGACAGCATTTCACGTGTTGGTTTGGAACATGGCACCTTGCTCTCTGTATCTTTACTTTGAATTAGATTCCCTACATTACTGCACCAACATTATGGTTAAGAAAGCTGCCAACCATATAGTATTCAGGGCTATCTGTATTGGGGCATACACATTCAGTATTTGTATTTTTCAATTAAGTGTGTCGAAGATCGACATAATCTATACCGGCATTTATTTTTGGACTTGATACTGGTGAAATTCAGTGACTTATGCTTAATAGCTACTCGCCAAGCATAATTTGAATAGAGCTTATAGTATGATATATCATTTATATCGCGCTCGTACACGTGTTTCAGAGCGCGACAAGGCAAGGAAGGGGAACAGGGGGGAACCAAAACGATCTTACTAGGCCCAGTGACATTGTGAACGTGCAAGCTCATGGGAGAGGGGGAGGGGGATAAGTGCATGGGGGAGGGGAAAGGGCGCATCAAAGGAGGAAAAAAGATACAAAATAAAGGCAGCAAACAGTGCAGAATCCGTGTCTGATAAGTGCAGTAGAAAAAAAGGGGGGCTGTAAGGGTACATATACAGACCCCAGTGCAGGGATTGTCCCAGAGGCAGTGCAGTAGGGTGGCAGGGTGAGCAGGTACATGGACCCGGAAGACAGAGGGTAGGCCAGGTGCACGGTGCAGAGAGAGAACAGATCAGCAGGGGAAGGGGGGGGCAAAGGCAGAAGGCAAAGGTTCTCACGTTTCAGAGTGGCAGGGAGGCTATTCTAGAGGGAGGCCCCAGCTGAAGACCGAGTTCTACCCCCAGCTCATTTCTTTGAGTAACGACTGACCCTGAGGGAGTTGGAGGTAGAGCAGCGAAGAGCTCGAGAGGGGAGGTATTTGGAAAGGGATAGCTGGTGGTATTTTGGATCCAGGCCCCAGAAAGCTTTGTGGACAATGCAGAGGGGTTTGAATGTAATTCTTGCATCCACTGGGAGCCAATGGAGAGATTTCAGGGGGGGGGGGCGGAGGAGGAGGAGGATCATCTGTATCAAATGCTGCAGATACGTCCAGCATGATGAGCATGGTGATATCACCATCGGCAGCCTCAAGTAAATCATCCCAGACGGCAGTTAATGGTGTTTAAGTGCCACGACCTGGCCTAAATTTTGACTGAGTCAAAGATGTTATTCTCTTCTAGAAAATTCTGTAGTTGTATGGTCACGACTTTTTCTACAACTTCAGCTTTATTCTAGCATTGCCTTTCTAAAATAAAGTACTATTTCAGATATTAAAGAGTTAAGCCAATCTAGAGTCCTTTTGGACCATAATGTGAGTCACAACATACTATTTTCTGAGAGATGTCATGCATTAGTGCAGCTTGGGTCATGGTCAAATATTCGATGTTGGTGCAACAAAAAAATAGTATAAAGAATTATAAGAATTGTGACTTACAAACCCCTGCAGTGCCGCATCTTTGGATGCATAAACACTCATGTGTAATATGGAAGGTACGTGTTTATTTTTTCAATATTTTACATGCTACTAAAGAAGGTTACAGCTCTAGCCCAAAAACTCATGCAGGTTGAGAATTACATGCCAACATACGTAAATTGTGCAAGCATACGCAGCTTGAAAGTTGCACACCCAAGTAGATTGGAAACAGGACACACGCATACAAGTGACTTTAAAGCTGCATACCTTGCTTTATTCAAAGTCACACACTGTTATCGACTGACAGTAACAAACACATGTTTAGAGGAAGTCGCACATGCATGTTTAGAGAAAGCTGTACCCGCATATTTTTAGCACAATATGCGTGTGGGTTCAGAATAGAATAAACTGATCCCCGAGATTATTTCTAAATCAAGCCTACAAGAGGCCAATGCAAGCTGACTATCGTCTACTGGTGAGTGGCGTACACATAGCATATACATTTAGTACATCACACTTGTATACAGGAGTTAATGTGATTGTATATGGGCTCTAATTTGTTGAAGCGATTTTCTGAGACCATTCTTGTCTTGATTATCTTTGACTGCTATCGTTGAGTTAAAGTATGTTGTCTAAAGAATGTACAATTATCCATAGGAAGACTGATTCAACTCTTTTATGGATTGATAATAGCCGGATTTGTATAGGCAGGTACATTTATTTTTGCTGATTGGTTATGATATCTAGAATTGTGTTTATTTCCAGAATAAAGCTGGAGACCTACTCAACTTGGTTGAAGTTACGTTATTCTTTTAAATGTTGCTTTCTGAATACCACATTGACTTTTCCTTGTGGGACTGTATAAATGGAGATGTGAGGCTGCAATGTCACGCCTACAAGAGCTAAAGATTTAAAAACACAAAATATTCTTACTCATTGAACTGCCTTGCTGCTGCATTGCAACCGGCACAGCATGTCACCTGTTCTTTTCAAAGAACCATCTTGCTGCTGCAGACTACTTTGAACCGCTGGCACTTCGAACATCGCATTGGACCATCGGGCTCAGCTTCAATCTGCTGAAACATGACTGTAACTGCTGGAGCATTGCGTTACTTGTAGATCCAAACCAGTGGTTACCAAATGCCTAGAACTAACTCGATCATCGTAGTGACCCTGAGGAGCCATCCTAACTTTATCGTTCGATCGTTGCACTTGAACTGCAATGAGCACCTGCTTTGAACCAACTTGGTGTTGGCTTGCATCTTGAACCAGTACCATTCGTAGCATCCAAATCTGGTTCGACCTGCATCTGCAGTAACTAAAAAGCCTGGTTCAACCCCATCGAAAGAATATAGTCTTATGAAACCTTGGTTTGAAATTTATGAGATGTACTATTGCTGGGGTTTCTACTGGCTCATGTTCACACCGCTTCTGAGAGTATTGCCTTCCCCTAGCCCATGTTACCACAAAAGGTTAAGGAGGGGGCATGGCTAGCCGTGGGCAGAGACTGATGCTGTGGTGAGCTCCGTGACCACCCCTTGGGCCCCTAGACCCCTTAATTGCCACCATTTACCCCCACATTCGGTGCATTAAGGCCAGACCCCCTGCACCTCCGACTGCACCGTTCGAATCTAAACCACCGGGGCTTGGCGAAGGATGAGCTATCACAATTGTTCATCCTGCCAGAGACTTCCAAAATGGTGGGCGCAACCTCGACGGAAGAACTGGAGGCGGGACTGGCTTGCCCCGGGGAAACTAACGCCACCACTAACGGATTGGGATGGAGGCCTTTTACATTTAGAATTGGGACAGATGCGTGCCTGCTCGGTGAAGATGGGAACTGAAGGAGCTGCTGTCCCCCCACCGCATGCAATGTGCTGCGGTGAGAGGCATCAGGCCTGCAAAAATTATTTGAGCTGGTGGTTACCTGGGGCGGGAGTGTTCTCCCTGATGGTCGTCTGTGACTGGAGGCAGCAGAAGAGACCAGGACACTCCAAGTGAAGGATTAGTGATGGCGAACGCACAGACTTCTATATAAGGAAGCTGTGCCCGAAGTGGAGGTAGCATGGGTGCTGCAGTGCAATGGAGAGGCGGACCTCACAAGCTGGGGCTCACTTGGTTTAAAATATTGGATTCCTGCCGCAGCAATATATGAACTCTTCATTTGCCACATCTTTATACCTTTTGTGATGGAGCACAACACTTGAACTGAAATCCTCCTGTAAGATCCTGAAGTTTGCGTGGGGGTGATGGTAGTGGTCTGGGCTAGGCAAGAAACGAGACACAAGCAGAGGCTGGCGACACAATGGCTCTTTGGCCAAACCTATTAACCTAGCAAACCTGTCTTTCTGGAGGCTGAAAGTATGTCTAACCAGGCAGGCAAGCGGAAATCTCCCCTTTCAGGGGACATCAAAGCCATGATGCAAAGATGGGAAGTTTCAAAACGCCAACAGAAAACTGTACAAATCCACTCGTCAGATGAAAGGAGCGTGCCCACTGAGGCGGACGAACGACCCCACCGCCCACATGAAGCTCGGATTTCCATGTAATGCTGGCAGAAATCAAGAAAGAGATCAAGAATTGCATACTCAATTGTTAGGGAGAATTCTCTGTAAAGGCTAATTTCCCAAAACTAGTGAGTCCCCCAGCAGCTTTTATGGATTTTTGGGGTTTATTTTTTCTCCTGCTAAGAGTGACACTCTTTTTCTCCCACTCTTAGGCATGATTTGAGAATGTCCTTGGACTATGTAATGTGTTTTATGGGCTATGGGGTCTTTTACTCCATAGGGCTTCATGTGTTTTTGGTATGTGTGTCACACAGCACTCAGTGCAGTAACACAGGGGTGTCATAGTGACCCCCAAACACAGGCTCCATACCCTGGGACTGACTACGGTCTCCCAGGGCATGTAAAGTCACCATTGGCTTTACTAGTCTCAAATTGTGAACAGAACCAGTACAAAGCATCAAATTGTGGAAGTACTGGTGGGGGTAATTAGATTGCCCCTGGGTCTGTTTTCCAAGGGGGCACGTCCAGTCCCCCCTTGTCGAGTTTCTGGCTGGTGGCAGTGGATACCACGCAACCTTGGGTATATTCCTGGGATTGGGGCGCCCAGCAAAATGGGTTCAGGCTCTAGGGGGAGCGCAGTTTGGGTAATGTCCTTAATAGTGTCCAGGCATTGTCCCCAAAATTGTCGGGCTTGCGGGCATGTCCACCACATATGAAGAAAAGACCCCGGGTGTCCACATTGTCTCCAGCACGCCGGATCCAGGGAACTGTTCATGTGGTGGAGTCTCATGGGCGAGTAATACCAGCGCAATAAAAGTTTGTACGCACACTCTCTGTTGGTGATGCAGGCCGAGGAAGAGTGTGCCCGGGACCAAATATCAGTCCAGGTCTGGTCCTCTATAGGATGACCCAGGTCCGCCTCCCACTGTGCCATGGCGTTAGTTTTAGAGATGAGGAAGTCCCCCTGGAAGCGTTTATATAGGGCCAAAATCTTACCTCGGGCCGGCAGGTCCATCAGGGTCAGTTCCAGTGCTGTAGGTGGACGGACTGCCGCAAGGCGAGTCTGCGGGTGGGAGCACCAATGGTGAAGCTGTATATAGGAAAATCTGTCGGTCTCGTGCAGGTGAAAGGTCTCTTTGCATTGAGTGAACGTCCGCGGTTCCCCTCCCTCATACAGTTGCCCCAGTGATTCCAGGCCCCCCGCAATCCAGTTCTTAAAGTTCCGGGGGTTCATACCTGGCGAAAAAGTTGGATTGAGAAAAATTGGCGATGAGGGGCTCAGGCCTCTGGGGACCCCTTTTTTCTTCAGCGCTTTGTCCCATGTGTCCACGGTGTGCCTGGTGGCCAGCAGTAGTTTCTCTGTCGCATGGGCGGCGGGACGTGCGGGAGGAAGCGTAGGGGGAGGGCCAGGCGAGACTGTTCGAGTTCCACCCACCTAGGGCGGTCAGAAGATATTCGCCATGCTTAAGTAGATGCCAGTTGTGCTGCCATCATGTAGCCCTATAGATCGGGCACCCCCAGACTGCCCAGCCTGGTGTTCCCCAACATTGTTCTCAGGGGGATCCTGGGCTTTTTCCCCCGCCGGATAAAGCGTAGCATATTCCTTTGGAGGTCTCGAAGAGCCGAAGGAGGAATAAGCACCGGGAGTGAGGAGCAAGCATATAGGAATCTGGGGAGAAGATTCATTTTACAGGCAGTGATACGGCCCATTAACGAGATTTCCTGTGATTTCCATCGTTTCAGGTCATCTGCCAGATCCTTGGAGAGAGGGGGGGGGGGAGAAGAGTTCATGCGGTAGACCTCCCTTGGATTTGCCGGAATTTGGACCCCTAAATAGGGAATTGCCATAGTTTTCCATTGAATGGGACAAAGCGGGGTCAGGGACGCCCTCTCCGACTGAGACAGGCCTATCCCAAGAGCTGTGGATTTGCCAAAGTTAATAGAGAAACCAGTAACTCTCCCCTAGTCCTCTATCTCGGCCAGGGCGTGTTTGAGAGCGACAGTGGGCTGTGAGATGGTGAATAGGACGTCGTCAGCATATAAGGCCACTTTGTGTTGGGAGGGTCCAACCTGGGGCCCCCTGATAGTCATTCAGTCTAATTCTTTGGGCGAAGGGCTCCATGACCAGGGCAAATAAAAGTGGAGAGAGTGGGCATCCCCGCCTGGTTCCGCTGGTTAGAGGGATGGGGGGGTGGAGATTGCCATTAATTCTTAGAAGGGTCTTCAGGGATCTGTAATTCGCCATGACCATATTGCGGAACTCCAGTCCGAAGCCGAAAGCCTCCAGGGTGAGGTTCATAAAGGTCCAGTCTACTTTGTCGAACGCCTTAGTGGCGTCGAGGGCCAGCAGTGCCAAGCCTTGGGAATTTCAAGTAGCTAGATCCACCAGATCCAGGGTTCTAAGAATGTTGTCGCTTGTAGCTCTGTTCCTAATAAATCCGGCCTGGTCTGGGTGGATAATGTCAGGCAGGACGCGGGAAAGGCGCGTTGCTAGGACCTTCGAATAGATGTTGGCATCGATGTTCAGTAGTGCGATGGTTCTATAGGAGGCCGGATTTGCTGGATCCCCCCCCAGGTTTAGGCAGAAGGACTGTAATTGATTCCTGCATGGAAGGGGTTATGGTGCCTGCGCCCCAGAAAGAGTTAAAGAGCTGCACCAAGGGTGGCAATAGCTGATGCCGAAAGAGTTTGTAGAATCTTGTGGTGTATCCGTCTGGTCTGGGGGCTCTGGATTTGAGGGTTTTTATAGCCTCCTCGACCTCTTCTGCCGAGATTGGTGCGTCCAGGGTGTCACGGGCTGAAGGCTTCAGCTGTGGAAGGGTAGCCTTCCGCAGATATTCCGTCTGCTTCTGCCGGTTGCGTGGCTGTGCCGACATAACTTGCACGAGATGTTCGGTCGCTAGTCGTTTCTCTGGCTCAGAATATTGGGTCGTGCCCTGGGAGTCACGCAGTCCGACAATGGTGTTATTCCCCTTGAGTTTGGCGAGTTTTGCTACCATTTAGCTTGTTTGCTTTATTATTCCTGACATAATAGAATTGCTTGGTTTTTGCTAGTAGGTGCGCCGTGTGATCAGCGTAGTGCGCCTCAATCTTCATCCGCGCCGTTCGGAGCGCTCGTTGTATTTTAGGGGACCAGCCTTTCCCCTTATGCCTCGCCTCCACTTCCCGGAGGTCTTCCTCAAGAGCCATACGAGTTTGCCTTCGGTTTTTGTGATATGCCACCCCGCGGGCTATTAGCTCTCCCCGGATGACCGCCTTCATGGCATCCCAGGTATTGGCCGGGGAAGTGTCCTCACTGGGGTTCTCTTGGAAGAAGTTCGAGATCGAGGTAGCTACAGCATCCCTGACTGACATATCGTTCAGCATCGGGTCATACAAAGACCATTTGCGGCGGGCAGAGGGTATTGGGTCATGAGTGCGGATCTCCAGGGTTACCGGGGCATGATCTGACAGAATTCTCGATCCAATGGACACCTCATTCGTGAAGGCAAGTATCTGTGGCGATGTCAGCAGGAGGTCGATCCTATAAAAAGTTCTATGAAGACCGGAGTAGAAGGTGAAGTCCTTTTCCGAGGGGTGCAACACCCACCCGCCAGGAGTCGACCACTTCCAGGGTCCTGAATAATTGTAGCAGACCTAGAGCCACGACGGTGTCTCCAGAAGAGGCCGAGTGTGATTTATCCTTCGAAGGGTCTGGGACTCCGTTGAAGTCCCCGCCCATGACGATCTGGCCCTCCGCAAAGGGAATCGGGGAGGTGGAGAGGGCTTCATAGAATGCAACTTGTCCCGTATTCGGGGCATAGACCGAGATAAAGGTGTAAAGCTGGTTCAGAGGACTGCCTTCTTAAAGAGGACCGGCGTGCCTCCTTTCTTGCTGCCCCCTGAGGCAAGGAATTGTTTGGGAAATATTTGGGTGCGCAGGCGCCCGAAGTCCGCTGGTAACAAATGGGTCTCCTGGAGCAGGGCCACTGCTGCCTCCTCATCTTGGAGCCTCTGTAGGACGGACCTGCGTTTGGGGGGGGAATTCAGCCCCCTGACATTGAGGGAAACGACTCTCCGGATGCTATGGTCTCGAGTAGGGGGGGTGGGAGCTCCGATGGGCTCAGGCAAGAGGAGCAGGTGGGATTGAGGTCCGCCATTGTCCATAAGGCGAAAAGTGGTTGTTATCCTGCTCTTGGGTTTTTAGTCCCTGCCTCCAATGGGGAGGCCGGGTATTAACTGGTGGGGGGGCCGGCATTGTGAGGCCGGTGCCACCCCAGGCCAACTGGGCCAAATAACATGGGACAGCCAACATGGCTGGAACTTTCGGCCAGACTATAGCTGGCATTCCAAGGGTCTATAGGTGTAGCCTTCCTTTGAAGTGGGCAGGAGCCGTGGGGGGGAGGGGCCCGCTGCGGTGGATGTCGATGGTGATTATGCAAGATTTGTGAAGCGCGGTTATTTCTCCCTCCTGTCGTTTGGGACCCTAGTCCATGTGTTTCGTTTTTATTTCGGTGGAGGTAACGGGTCCCCCTCAATGATCCTTTCGGAGGTCCCTGGGGGAGACGTTCCAGGTGAAGGTGGATGCATTATTTGTGCAGCGTCCTCAAGGTGGGCGATTCTACGTAGAGTGCATTTGTAGGTGAATTGTAGTGCTGTTGGGAAAAAGCCACCTATAGCGGATCCGTTGGTCCTGGAGAAAGAGAGCCAATGGACGGAGAGCCTTTCTTTTTTGCAAAGTGACGAGAGAGAGGTCCTGGTAGATTTGGAGTGGGGATTCTTGGAAGGATAACTCGTCTCGGGTGCGGGAGATGGATGAGATGGAAAGTGGACCCTGGTGATGACATCAGGGAGTGAGTCCGATTCCGCGGCGAGGGCAAAACCTGTGGGTGCGGTCCAGCAAGAGTTGGGATTTATCCAGGTCCGGAAGAAGGCATTGAAAGAACTCCCCGATATATTCATCCAGCTTTTGATCCGGTACTGCGGCAGGAACACCCTGGATTCGTAGGTTGTTGCGCCGGGCTCGATTTTCCAGGTCTTCCTGCCTGAATTCCAGGATTTTGCATCGGTTTTGTAGAGCTGTGATGGAGGGCTGGATCCCGTCTATAGCCGTGGCGTGGTCTTGGGCCTGGTCCTCCACTTCCCCCAGTCTTTGTTCCGCCTCGGTAACTCTCTGATCGGTGTGTTCAAGCTTCGTAGAGAGCTCAGTCATGCAGGATCGAAATTCCACCTTAATGTCAGCCATAAAGGCCAATAGGTCGCTTCTGGTTGCGAGGTGTTCCTTGCCCTCCTGGTCTGCCTGTAGGGCGGTGCTGGGTGGGTCTTGCTTCCTCCCTTTATCCGCCGCCAGCAGCATTGTAGTAATGTCTGTGTTTTTCATGACCTTAGGTTGTTTCAACATGATGCCCCTTCCCCTAGATAGGCAACGGAGGATAGGGAATCGCGGAGTGGGCCGGGGCGCCCCAGGAATAGTGCTGGGAGTCTTCAAAAGCCAGGAGTCCACAGGTCTTGGAAGTGGAGAAAAGGCGTACTATATGCTGCGGGCAGGAGTGGGAGAATGAGAGATCTAGGGGTACCCTGCTCATAGGCGCTGGGGTTCCAGAGAAAGACGTTGGGCCTCGGAGGCGAAGAGGGGATGTGGGGGAGGGCCCCCTCCTCCCGTGTCGCAGGCTGTCTGGGAGTGAGCCAAGCAGGGGGACGGGAATCGCTGAGTGGGCTGGGGCGCCCCAGGAATGTTATTGCAGAGCCCGAAGAAGGCCAGCGCTGTGGCACTTTGTAGTTGGGGCAAACTGCCCCTGCTGAGTTGCAGTGTCCCGAGTTGCAGGGTCCCGGTTTATCCGCACCGGGTCCAATGGTGTGCTCCTCTCTCTCTCTCCAGGGGCCGTGAAGATAAGGGGAGAGTATCTCCCCCGTCCCACGCCAAGCGGGATCCCAGCAGGGGGGTGGGGGGGAAGGGGGCGGCGGTTTAGTGGCCCAGGAGATAAGGGGGTGGGGGGCAGCTGTCTCTGGGTACAAGCAGGTCGTAGGTTCCAGGCGGGAATCAGCCCTGGGCTGGGTGCCCTTAATTACTGCAGGCAGAGCAGTGCGCGAGTTTTCCTGGATTCGGGCTCAGACTGCGCATAGCCCCAATCTCGGGCAGGGGAGACTGATGTTCGTTGCTGGTAAGGTGGGCCCCGTGGGAGTTCCGTATGATATGGGCTCTCCACCCGCAAGACGCTGTCGCTGCTCCCGACTGGAGCAGGCTCTCGGGGGGGGGGGGGGGGGGGGGGGGGGGGGAGCAGCCAGCCCCGCAGAGCGGACCCGGACTGTCGAGCGCCCCGGCCGGGAGCCGCCGAGCCCCCGAGGTAAGGCTCAAGGAAGGACAGCAGGCAGGGCCGACGCGCAGGCGGGGTGCAGGGCAGCGCGTCCACAAAGCGCTCCGCAAAGCCGATGCCACAGTCAGTCCCCGCGATCTTCGTGAGCGCTGTCTGGAGGCAGCGGGTCCCCTCCGGTCAAGCGGGATGCCGGGTCCCATGAAGCTGTTGGTCTATGGGGGTGCCGGGTCTCACCCACTCTTCGCGCTGTTTCAGCTCCTCCTTCCCCTGCTGAGATGTCCGTCCGCCATCTTGGGGCACTGCAGCTGGCGGGCCGAATCTTCCCGCATCAATTCCGCATCAGTTCCGAGGCTCAAGAGGTGCGATGAGCAATATTATTAGCCCCCAGTGTGCCTGGGGAGTTCCGAAGGCGATAACCATGCTTTCCGCTTCTTGCTAATCGCGGGAACCGCCTGATTTTCACCAACGCAGCGGGCTCCCCACGGAGGCCATTAAAAGAACGACCACATCGATGGCGCTCTTGGCCACACCCCCCTTTCCCATTCATTTTAAATGCACCACTTTTTTGGTACAACATTAAAGATACCGCCGGGTTATTTATTCCCCGGTTGGGTCTTTTTGCCAGGACTCGGTTTTAAAATGGCATTTGTGTTTGCCTCTAACTCCAACCCAAGTCGAGCCCTTTGTTCCACTTTTGGCAGGCTTCTGCACAGAAGCCTCCAAAAGAGGTGCCACTCTTTCTGGGTCTACAGGATGTGTGGTAGGGGGGGGGAATAGGCACCCTGGACTGAGTTGCCTCGACATCTCAAGTCCCACTCTTGTGTGATTGGCCCAGTGGTGAGCCGCCCGGCTCACCACTTAGCATGTTTGAGTGACAGCTAGGACTGATGATTGGGGGTTTTCTGCATAAAAGCAGGGCTTTGGGGACTGGAACTTCAGAAGTCGCCACAGGACCTAAAGAATCTGAAGAGGGAGAAGCTGAGCTGACCTGCAACAACGACACCACCGGTGGAGCCCTGCTGAACCGACTCACCACTTCCCAACGACAGAGAAGATCTTCCAGGAGAGTCTTCTTCCTTTGAGCTGGTGGGGTTAACCAGTTCGCCCTTTTTTCACCTTCCTGGATCGTCTCATGGTCGAATCGCCCGTGCCAAGCACCCCGGCGGCCGGATAGCCAGGCTTCACCACTACCGCGAATAAATAGTAATAGTACCTTTTTAACCAGGAAACTCCGCGGCTGGTTTCTTCCCTGGCAGTGGAACAACTGCCCCCGCTGGAGCTTTCTCACCATTTCAGGTACTGTGTCCCGCCTGGTCTCCCTTGCAACAGACCGTCCAAGGTGTCCCGTGAATCCTTGACACACTATCCTGTGGTGACCTTGGACCTGTTAACTAACTTTTCTGAACTGATCTAACTCCTTTTTGAACTATCTGCAAAGACTTTTAAAGTGTACTTCAACTGTGTGATCTTGGGCACATTCCGCCTTGCTCTCCAAGAGTGGGCCTGGCCTATGAACTTTTTGCTCTACAGTAGACCCTGCCTTTCTTGACTTGCTGTGGTTCTTTAAAAGTGTTGGTATTGTGTGTTTTCCTAATTCTCCAGCATGGGGTCTGGCATGGATTCACATGCTAATGAACATACCCCGTCGTCAAGCCGGGAATCCTCGGTATAGAAAAAATCAGTATCCGTTTCGTTTCTGATCTGTCTTTCTCAGTAGTAACCAATCACTGGTCTCTGGGTCATACTGCCCCCAGCCAATGACTGCCCTCTCCCTAAGCCCCGCCCCTGGCAGCCATCCTCAGATTTTTACCGCACGTTCAAGTGTTGGGAGTCCTCGTGCTGTAGCTCTCGCTTTTGCTGCGTTTTCGCGCTTTTTTCAGGAGATTTTCTCATTTTTTCAGTTAAATAGAGCCTCAAGCTCCACCGTTTCTACATCCGATCAACGGGGATCCGTTTCGGAATTTCTACGACCCTCAAGGGTGAAGATTTCGTCGAGTTACACTTTTGGAGGATTCCAGAAGTTCCGAGGCCTACCCCAGACATGGCCCAGGAGAAAGGGAGCTTGACGCCCGGGAAGCTGTTCTGGACCTGCCCTGGATGCCAGCTTCAGCTCATTTTCAAGGAGGACGAGCATTCGTTATGCCTCTACTGTCTCCATGAGGACAAAACGCACAAGGAAAAGGACTGCGCGTTTTGTGGGAACATGTCGGAGCGGACCATGAAGGATCGCCACCTCCGTCTCGCCAACTGGCTGGAAGGTAAGAGCCCGCCAGGCGAGAAGAAGAAAAAGAAGTCCGAGCGGTCTAAGTCCTGTGAGGGTGCCCCGGCGACGGGGGCCCAACAAAAGGCTAAGCACAGAGAGTCCGCGGGCACCGGGAGCGCCGAACGGTCGGGTTCCTTGGCTGCCAGGCAGGGTGCATCCTCCCCGGCGCCATCAACCACGAGCCAATGCTCTGGCTCGGGTAAGAGGAAGTCCGAGAACCCGGCAAAGCTTCTGGAGAGGCACCGGTCGATCTCGAAGATTACAGCAGAGGGGGAGCGAGGCTCGGACCCTCCCTCCAAGGTGAAGGCCCCAGGCGTACAGAAGGTGATGTTGGCCTTAATTCACCCTGCTAAGCCCTCGATTGAGGATGTCGCCGCGGCCCTGGCTCAGCCTGTGGAGGCTACACCAGTGGAGGCGCCCTCAGGTACCAGAGTCTCCCTGCCACCGCAGAGGGAGTCTTTCAGGCCCATCGAGAAGACCCCCACAAAGTCCTCGTTGGAAAGGGTGGGGGAGGGGCTGGTGGCCATCGTGGATACGGACACGACCTCTGAAGAGGAGCTCATCCAAGTCGTGGAGGAGGCCCAGCCCATCGAGAAGGATCCCGACGAGGGCGACAACGAGGGCGACGGTGTCGCAGACGAGGCTCCTCAAGAGCCCTCGCTCCCGTCGTTTCCGGCGCCACAGGACACCTCGGCGGCCATTTTGTCAGCCATCCAGTCCTTATGCTCGGAGATGAGGACTAGGTTGCCCCTTCTCCCGACGGAGGTACCTGAGCCAGACCCGACGGGGGAACCGGAGCCAGGACCTTCGGAGAGCCCACCACTTAAGAGGAGGAGGACGCATCCTAGGCCTCCTCTCCCGCCTCTGCGGCCTTCTCTGCCTTTCCCCCGGTCCACTAGCCACTGGAATGATACAGGCATGGACACGACTACGACGGGTACGGATGATGACGGAGGCGACGACGGGACGTGTCCCCCGTCGCCCCCTGCCCAGGCGTCCCCGCCCGACGAGATTGGATCCTTCCATGCTATGATTTCCAGGGCATCGGAGCTCTTCCAGCTCTGCCCCGAGGTAAAGGAACCCTTCCTCCTTTTCTAACGGCGCGAGGTAAAAAGGAAGACGGTCCTCGCCGTACCGCTTCTTGATGACATCTGGGATGAGGGGCTCGCCCTCCTCAAGAACCCTGCCACGGCTCCTGCGAAGAGGGACCGGTACGAGAAGAAGTACCGGGTCCCCGACGCTGCCCCCTTGTGCCTTAGGGCGCAACCTACCCCGGATTTGGTAATTTCGGCAGCGGCCAAGAAGAAAGCGGGGGGGGGGGGCATCGGCCTCGACTTCAACCTCCCCGCCGGACGGCGAGGGTAGGAAGCTGGATGCGATGGGACGACGGGTCATCTCATCTGCAGCGACAACCATCAAGGCGGCCAACGCCCTGGCCATTGTAGCCCGCTACGACAGGGAGTTGTGGTTCAAGATCGCCCCTCTGTTGGACTTCCTTCCGGACGCCAAGAGGGCTGAGGCCCTCGAAATCTTACAGGAAGGTGAGATTGCCTCGGACCACGCCATTATGGTGGCTACGGACATCGCCGACACCGGTTTCCATCAGTTGGGCAACGGCGTTTGCCTGAGACGAGGAGGATGGCTCAAGGCGACGGATTTCCGCCAGGACATACAGACCAAGGTTTTGGACATGCCCTTCGATGGGCACAACCTTTTTGGCAAGGCGGTTGATGAGTCCCTTCAAGCGATCAAGATGGACACGGAGACGGCCCGGGCACTGGGTGTGCTCCAAATGCGACGGCTGTCCTTTCGGAGCTCCGGAGGCAGACAGGGTGCCTCCAAGGGAGCCGGCAGCAGCTCCTCTGCGTACCGTAAAGCGGCAAGATCTTCGTCGCAGGAGGCCTACAGGGGATGAGGCAAGTCAGGTAGATCCCGCCGTCGTCGCCAAGGTGGTCAAGGAGGCAAAGCGGCCTCCAAGCAAGATTGAACCGACCGTCGGTTCGGGCCCCTGCCGAAGCTTCCCGGTGGGAGGCCGGCTGACGAAGTTCGTTGGCGTGTGTGAGTCCATCTCCACCGACCGTTGGGTGCTGGACGCCCTGGCCCTGGGGCATGCCCTCGAGTTCCAGAAGAGGTGCCCCCGCATTCCTCCCGTGGCCAGGAAGGAAAATCACGTCCCTCAACTGCTGTTGGAATTAAGGGCGATGCTCAGGAAAGGTGCCATCGAGCTTGTTCCAAAGAGGCTTCGGGGCTCCGGAGTTTACTCAAGATACTTCCTCGTAAAGAAGACAGGAGGATGGCGTCCCATCCTGGACCTGCGACGACTGAACAAATACATCAAGGCACAGAAGTTCCGGATGGTCACCCTCCAGCACGTGCTGGGACAGCTGGAGGAGGGCGATTTCCTGTCGTCGTTGGACTTGGAGGATGCATACTTCCACATCCCTATTCTAAAGAGACACCGAAAATTCCTCAGGTTCGTGGTCGAAGGGCGGCACTACCAGTTCAAGGCCCTCCCGTTCGGATTACAATCGGCGCCCAGGGTGTTCACTAAGTGCCTAGCACCGGTGGCGGCACGGCTGCGCCTGCAGGGGATCCACGTCTATCCCTACCTGGACGACTGGCTCATACGGGCAAGGACAAGGGACCTCGCCGTGGAACACACTGCGAAGACCGTCCAGCTGTGCACGGACTTGGGGTTCTCCAACTTTACAAAATTCCACCTGGTCCAGTCGCAAGTCGCCCTGTTTCTGGGAGCACATCTCGACACAGTGCCGCGGCGGGCCTCACCGTCGGAGGAAAGGATAAGGACCATCCTGGGAAAGGTGCAACGTCTGCTGGCCACAGACGTGGCCAGAGTGAGGTCTATCAACTCCCCCCTCGTAATGATGTCCTCCTGCATTTATCTGGTGCGCCACTGCAGACTTCGGATGCGGCCGTTGCAAGAATTCCTCGACGCCCACTGGATCCAGACAACGGGCAGCTTCGAGGACAGGATCCCGCACGACGAAGCGTTCCGTCAGGTGAAACGATGGTGGGGTGTCCGCTCTCATCTGACGGCGGCAACAGGTTTCCTAGCCCCGGCCCACCAGGTGACTGTGACGACGGATGCCTCCCTGGAAGGTTGGGGAGTGCACACCGGGGGTCTCCACGCGAGAGGCCTTTGCCTCCCGGAGGAGAAGACTCTCCACATCAACATATTGGAGCTCCGTGCAGTGTTCTGGGCCCTCAGGTCCTTCCTTCTGTCCCTCAAGGGCAAGGTGGTGAGGATCTTCACCGACAACACCACCACAATGTTTTACATTCGGAAGCAGGGCGGAACCAGATCCCCTGCCCTATCCACGGAAGCCCAGGATCTGTGGCATTCGGCCGTCGCCCAAGGGATGTTTCTGGTACCCTTTCATCTGGCATGGATAAAAAACACCATCGCCGACTCACTCAGCAGAGAGCTGCGCTCGTGCCACGAGTGGGAACTGCGCCAGTATCAAGTGGACCGACTCGTCCGATGATGGGGCGAACCCCAGATCGATCTCTTCGCGACGGCGGCGAACTCCAAATGCTGGAGGTTCGCCAGCAGGTTTCCCCAACCGAGGAGCATGGGCGATGCTTTCTCGTTCCCCTGGGCCGGCCTGTTCCTTTATGCGTTCCCGCCGTTGATACTCCGGCTCGTCAACCAGCTCAAGAGGTCCCGGTGCAGGATGATCCTCGTCGCACCGGCGTGGCCGAGGCAGATCTGGTTCCCGGACCTTCTGGACTTGTCAGCGTCCACACCAGTCAAGCTGCCGACGGACGCGGATCTTCTCTCCAGAGAAGGAGGCGCCATTCTTCATCACAAACCAGAGTCGCTGAACTTGCAGGCCTGGCTCCTGCAGCACTAGAGTTTGGAGGATACGACATCCCGGCCGACTGCAGAGAGGTTCTTGCAAAGGCCAGGGCATCCTCAACTCTCGTGCTGCGGACACAAATGGAAGAGGTTCTCTGTCTGGTGCCGTGCACAGAAGATTAACCCTCTGCGGATTACGGCACCTCAAGTATTGCCGTACCTATTGTCTTTGGCCAAGGCTGGCCTAGCTCACGCTTCCATCAAGGTATATCTGGCTTCCGTCTCACGTTACACCAGAACTACAGGACGGGCGTCCTTGTGGTCTCATCGACTGGTGAAGGAATTTATGAAAGGACTGTTCTGATCATTCCCCCCGATGAAGGCCCCTGCTCCGGCGTGGGAGCTCAACGTGGTGCTGACTAGGCTCATGGGGGCCCCATTCCAGCCTATGCATTCAGTGCCGTTGAAGTTTCTGTCGTGGAAGACAGCATTCCTCGTGGCCATCACCTCTGCACAACGAGTGGGAGAGATCCAGGCCCTGTCTTGCAGGCCTCCATACTTGACTTTTCACGACATGAGGGTGGTGCTGAGGACGCACCCCTCCATGCTCAAGGTGCCGTCGGACTTCCACCTCAACGAGCCCTTGGTGTTGCCAGTTTTCTTCCTGTCGCCTTCGTCGCCGGCTGAGAGGACTGTGCACTCTCTGGATGTAGCTAGAGCGCTGAAGTTCTACGTGGACCGCACGAAGAGTTTTCGGAAGACATCACAGCTGTTTGTAAACTTTGGACCTGTGAATCAAGGGAAGGCTCTCTCGAAGACTTCCATTTCCAGATGGCTCTCCGGCTGCATCATGCACTGTCCACGGTTGGCAAACCGACCGTTGCCACGCCGTCCGAGGGCCCATTCGACCAGAGCGATCGCTGCTACTACGGCGTTCCTGTCTGGTGTGCCCCTGCTTGACATCTGCAGGGCTGCCACGTGGAGGTCGACGCACACCTTCACGAGATTCTACTGCGTCGACTGGGATTCCAGGGAGGAGTCCAGAGTCGGCCAGGCAGTGCTGCGCAACCTGTTCGCCTAAGTTGAGCCTGATGAGGAGGTAAGAGTTGCTTAATGTTGAGTTGTTGTATTGCTTGATATTGAGCCTTTTGCCACCTCCCGTGGTTGTGCATGTGTATACTGCTATGTATTCTTATATTCATGAGCATGTGAATCCATGCCAGACCCCATGCTGGAGAAGGAACAAGTTACTTACCTGTAGCTGTTGTTCTCCAGCATGGGTCTGGCATGGATTCACATGCGAACCCTCCCGCCTACCCCTTGGCGGCTCTTCACTTGGTCATACTGCCACTTCACGTGCTACCAAATCTGAGGTTGGCTGCCAGGGGCGGGGCTTAGGGCGAGGGCAGTCATTGGCTGGGGGCAGTATGACCCAGAGATCAGTGATTGGTTACTACTGAGAAAGACAGATCAGAAACGAAACTGATACTGATTTTTTTCTATACCGAGGATTCCCGGCCTGACGGGGAATATTCATGAGCATGTGAATTCATGCCAGACCCATGCTGGAGAACTATAGTTACAGGTAAGTAACTTGTTCCTTCTGCCTTTTCTCTCCCTTTTTAAATAATTATTGGAGTGCCATCTTGGTTAAGCGCTCACCTCTGTGTTGATAAGTGGTGTTCTTTTCCTAAGACTTGTCTGATAATTAATCAGGGAAGTGTATATATTTCTAGTGACTGTGTTTGAACTTGCGTGACATATTAGTGCCAGTGTATTTTTACAAGTCTGTTTTTAAATAAATAATTATATACTTTTATACCAAAGCTCTGGTCAGTGTTTGCTTGTGCCACTGTATTTTGGTACCTAATGTGTATACCCTTATACTGCCTTACTCTTCTTGAGAGAAGTCTGACTGCTCAGCCATAGCTACCAGGTGAATCTGAGTGGTATAGACTGCTACCAATTGGGTTTACTGCTAACACCTGTAGTCTTAAACCTTTTGCAGTGGTCCCTAAGGGAACTGCACAGGTTTCTGCCTAACATCAATCTAACAAAATCCATTACGGATCTGACCAAGCAGGTATTGTTGGTGCCGAAAAGAGTGGGTGAGACCGAAACTACCCTGTGTGTGCAGGGCTATGAGCAGGAACAACATTCTAAATGGATGCAGTCTCTCAACCAACAAATGGATTGGTTCATCAACAAACCAGAGGATTTAGAGTCTAGATCCAGAATAAAAAAGGCTTTGGGGGATACCCAGGCAGTGGTTGATGCAGACTTAAGACTATGTACTGGCCCTATTTCAACATCCATTGGAGGAGCCAACAGGGAAAGATATCTTATATCGGACACACACTTTACACTTCATACCAGGAAAAGATTTGATCCCAGATGTGCGTTCGAGGGTCAACTTTTACCAAACAAAAGAAAGGATCATGAGAGCTGCGCGGAGGCAGGAACCAGTATACTTCTGAGACAAGAATATAGTGCTGTTTCAAGATGTGGCACAAGCGACTTTAATATGGAAACTCCCAAGAGTGGTTACCAGCTGGTTACCAGCTGGTTACAGGATAAAAATATCCGCTACAGATGGACCTTCCCATGTGGACTCCATTTTGACTTGCAAGGCGTATCGTGTGACTAAGGAGGAAGATATGGGGGGATTGATGGAAAACTCCAAAGCTTCCCACAGATATCAGACATTTGTCAAGCTGGTAAGACATAGCAACAAAGCATGCTTTTCCCTGCAACCCTGTACACCAGACATCTACAAATCCATCCTCACACAGGGTGCACCACTGAAATGCTACACAATCTTTTTTAAACTGTCAGTCGCAACAGGGAAAATACAGCGATCATTCAAATTGGGGCACGCCAAACCACTCAAGGACACGTGCAAGACCTCCAACCACAGACCTATTTCAAACATCCCCTACCCAGCAAAACTGCTAGAAACCTAAATCTACAAACTAACACAAGAAAATGTAGACAAACACCAGGTACTGGACCATGCACAAGTCTGCTTTAGACCCGCAAGGGGAACAGAAACGGCACTCCTATCTATCTATCTGGGATGACCTAAAGACAAAAGCAGACTCCAACACAAACTCTGCCCTGATACTACTCGACCTCTCTGCAGCGTTCGACACAGCTAGCCATGACATCTTCATCAAGAGAATAGAAGAAATAGGAATAACGGACATAGCCTTTCTCTGGATTCAATCATTCGTAGCAAATAGAACAGAAACGGTCTGGCTAAAACCCTTCAAATCCACACCACGGGACACCGAATGTGGAGTAACACAAGGATCACCCCAAACCCCGCTGTTCTTCAACATCTACCTGGCTCCACTACTCAACGTCTTAAAAAAACTCAACCTTGCATGCTACAGCTACACAGAAGACACACATCTCTGAAATCGAAGATGCACAAGAAAAGAACACAGCGCTGGGAGAATGTCTCAAAGAACTCTGACTGGATAAACGCAAACAGCCTAAGACTCAACCCAGGCAAGACAATTCATGGTTATATCCAAAAACCTGGAAAATAACATTTATATTCCAACGCCCATAGAACTAGGAACAGCACCCACACCATTGAAAATAGTAAAAAACCTTGGAATCCTAATGGACACTCTTTTAACATTAGAACCATAAGTCAATGCAATAATCAAGAAATGCTTCTTCCGCCTACACTCGATAAATGGAATCCTACCGTTCCTGTCCTTCACCCATAAAACATTGACCATCATTGCCCTCATCACGTCAAAAATGGACTACGCCAACAACCTCTTCCTCAGAATGCCAGAACACCTGCTGAAGAAACTGCAACGCATCCAAAACGCAGCAGCCAGACTTCTCAAACTATCCCGAAGAGGCCACATCACTCCAGCGCTAAAAATATTACACTGACTTACAATCAAACAACGTATCACATTCAAAACAAGGTTTCAAAGAGTTTGGAGTTTTGTGTCGGGACAGCCGGTCCCCTGCGCACAGGTTCAGTGTATGGAATGGGCCTTGCCTGCAGCCTGGCACATGGTTTGTCTGGGAACAAACTCCAGGGTTGCCAAAGGGTTAGGTACTGGGTGGGGTGACAAACCCTTGTTTGGTGTGGGCGCTTGCAGTTGTTGGTAATCCAATTTCTGTGAGACTATTGGTACTTGTTAATAATGGACACCTCAGTCTTGAGTTATAATTGTACATGGTAGTTAATGTACTGATAAAGCATTACAAGTCTGGCATCTTGTGCCGTGTGTGGTGAAACTAAAAAGCCGAAGCGCGTTTCGACTGTAGTCTTTATCAAGGCTATGATGGGTGAGGTGTATGAGTGATAGGTGTGTGAGGAATTGGGCGGCGCAGTGGTATTGTCCAGATTTACAACATTGGTGGTGGCAACATAGTCAAGTTGGTAAAACCATGATTTGTCACAGAGATACATTGATAATATTGTTTAGCAAGTTGATCAGCATGAAATGCATATCAGAACATGTGGTGGGGGGTGTGTTGTGATTGCAGTACACAAAGAATCAAGTATCATTGGTAACCATGAATAATACAAAGTAAGGTCATATTTGTTAGACATTATGGCGAAGCAAGGGAGACAAAGTACCAAGGAAGGAGGGAGAACAGAGGTGTAAGAGGTATTAATGCAGGAATGGGATGCATGGGGTCAAAGAAAAGGAATGATTGTGACCTGGTTGCAGGTGCTTACCAGAAAAATTGGTTAGCAGGCTCGTGATCTCGTGATGGAGCAGGTTGGCAGGTCACCCTGATTAGGGTGCTGGATGGAAGCTGGTTAGCTCATCTGCTATAAAGATTACGGTGGTGGTTTAATATATTGCACCACCTAAAATTCAAGAAACTACTCAAAACCTGGTTCGTTCTTCACCACAGAAACCACGTTAGCAATCTCGACCGTGGTTGGGGGAGATCACTAGATAGCCACAGAGATAGGCCACTGCCGCGCTCAGAACAAGGTGAATGAACCACACAGGAACGCTCCAGCAGTCAGCAAGGCCAAAGAAACCTAACGCAGATGTCTGAAACAACGAGGTAATCTCACCAACTCATCTACTTAAACCTCAACACTCTGCACACACCTCAAACCCCAAACAAACTCGCCACTCTCTTGCACTGCAAACCACAAGCACTTCACTACATTGCAACAACAAAACAAACCACACAGTCTCGCAGAATAGCAAATGAGAGCCCACAAATCAGTAAACTGCACCCATGCTTAGCGAACTTTGCTAACCGAAGCTGCCAACAGGACATCACAAATCTTGCTCTACCTTTATCCCGCTACACCCTACTAACTGATCCTACCCTCTTAGCTTTCGGATCCGCCAGAGCGCCAGGGGACCACTCAAGTGGTGATAGTCCGCGGTATAAATATCCTTTAACATTAACATTGAAACAGTCGTTAAATCCTTGTATTGAAAAGTGCATGTGATGTGTCAATAAATAAAGGCTTTAAGAAAAAGTGGAGATGCATCTCCTGGCTGTGCCTATTGGTTTGTAGAACTGTGGGGTGCAGAGTGGGCGGTATAGCCACTACTCATCCCTCTACTGAGCAAATCAAGTCAGTTTGTCACAGTATGTGTTGCGGGTTGGTCTTTGCATTGATTTATATCCCCTCACGTAGGCTATTGGTCCTATCACATTTCACAAAGGTTCCATTCATGCGTTTTTACATGTCTGTCCGAGACATACTAACACTGGGCTCGATTCAAGGAATATTTGCCTGGTTCAAAGTGAATTTGCACTGCTGAAAAGTGACTTTGCAATGCCAACACAAACCCCGATTCGAAATGTATTTTTGCTGTGCAAAGTCCTTTTGTACTGAAAAAATACACTTTGCAGGGTTCCGTGAATCATGGTTTCGTGAATCATGGTTTGTGTCGGCAGTGCAAAGTCTCTTTTCAGCAGTGCAAATTCTATTGGAACCAGGCAAATATCCCATGAATCGTGCCCACTGTGTCTAATGTATGTCACAAGGAATGGGTGAGCAATGAAATGGACCCCTCCAAATATTCAACAGAGTACAGGTCCAGCTCCCGCAGAAAGACAAAGCAAAGTGCAGCGAGCAGCAGGGCGTCGATGTGTTAAAAAAAACAAAAATGATGCAACTATATTTCCTCTCAATTTAAACCCAATGCCTGGTGGTCCATTCTTTCCCCCTCACGCCACAACGCTGTTAAAACTGTTCCATCCAGACTGAAGAAAACAGTGAAAGACCATGCATTTAAGTGACCATTATTAGTTTGTTGTTGCCCCCCAAAGCATGCAACTTTATGCGCCTTCCTCTTTCCAATCACCCAGAATGTGTACCTCGTAAGTGACATGCCTGACTACCCACATCCAGGTTTTTGTTCAGACAGTAGTACATGCACCAATTCATGCTTAACACAAATGCATACTGAAAAGCCAGCAAGATAGCTCAGATTGAACACCTGGGTCGTTACCAGACGTGCTCAGTTTCGAATCTGCAGTAGGGGGAGAAATGCCCTTCCCCTACCATCCTGGAACAGTGCTCAGGTGGCCTGGTAAGGGAAGGATGGTTGATTTTCCTGAAAAGCAATGGAATGTTGTATACATAGTTCCTGCCCACTTTGACCTCTGGTAGCAAGGGCATTTATAATTTCCTGCAGATGGAATTGACATTTGCAATGGCCACGATTTCTCATAAACTAAGAGATGGCTAATGCTCTGGTTGATCCAGCTAGCCGCCTATTTTCCTTTCCCTGTTTATTGTGACTAGTAAATACTGTACGTGTTTGTCTCCCTGACTTGTCACACACTTCTCCAGCTTTCCCATTTTCTTTTTCACCCCACGGACGAAACTATCTGGCTGCCATCATGGACAGGTGGGATGGTCACCATTCGCACCTTCACACAACAGGCATGCTTCTTTAGAACGAATATGGTGGTGATGTGCATAGTATAAAGACTAATAACATGGAGAAAAAAGACAAAACCTATGTTTTACTTCAAACTGTTTTAAACACATTAAATGTTCAATTTGAATGGTGGGTTTGGGCAGCTGCAACAGAAGCCACCTTAATTGTTCCCTCAGAACCTTCAGCCCTAAACATTTCTGAGATGGAAGGCACAAACCAGGATCTAGACATTTCGGGTATCGTGCTGTCACAAGTGGCAGCAGAAGAAAGTTTGCATCTGACTGAAGTTTGCCTCGGTCTGCAAAACAAAATCAGAACTGCAGAGCATGCGTATGAGTGCCTCAGCATCTCTCCTGCACTCTTCAAAATGCAGATTCCAGAGGTGAATGCAATATCTGACACTCTGTTCCCCCCACCCTCACCCCGAACTAACGGGAATATACCTCATTTATAGACCATGAACTGCCCCCGCTGTCATTCAAGGGCGTTAACACCTGCAATCATGTGCCCACAGAAGGGGGTGCAAGCTCACCTGCAGCACTGAACATTGTACTAAAGGCTTTTATCAGACTGCTTTAACCTGAAATGCAATTATGTCGTACAAACACCTCAGCCCTGACGAACATAAATAATCTACTAATGGAGCATCTGCTCCTTGCGGTGAGGGGCATGGTGAAGGGGGGTCTCATCGGAGACTCTCGCTGCAAAGACGAAGCCGGGTACATCAACCTGCAGGGGAACTAATACAGGACCTCACCTAATCAAGTGGAAGTGCCAGAAATTACAACAATCTCCACTAAACTCGGAGAGGACCATGACTACAAAGAAACTGAAAAAACACAAAAAATGGCCCGAAAGACCATTACGGGGGCTCCCGAAAATTCCTGAGGCATTTGTGACTGTCGGATTACGCAGTGGAAGTCGAGGAGCCTTTCAATTCTGAGCGCACCGGGCCTTGTGGAGGAACCAGTGATGGATGTAGACAAATCCATCTCAGAGACAAAGGACCATGCAGCAGCCAAAAACAAAATGCACCACCAGAAACTCACAAGTAAGGGATCATAAAAAAAATCAGTCTCCGAAGAAGGCTGTGAATGGCTCTGATGCTTTCCGGAACCCAAGTCGAACTACGTAGGACCTCCGTATAAACAGCTGAAAAGGGGTCCACTAAGTCAGACAAAACAAGGTAATCTTGACACACACCCCAAGATCTCCCCAGCCAACCGCAAGGACACTCGGATCTAAAACGTATCCCAGAGAACAGGGGAGCCAGAAAGCGGGCACAACCCGCTTCAAGGCGGTGCCACGGCAGGGGAATACGTCGCATTATCTTTGAGATTGTATTAGAAGAGGACAAGAACGTTCCACTCAACAGACGGGGCATACTAGCCCTGCTGGCTTTGATCCACGTACTCTAGGACATTTCCTTGGCTGACATCCAATTTGTCCACCTGTTTGATTACGGTTTGGGTAATGTGCAGTCTTTTTCCACTCCAAACTAGTGGAAACCATGGTCGGTGAATGTGAAGACCTCTTGAATGGCTTTGAGACTTGCTACCCTAAAAAGACAGGAGGCGGCCTGTGTTCAAGGGAGGGTGAACTTGACTGTACAGTGCTTTTTTTACCCCAACCAGCGGAGGCAGGTTGACCGGAAAGAGTCCCGGATGGCTGGGGATTGCTCTCCAGAGCTCTGTCATTACTCGCAAGAGCCGTCCAGGATTCTAAAGTCTGGGATCTGGTAAGCAGCTGGAATTTAAGAGGATATATGCAATTCCTTCTTGAATACTGATCCGGCTGTACTTTTTAACGGGGCAGACCTCTTTCTGCAGGAAACATGGCTTAGGGACACCCCCTCCTTTGGATACCTGACAATCTGTAACCACGCCAAAAAGGGTACCAAAGGAACAGCGGAAGTGGCAGTAAAGAAATTAGAAGCAGAGACAGCTCCGTCAACTCAACTTGTGTGGGGAGGGCCTACTAGTTTCAAAATTAATAGACTTGATTAATAACCAAACTGTTCTGACTCTTCTAATGAACATCTATTTCAACCCACTTTGGGGTGACACTGACACGGTCCTGAATGTAATTGAAAATGCCTTATAAGAGTGGCAACGAGAAGAGGGTTAGGGGGGGGGTCCCCATTATTCTAGGAGGGGACTTAAACTGCTACTGCATGGTAACGCCTGACAAGTTTGTTGAGTTAGATGGTAAAGAAACTGGGGGGCTAACCATGGGCTGCTCAAGAAGGTCCAACATTGGCAGGGAATGGTCTCACTTCCTCTCGATGAGGTTTTATTTAATCAAACCTGGTTGGGGATCGATCCCTAAAAGACATTCTAACTTGGGCCAAGGTCTTCACTTCAACTATTGATTTTGGAAAACATGGAATTGATGGGGGACAGACAACTACTAGTATCGGGGGAGCATGGAAGACTACTTCAATGCAGTGCTAACATACAGAAGCTTAATGGTGTGCTTACCCGATGGTGGAACGACCTTAGTTTGGAAGATAAAAGGTGGACGACGGCTCCCAACGTGTTCTTTAATCTATTAGGCAAATTGGGAAGTGGACATCGAGCTATAGGGATTCCTCCAGTGCCCACCCTGGACGACAAAAGGCACCCATTCAGCAGTCTAATGCGTGAGAGAAAACGCATTCTACAAAAAGAAATTAGGAATGCAAAAAACATTCTCCCGGGGGTATTAAGGTGATGATGAAAAATCCCCTTAAGCAAAAATACAGGCTCTGGTGCAGGCACTGGAAAATAGACAAACACATGGCCAATAATAGAGATTGAATGGTTAAGTTAGTGAAGAAAGACACTCGGGGCATATGGTGTACACTGAACAACAAGGCCAGACTTCAATCCCCGCTTCAGACGTCTGGCGTGGCAGAGGAAGCATGGGTGAAGTTTTTCCAAAGTAAAGTTAGTGAGGGCGGGAAGCTCCCTTTAGGTGGATCACAAGCAGCGGGCCAAACTCTGGCTTGGAAGACCAGATTCGACAGGGAAGATCTAGAAAATATAACTAACCTCAACTCGCTGGCCAATGGCCCAGATGGGGTGACAAATGGAGTCTTGAAGAATAATCCCACTCTTTGGGCAGGAATCTTAGGGAACCTGTTCGATCAAATTGCTACATCTGGTAAATGTCCAGACTCTCAGCACCAATCTATATTGATCCTTATCTTAAAAAGGGCAGTAGGGGAGCGCCAGGGAGCTACCGCCCCATCTCTGTCATTGATGCTTCCTCTAAGGTCTTTGCCACTATGGTGTTAGGTTAAGGATTTCAATCAAGCGATACTCACCTTGGCCTCGGTCTAGTACGTAGAGCACAATTGAGATGCTTTTCTCCTTATTTTGTGCAGATTCAATTTGAGATGGTACACCACTCCTATCACACGCCCTTTTCAAATACCACAGGTCACAATGGACAATGAGCCAGGCTGGTTGGTAAAATGCAATATTTATTTTAAAATTCAAAAGAAATCATACACTTTTTAATATGGGGCAGCAATCACCAATGGGGTGATAATTACAATGAGAATGTGAGCAATGCACTGGGTTTAACCTTCTAGTGGAACATATACACAGCACAGCATAATAGGAGCACTTTTTGATTTAGGAAAGATAGCACCGAAGTTAGAAATACCCCCTGCAATGTTCCCTCAACCCACAAATAATCAGTTCTGAGTGGATAAAAAGAAGCAGCAGGTAATCGGGAATGAGAAACAGGAAACTGAATCCAAATCTGACCTTCCATATCCAAATAAGAGAGAAAAACAGATCTTATACCCCTTGCAATGTTATGAAATGACACTCAGAAATGGACAAATAGTGTGTTAAAAACCTTGAAGCAAATCTAATTCCTCACTAAAGCAATAATGACACTAACAATCACACAGAATGGATTACCAAAAGCAGAAAGTTCGAAAATGAGTGGAAAGTTTAATACAGATTGCAGCAAAATAACGTGTAAAAGTTGCATTTTCTTAATTCGCGCCTTAAATTACCCAAACAGTTTTTAATTAAAAAAAACGGGTGAAATACACTGATTTGGAGTGGGGGATATTCTGGAAGTGAAAGTATGTATCTAGCTGGTAAATTGGAGGAGTTATAGAAGATATAAAAAGGTGCGCTTTGAGTAAAGTGAAGCTGTGAAATAAGAAAGGAAATCAGTTATAAAAAGAACAGTTTTACTTTACACTAAAGTATTCAGGCTAGGCCACCAAAGATGGACACAGTAAGATCCAAGGTTGATTCACGAGTTCAACTCTATGACCCCAGCGCCCAACCTTGGCGGAAACCAGTCCGATCACTCGAAATCTGACTAATGGCATAGAATTATAAAGACAAAGTTGAAAAGAGATGGCACTAGCACTAGAAATCAAGGGCAGGGTTGCACGGATAATTCTGACAGTTTTAACCACTTTATCAGGATAAGGATAGAAAGATTTAGAGTGTGGGATAAGGACCAAGGCAAGGCAAGACAAGGTATACTATGGGATGGTGATTTATACAAAGTCCACTTTTAGTTTTGGGATTTTTGGACCGTCAACGGTTCTGGTCACTACACGGCAGCATGCCTAGCAAACAGCGGGGCAGTTCTGGTCACCGGATGGCACTTCTGGAATGGCAATTCTGGTCACTGGATATAAAGGTCAGCTGGATGGCCGGATGGCAGCGGGCATGCAGTTAGTGGGCAGCAAGCCAGGCTGGTTCAGGATGCAAAAGGTACCACAGCTTTCCCATTTTTAGAATTGAGGCCTTGCTGGGAATGTGATCAGCACTGCTTGGGTTATGCAGTGGGTGTGATGGCCACTGGTCAAGGGCCATTACCTTTATGCCCTACAGGGTCCAAATGGACCCAGCGCCAGGCTCATTTGAAAGTGTGCTGCACAGTGTGCCTAAGGCACGTGTATCCAGGCCGGGTGTGGTCATACAAAAGCATGGGAAGCACGTGCAAAAGTTTGAGGGAGTGGTAAGGTGGGGCCACAAGGCGGGGCTTAAGGGGAGTGGCTGAGGCCAGGCTATATAAGCCAGCCCCACCCGCATGCTGGCGCGTCGCGTTAGTCTGCTGGGTGCAGCGTAACGCTTACCGCCGTCAGCTTCTTACCTGCTTTCAGCTCTGCATGCTTCTCTTCAGCCTCTGGAACTCCATCTTCAGTGCGCACTTACCTGACTCAGCTACACAATCGCTCGAAGCGCAGCTAACCTGATCTCCACTCTGCAGCTACAGCACGCATCTTACCTGGGTCCAGCCACGCCATTGCTCGAAGCGCAGCTTACCTGATTCCAGCTCTGCAGCTTCCACGCGCATCTTACCTCTGCAAATCCAACGCCTGCAGCGTCTCGCATCCTTACCTGTTGCGAACGCCCAACAGCTCGGGAAACACCTTCCGGCTCAACATCCTCACGGATCCATCCATCTTGCAGCCGACAGGTCCTCGGATAACCGCTCGCCATCAAGCGCCGTAAGGCCGAAACTGCAAGGAAGACAAAACGCACAAGGTTAGCAACTGCATAAACTTTTAACGTTTGGTCATGCAATACGCAAACCTTGCGCACCATCCGGAAACCTAACTTACCTTCAAGTGGGGTCTTCCAAAATCCCCTTTGGCACCGTTTGAACTCGCTTCCATCACCGCGACTCTGCGTGGCCATCTTCACATCTATAGGGGAGGAAAAGATGTTGCAACATTACAAACAATAATCATTGGGGAAAAGTCAATACAAAAGGACAAAGACTATAATCACTGCTACAAAAACGTATCTTCAAGGTGGATTGGTCACAGCCGGACTGGGCCACCACGCACACGGAGCAGTGACGCAACTTGGTCCAGCGACGGCGCCCCTGCTGAGCGAAAGCAGGACGGAGAGCTCATCCTTACAAAACCGGTGAGATCATATGGGAAAACACATGCTCATCTCACTCTGGAATGAGGGGGGGGGGATCGCAATTCAGATGCAGCATTTTCATTGCCTCGTACCTTCTCCCAAGGGTATTGCCAGCAACCAGAGCAGTCCACACTATCGCAGCTGGGGGTGAAGACTCAAAAAAGGGGAGTCCAGTCTAGTCCAGGGAGGGCTCCAACCGTGCCACAACGCCCCCGCAGAGACCATGTGAGCGTAACAGTGGGCCCTGGAGTAGGGTCAGCAATGCTTTGGTCTTGTAGTGGGGTCTGGTATCTGGATGATGAATGGAACAGGAACGCAGTGCAGGAACTTCAGGAAGAGTGTGTCTAGAGTCTTGTCACGGACTCTTATTTATAATGCATAGTGACATCATCTAAGTATATGGCTGGGCAGGGTCTGCTAAACACGCCTCTACCAACTGGATTGGGCAATCAATGTTGGCTGTCTCCCCTAGGATGTGACTCAGTTTAGGGGTTGTACTTTGAGGTGAAAAGACTTCCCAGAGACCTTTTTGCCAAAAATCAGTCATAACAGAATTTACACATTTGTACAGTTGTGGCATATTACCCAATGACATGAGCAGGTTACATACTTTATGCAGACCATGCCACTCCAACTCTGAACTCTGTGACATTGTTTCGCCTCTCTGATTCATACTCAAAATTACCAAAATGTAAGATTCAGCCTAAAATTCCATAACTTTATACACATTTGTGGTTTATCATGAGGGATGCAAGTATAAAAATTTGCATTGGCATCATGGATACTTTCCTTGTAATCCCTGATTCTTTGCCATTTCTATTCTGAAGGTGTCGGTGACTTCTACAATGTCTCAAATTATAAACCGCAAAATCACTTTTAAACTCCAGGATTTTTACAATTTTTACAAAGTCTTGCTGCAGAGATAAAAGTCTTTAAAGTTTATTAAAAAATAGTCTTTGGAAGCAAATGGCAGTCCTTTGTCCTGCACTGGACCATTTTTTTTCTTTTTCTGCTACGACCAACTGTGACTTCCCCCAAAGGGTGGATGGGTTTTTCCAGCTTGATTGAAGATGTATTGCCCCTTATCCACTTCGCACTTTGATGTCCCAGAATTTCTATTGAAAGGGGCCCCTGCCCAGAGTAAAGTCTGATTAGTATGTGAAGTTTCTTTGTCCTGGTCAGTCAGTTTTCCAAACTAGCAATTATCACTTTTGTGTCCTGGAAGTTTATGGTGGCTCCCTTCCTTGGGGGAAGCCTTAGCTCTGCCAACTAGATTAACTTGTTTTTGGAAGCTTGCAAAATCTAGCCAAGTCAGTTTAAAACTTTTTTTTTTATATTTGGTCCTGAATTTAAAAAAAAAAAGCCTGTGGAATAAAAATAGCCCATATGCGTTTCCCAGCAGCCAAAGCCCCTTCTCATTGCTAGGCACAGACAAGCTTTCATTCAACATATTACTTTTCCTTTAAAACAGGCATTTATTTTTCTTTGGTTTGTAAAGCCCATTTTACACATGTGGTAAACTGCTAGCATTTCCTTTCAAATTCAATTTTGCCGTCTGACTTCCCAATAGTCTTGCAGCCCTAGTGGACATGTGCACAGAGCTATGATTTCTTTTGCAGGGTTCATTCCTTTGACACTTTGTAGCACAACATAAAGCATTTCCCGTGCACGGCAGCAAGTGACGTTTCTTGGGCCTTTTATTCAGGTTTGGCTTAACAGGGCCGATCATTCAGAAATCATGCTTGGTTTTGCTGAGGCACAATTAGATATAGGTGGCATGGCAGGGCCTTATTGACCACATTGGTTTAAGAAAGAACAGATGGAATTAGCGTCAAAGCAGCATTTTTTTAAAGGTGAAAACGTTTACTTTTCAATGGGGATTTTGGGGTTTGCAGCAAAGCAACGCTGCCTTTTCACTTAATTCCTTTTGGATATGTCAGAATACACTGGCACGCTCTGTGTGTTCCCTGGTTCCATCCTGCCTGATGTGCGCTTGGCAGGAAGGTGCAGCCATTTTTTTTGTTGCTGCAAATGCAGTTTTGAGGCCATGGCACTCGCAGGAGCCAGCGCTGCCATTTTGCTGTATCTGCACAAATGTAGCTTGGTGATGTGGAGAAATACTGTTGAGTGGGTCAATATATCCCACATATTCCCCCCCCCCCCGACTTCTTCTGAGATTCCACATCGAGGGAGAATTGGACAAGTGGGATTCCTCAATGCGGCAAAACAGGATCAGTCGGGTGTGAGTCCTTCCATCAGATAGCGGTGCGTGATGCTCCTCTCACTGTTTCTGGTTGGAACGTGGACCAACACACACAGCTTTCCCTGAGGTCTTCCTTTATGGTGTTGAGCGACACCCCCGTATTTCCTTTGGTTTCTCCTTTCCCGGTCCACCGGGAGGTCCTCCTTGGTAGTGACGTCTCAACTAGCACAAACGGTTACTACAGTTTCCCACTAACTGCCCTCCAATAGGGTTGACAGCAGTGGGATAGGCTTGCGTTCAATACTGACAGTTGACAATGAAGAAATACTCCCCATTGCATAATTATATTTATAAATCCTATTGTTTCCCTTCTGGTTCTTTTTCTTATTTTCAGGTATCAGATGTCTCCTCGATCTGATTCTCTCGACTCCTCAATTTGCTGCAAAGTATGCCTAGGGTGACTACTCTTTAGCTGATTAATATGGACCCATTTCGAAGGGATTGGTTCGTCTGACGTATTCCACATCTGACAGGTAATCGCCACCGCTGTGCTGCTTCGGAAAGTTTTCGGCATCTGCGTAGATTACGTTGATGCGCTGTTCTCAAGGGCCTCCGTCGAGCCGACATCACCGGATGTTATAAGTAAGACGCACGACGCCCGTAGCCTCAGTTCTGTTTTTTCCGCGAATGTGTTCACTTTGGAGATCTCGGCGCACCTCGGTTCTTCTGATTCTATCGGTTCTTCGAACTTGGTTTGTGAAGTGGTCATGTCTTCTACCCCGCGGTCGGGATTCAAGAAGTGTCGGGACTGCGGTTCCAAGATGTCACTTACGGACCCGCATGACATCTGCCTCTGATGCCTTTGCGAGGACCACGCCTCCGATGACTGTGAGGAATGCCAGTCTTTGATGCCGAAGGCCTTGCGGGAGCGAAAGAAGAAGCTGTCGGTAGGTAGGGTTTCCAAGACCCGAAAGTCGAAATCCGCTGGGATTTCGACCGACTATTCGAGGGGCGACTTGCATCGTCGGTGTAAATCCAGGGGGTCTCGGTCCCGGAGTGGTTCCCGCCAGTCCTCTGCCTCTGCAAGGAACTCGCGGAAGCGCCATCACCGGTCGCCTTCCTCGTCCAAGGACTCTGCCAGACGGCGGGTAGCTTGTCCTACCAAGCATTCTTCACCTGCAGAATGGGATGCATTTCATAAGGAAATGATGGCGATTTTCGAGTCGCAGGGCTCCGTTCCGGCCGCGCCTTCGAGAGAAGCCAGCAAGGAACGCGCTAGGGCCACAGTTTGCACGCCTTCGGGCTCGGGCGGTCGGCGCAATCATCGGGAACCTTCGAGGTCCCGGTTAGACAAGGTGGATCGCTCTAGCCATGCCCGCTCCAGGTCCCAGTCCTCCACGCCCTCGAGACCGGTGGAGCCTGTGAGGTCTTCTAAGAAGACGTCGACGCCATGTCCGTCGAGGGACTCTCTCGAGGCTCTTCCTCCGAGGAAGCCATCGCCGCCGATGCCGTCGAAGGACACTCTTGCGGCACCGCCCTCAAGGCCTGTGTCGAAGCCATCAGCGCCATGCTTGATGCCGATTCCGTCGACGCCCTCAACGCCTTTTGTGGAGGCTTTACCGGAGGTACCCCGTGCATCGGTGGAAACTCCGAGGAAGGCCCTGAAGAAATCAGTGAGGCCTGTCTTTGAAACTTTTTTCTGTGCCCTCATCCAGGGATTTATTCCAGCCTCTGGATTACATCTGAGGTGGATGAAGGGTCTGAGGAAGGTTTGGTTGCTGATGAGGTTCCTGACAACCTGTTATCTGGCCATAGCCAGTTGGAAGACCTGCGTCAGTCTTTGCACAATGCCAGTGGTCTTGATACCTCTCTGGAGGTTGAGTTTGGCAGGCCTGAGCCTGGTAGGCATGCTGAATCTTCGTACAGGCGCCTCATGTCGAGGGTGAGGGAGTACTTGGGGTGGTCTGCGCCACCAGTGGATTTTCTGCAGGATGACCTGATGGATATCCTTGACCAAGGTCCACCCACTGACCCGGTGCTGCCATTTCATATGGCTTTACAGAGAAGGGTGGCAGCGGCTTGGACTGCTCGGGAGAGTCTCCCGGCAGGGAGCAAGTTGTTGCTGAAAATATACCGTCCAGCCAGTAGCGACCCCTGTTACTTGAATACGCACCCCACTCCGGAGAGTCTGGTGGTGCAGGCGGCTACGGCCCCAGCAAAGCAGGCGTCATACCCTACCATCCCTCCAGATAGGGACGACAAATGTTTTGAGGGCTGGGCAAAGAAAGTGTTTTCTTCAGGGGGGTATGGCTTTACAGGCAGCCAACTCTGTGTGCCTTGGCACATTTCACTCCCACTCTGTGGAATTGTTTCTTTGGTGGCTGACATATTCCCGAAGGGGAGGAACGGGATGGTTTTCTTGCCCTTGTTCAGGATGGCAAGGATGCCATGTGTGAATCCGTTCAGTCGGGTCTGGACATGGCAGACTGTGTCAGCCGGTCCATGGCGGCGAGCACTGTGATGTGCAGATTTGCGTGGGTGCGGAAGTCAGGGTTTGCTTCTGACGTACAAGCTCGGATTCTAAACCTGCCTTTTGATGGTGTACATCTTTTTGGCAGCAAGGCTGACGAGAGCCTTGAGAGGTTGCAGACCTCCAAAGCTGCAGACCTCCAAAGGTGCAGCGAAGTCATTGAGCGCTGCAGTTCGCCAACCTCCGCTTTTTCGTCCTAGGGGACAGCAATGGAGGGGAGGGTCCTTTCGATACTACTCTTCCTTTGGTAGATCGAGGGGAGCTGCAAGTCAAAGGGGCCACTGTAGGAGTACCAGAGTTGGAAAACAAGGTACTTGAGGTGCCAAGGCCGCTCGGGCAGTTGCCTCTTTGCCCACAGGCACTGCCGCAGCCACTTCAGCTCATTCATGAGGCCATGTCCCATGGTTCGCCGGATGGGGGAAGGCTGGCGCAGCATCTTGTAGAATGGCGTGCCATTACTTCAGATGTGTGGGTTCTGCAGATCATAGCCCACGGCTACTGTCTTCCTTTCCGGAAGTGGCCTCACGGCAATCCACCAGGGAATCTCTTTGAAGAGTCCGGATCTGCTCCTTGCGCAGGAAATCAAATCTCTGCTGGAGAAAGGTGCCATAGAACTGGTGCCTGTAGAGAGAGGAACAAGGGATGGTATTCCCCATATTTTTTTATTCCGAAAAAGGACGGGGTATTGAGACCCATCATGGACTTGCGTGGTTTGAACAAGCTCCTCAGGAAGGACAAGTTCAAGATGGTTACTCTTTCTCAAGTCCTCCAGGCCCTTCAACTTCAGGACTGGTTGGTGTCTCTCGACCTCAAGGACGCTTACTTTCATGTGCCGATTCATCCTAAGCACAAGAAGTACCTGAGGTTCGCAGTTGGCGACTCGCATTTTCAGTTTCGTGTCCTGCCGTTCGGATTGACCTCCACCCAGCTCATGGTGGTGGTGGTGGCAGCGTATCTCAGGAAAGGGGGAGATTCAAGTCTACCCCTTCCTGGACGATTGGTTGATCAGGGCGCTCTCTCCCCAGCAAGTCCTGGATCATCTGTCAGTCACTTGCCACTCCCTTCACAGGCTGGGCTTCTCCCTCAACTTAAAGAAGTCCCACTTGACACTTACCCAGCGGCTCCAGTACATCGGAGCAGTGCGCGACACTTCCCTGGGGCAGTGTTCGCTTCCCCAGGTGAGGGCTCATCACATTCTGCAGATGGTGCACAAGTTTCAACATGCCCAGTCTCCCGGTGTTCGAGTTCTTGAGGTTGCTCGGCCTCATGGCATCCTGCATTCTTCTGGTGCCAAAGGCCAGGTTGCGGATGAGATCTCTGCAATGGGCTCTCAAGCTGCAGTGGTCGCGGTCCTCCGGCAGGATGTCGGACCCCGTTCAGGTGCCGCCCTCGGTGACCCAGGATGTTCTGTGGTGGGCCGTCAAAGGCAATCTGATGAAGGGGGCTCCATTTTGGCTACCCTGGCCGCAGGTAACGATCGTGACGGAAGCGTCCCTCACGGGATGGGGAGCTCATGCCAACGAGTTGAGTCAGCGGTCGTTGGTCTCAGTCAGAGTCCAGACTCCATATCAATCTGTTGGAGCTGAGGGCCATCAGGCTATCCCTGAAGGCTTTTCTGCTGTCTGTGCGGGGGAAGAATGGCATACAGTGGCCATGCACTACCTCAAAAAAAAGGGCGGGGGCAGGGTCTCTCCCTCTGTGCAGAGAGGCAATGCAGCTCTGGTTCTGGGCCATCCAGCAGGAAATTTCGATCTCGGCAGTTCATCTGGCCAGAGACGAAAACGTGGCGGCGGACGCTCTGAGCAGGCAGAGCACGGTCTCTCACGAGTGGGAGCTTGCTCAGAAGATTCTCCTAGAGATCTTCGCCCTGTGGGGGACCCCACAAGTGGATCTCTTCGCCATCAGTGGCAACTGAAAGTGCGAAAGGTTCTGCTCGTGGGAATTTCCTCCAAGAGTAGCCTTAGGGGACGCGTTCGTAGTGGAGTGGTCCTTCCCACTGCTGTACGCGTTTCCTCCAGTCCCCATCATTGCGCAAGTACTGCAGAGGTTACGGAGGTTCGGTTCCCGAATGATCCTCATTGCTCCAGCATGGGCCATGAGAAGGTGGTACCCGAACCTTCTCGACATGTCCATCTGCCCTCCACGCCGTCTTCCCTACCGAGACGATCTGCTCTCACGGGAGGGGGGGTCAGGTTCTCCATCCAGAGGTCCAGTCCCTCAACCTTCATGCTTGGCTTCTGAAAGGTTGAGGTATAAGGATTGGGACCTCCCTGAAGATGTGATGGAGATGTTGCTTTCGGCCAGAAGGCCCGCAACAAAGTCCCTGTACCGTTGCCGTTGGAGAAAGTTCTGCGACTGGTGCAGGGTTAAGAATGTGGATCCTTTTTCATGTGCCATTCATGTGGTTCTCTTTTTTTGCTTTCATTAGCCCACAAGGGCCTGCAAGTGGGTACCATTTAAAGGTTACCTGGCGGCGCTGTCCATATTTAAGCGCTCATCTGAGGAGTGTTCTTATTTTAAGATTCTTTGATTTCTCAGTTTCTGAGAGGGCTTACTAATGTGTTCCCACCGTCACCTGTCCAGGTACCCGGTTGGGATTTGAACCTGGTTCTAAAATTCCTCATGGGAGCTATGTGTGAGCCTTTACATTCTTGCCCTTTGAGACTGTTGACCTTTAAAACTGTATTTTTAGTTGCGGTTACGTCCGCTCGCAGAGTGAGTTGCAGGCCCTAACCGCCAGGCCACCCCTCAGTGTTCCATAAGGACAGGGATGTCCTTGGGGTTCGTCCTTTTCTTCAGAAGGTTGTGCCGGAAATTCATTTAAGCCAGAATGTCATTCTTCCGGCGTTCTATCCTCCTCCGCATCCAGGAAGAGGAGAGGCTCCATAGGTTGGATCTTAGGAGAGCGTTAAGCTTCTACATCTCACGCATGTCCCGGGTCAGAGTGGACGATCAGCTCTTTGTGGGGTACGCTGGAAGGCGTTTGGGTCAAGCTGTTACTAAGCAGACCTTGTCCAGATGGATTATCTTGACCATCTCGGAATGCTACCGTCTGGCGGGTACGGACCCTCCGGTAGGCTTGAGGGCCCATTCTACTAGGGGTGTGGCTGCCTGCACTGCTCTGTAGAGGGGTGTTCCCATTTGTAACATTTGTGAAGCGGCCACATGGGCCTCTGTCCATACTTTTGTGTCACTCCCTGGACACTGTCCATGGGCAAGATTTGGCCTTTGGTAAGGCAGTCCTCTATTCTGCAATTTGATTGGGCATTCTAAAATTCTAAAAAAATGTTCCCACCTCAAAGCATTGGTACTGCTTTGGGAGTCTGTCATAGATGTGGAATACATCGTAGGAACCAATCCCTTCGAAGCAGCACAGCTGTGGTGATTAAATACGTCTTCGGAACATCCCATCGAAAGTACATTACCATGTAAGAAAGTAACTTGTTCTTCTCTTCTGTCATTTCGCCTTTAGGAATGCGGATTCTGTAGGTGACGGGTGAGATTTTATCTACAATTTCAAAAGGTCCTCGCCAGCTTGGGAAAAATGTACGCTCTTTGGTCTGGTTCCTTTGGAAATTGTACAAGTAGACCCTGTCTCCTACTTGCTATTCTTTTTTTGTTTTTAGATCATATTGGGTCTTCATACTCTCTACAGATCTTTCTAGAGTCCGCTGAGCGTACACAAAAGCATGTTGAAGGTGTTTTCTTAGATTCTCAACATACTCATGAGTTGTGGAGGCATTTATCAGTGTCTGCTCCTGTGTTCTATAGAGCAAATGCTGAGGTAACTCCATCCTTTGTTCAGTCATCAGCTCAAATAGAGACATCTTTGTTGCAGAAGAAGGTGTAGATTTGATGGTCATCAGGACAAGCGAAGATCATATGTCCCAACTTGGTCCAGAGTCTGCCACAAACTTTTTTAGAATGCTCACAATGGTTTTATTGTACCTCTCAACTCCGCCACTAGAGGACTGGTTTTATGCAATGTGAAGTTTCCTTTTTACCCCAAGTATCTCCCACATCTTTGTCATCACTTTGCTGGTAAAGTGACTACCTCATCTGACTCAATCCTTTGCGGTAGGCCAAATGTGAGCAGATGTGGTGGATCATCAGAGCAACTGCTGGTTCTGCCTTGCAATTTGGGGGCGGGAGACATTCCACCCATTTGGTAAACAAGCATGTTATGGTTAACATGTGCTTGTTCCTCAGAGGAGCGAATCACGGGTCAGATGAAATCTACTTGTAAATCTGACCAAGGCATTTTCATCCCCCTCTTCTGGCGGGGAGCTCGGTGTGAGATGTTGGTTGAAATTGTCTACACACAAGACGCCACTTCAAGTATTGGTCGAGTTCCTGCCTCATGTGTGGTCAGTATGCAACCTCTCGCAAGATATCTGATGTAGTGTGAAACCCTGATGACGGGCTGTGGCCGCATCATGGGCGTGACTTAGCATCAGGCTTCGGAATGAGGTAGGGACCACCCACTGGTCACAGCCGGTTCCATGTGTTAATATCCCTGCAAAAATATTGCCATACAAAAATATCGCCATATTTTTCCGGGGATATTAAGGCATGGAACCTGCGGGGGACACCCCCGCAACCTCTATATTTTAAAGGGAGCTGGAGCCACCCCTGAAACCCACACTCCCAAAACCCCAAAATATTATCCCCACTAAAAATATCGCCTATGGCTGTTCCCGATGACCATATATACGGCAATATTTTTGGTGGGCATAATATTACCTTATACAGTCACAGCCAGATACAGATCTCTTTACCAACAAACCGTCTTGGATTCGGAACATTGTTGGACATTTCAAGACCCTGAGGTCCTCTTTGCCAATGTAATCGGTATCCGTCAGAGGAAAGTTCTCAGGGTCCTCAATGTGTTTATAAAATTTACCAATAATTGGATCCCATTTTTGTGCCGTGATTAAATCAGCTTCTGGGGTCTCCTTACTCCATTGGGCATTTGAGAGTTCGTTGTGAGCATTTGTCTGGGACCTAGTGATAGAAGTGACCTGGAGTTCCCCCAACAGGGACTCTTATCTCAAGGAGATCCCCCTGGATGGCTCTGGTTTTGGCCATTTTGGCCAACTGATCAGCTAGGTCGTTTCCAGTTTTGTCTGGCCCCTCTCTCCTTGATGATCTTCCAATAGATGGTCATCCCACTAGAGGTGACCAGATCATCAATGTTTTGGATAAGCTTGCCTTGTTTAAGCGGTTTGTTAGCACACAGCATGCTTCTGGTTTTCCAATTTCCCAGGTGCTCCATGAACCCGTTCCGGACACAATCTGAATCAGTGATTATGACTAGTTTGTGGAGTTGGTGTTGGAGGGCACGAAGGATGGCTTGATGAACTGCCATCAACTCTGCCACCTGACTACTATGGGGACCGATTTTGTACACATCAGAGGGCTCTGGGGCATCATTCACCCAGGCATTCCCAATGCCGGCCACCACTTCTTTTTCCCCGTTGTTGTCAACATGGTAGGAGCACCCTACACATATTGTGGGAATTCCCTCGCACTTGTCTTCTTCATAGACTTTGTGCAGGGAATTCAGGTACGCCTCCATGTTGGCGTGCGTTTTGAGACTTTGGTCCTCGAGACAGTTTTCTCTGGCACAATCATGCAAGTCAGCCAGACCTTGCATGAGGGGACTCTTCTTATTTTGGCCATATCGGACCTCCACAGGAAAGCCTTGCATTGACAGAATCCAGGAAGTAATTCTGGAATTACTCACATTTCCGGCCCGGATTCTGTCACTTTGGAGGTATTGCAAAGGCTGGTGGGGAGTCTCCACTATGATGTGTTCCCCCTGGATGAACGGGCGGTAATTTTTCAATGCCCACACTGTTGCCAGGAGTGCCTTCTCACAATCGTTGAATTTTTCATCCACAAAGGATAAAGTCTTGCTTGCATAGGCGATTACTTTATTGACCTTGATATGCTTTTGATATAATACTGCTGTGAAGCATGTATTCGAGAACCCTGTCTCCAAGAACTCCTTGTTTCTGACGGTAAGCTAGACAAGGCGCTTGTGAGAGGTTTCTTTTGAGTTGCTTTACTGCCTCGGATTGTTCTGGACCCCACTCAACCCCCTGCCCCCTTTCAACAGATGGATTAGGGTTCTTGTGATCTCTGCGTAATCCTCAATGAACTTCCTACTGTAATTAGTCAGTCCATGGAGGCTTCTTGGCTCCCGCAGAGTTGTGGGGTCTTTAAGTTTTAGGACTGCTTCCACTTTCTTCTCCTGGGGACAGAGATCCTCAGGAGTTATTTCATGCCCCAAGAAGTTGACACGGGTTCTGCACCACTGTGCCTTTTGGAAGGACAGTTTTGCTCCGGCAACCCTCAACTGTGTCAGAACATAACGGATTTCCGCTATGTGTTCCTCCACAGTTGAGCTTTTTACCAAGACATCCACATAGGCCAGGTTACCCCTGTCACCCAAGTCGGGCATGACCTTCTGTAGGAAGATGTTGAATTTGTTGCTGGAGTTGATGTATCAGAAGGAAGTCCGGGGTCCACTTGTACTGCTGCCCCCCGAAGGTAAAGGCCAGCTTGTATTGGTCATCCCTACTGACTGGCACGGTCCAGTACCCATTGGTCAGGTCAATGGCAGTGTATACCTTTAACCCCGGGATCTGGGCCAGCCCCTGGTCAATGTAGGGGAGAGGCCATCGGGACATGTGGATCCGTTTATTCAGCTCCCTCAGGTCAGCACAGTCTCTCCACTGGCCATTCGGTTTTAAAATCCCTAGCAATGGATTATTAAAGGTACTGTGGACTGGACTAATTCTCCCACAGGACCAAAGGTTTTTGATGATTTTCGTGAGGGACTCCATGGATACGAGAGGCAAGCGATATTGCTTCACAAACGCTGGAGTCATTCCAGGGTATGTGGGAATTGTTGTATGGATTCTGGTGCGACCAGTCATTCGAGTCCACCGCAAAGAGATCTTGAATATCTAAGACAACCTGTTTCAACTTTTGCTTTTGCTCCGGAGTCTCACGGGCATCAGCTAGGATGACTCGTTCTTCAACCATCTGCCTGAAGCCTGGAAAGACTTCCGGTTTTGCTATCTCAGCGGCCTCCTCCAGCTGGGTGGAGAGGTCCCTGGTTAGAGTATTGACCTGGACAGAGGGTTTCAGGTAGGAGAGGCTGTCATTGTGGACTTGGAAGATCACCGCCTCCTGCCTAATGTCACAAGTCACCTCTTCCTCACCGCAAGGGCAGGAGGAGTACACCAGGAAATTCCCCCCCTTGCCGAGTGAAGATCCTGTCTGGTGGCCATTTTCACTATCACTCAACAGTCATTGGGGATTGGTCCTAACAGTTCATTAACTAGATCCATGGAAAAATGTTGGTCATCAACCGCCATTCCAATAATGGTGCCTGCGCCCAGAGTGATGCTCCTAAGGTCACTGTTATCCATCAATATTGGAATGGTGGTGTGTTCTATATTGACTAATGGTGTTGGGTTTAACCCCAACCCCTGCTGTTGGAGATGGGCATTGAGGTGTACATATGCGTCAGGATTTTGCAGTTTCTGTTCTTTTTTCATTTTTAATTCAAGTGGGAATAGTGTGTCCGTCCTGGGATGGTGACCTCCTCTCCTATTTGAACTTCAACTGCATATGGCAGCAATTAGGCTGACCGAAATGCTTTTTTTGAATCATCAAAGTCCATGGGATTACCCCCTAGTCGGTACCAGGCTTTGAAATTGATTAGATCCAAATGAATGGCAAAACGATTGAGAATGTCACTGCCTAAATAAAATGCAACAGGGACCTCTCGCATGACCCAACAATTATGCACTATGCTTCTGTTTCCGATAGAGAATACACCTGCTAGGCAGGAGATGTTTGGAATTGGGAGCTTCCAGGCCCATTTCCCACTATCGATCAATTTAAATGTGGGAATGGCTGGATCTTTTGGGAGCTGTCAGAACATGGCTTCGCTGATGAAGCTCTTACCATTGTTCACGCACACTCAAGTGAGAACAGTCTCCTTCCCCTCATTTAACTGAATAGGGATGAACAATTGTTCTCTAATTTTCTGAATGTCAGCTAAACTTTGAGCTGGTTTCTCATCACTTTTGGCTATAGAATTGGTGTCTTCAGATTGTGAATCAGTATAAAATGTCAAAGTATTTTCTTCCAGTGTGGAATGCCACTTAAAACTGGAGGGAAGGTTGATTTTCAGGAATGGAGAGGAGTGCCCATCACCAGTTTGTTGTCCTACAGCAATTACGGTCACGTCAGGTATTTGATTGTTCTGAAAATGAAACTCCATATGATCGGTTTTTTGTTCAACCATGTGCCATTTAAACTAAACTGGTTGACACTCTGTTTTAATTTTATTGGCCTGTTAGTCTGAGTCCAGAGAACCTTGTTCACAGTCTACTAAGGGGGACAATCTGCGCAGGATGTCATTCCCCAGTAGACAGGGTGTGCCCTCTGGATTCACGACTCTGACAGGGTGTTTCACCTTATGTCGCCCAATTATTATTTCCAAATCCGCAGTCCCTTGAACAGGAATTTCCTTCCCGTCTAAGTTTTGGAGTTGTCCAGGAAGTGGGGTGAGAGGGATCTGGTATCTCTCCCCCTTCCTGAATTTAGCTGTTCAAAGGCCCTTTTTGACAGAAGTGGCTTGGGATCCAGTGTCCACCAGCGACAGAAATGTACATTGTCCTTGAACTTGGACCGGGGCATAAAATCTACCCTCTTTCTCCTCCAATGGGCGGCAAAGGTAATGTGCATTTTGGGCCAGCTGGGTGGTCAATTTCCTTATTTTCGACTCCGACACAGGGGTAGTTTGTGCATAATTATGTGTTGGAGTTTGGGGATCTGAAAGAAAATGTTTGCATTCGGATATCTGGGGAGTTTCGGGCTTCCCCTTTTTCTGATTCTGTGCTGCCCCTCACCTCCTTTTTGGAGGCAGTGAACAGAATTGGTTTGTGAGGTTTGGATCCCCCTGTTACTATTGGGTTTCCTGGATGCTCTTTCTGGGGTTCAAGGATGGGAGACTCTGACTCAGTCCCCACATCCACCCAGTCTTTATTTAAATCTCTTGGGACCCATTTTTCTTTGGGAGGAGTTCCCCCGTCCCTGAAGATCGTTTTCCCAGAATCCTCTAAGGATTCTTCCCCTTCAAATTGGAGGACACTAACTAACTTCCTCCACAAAATGGGCATTTTTAAGTTCTTTATTTCTCCAACCCACCCTCTGTTCCTTGGGTTGTAGGATTTCGGGGCAGGAAATTTTGGTTCCGGTTCCTGGGTGTGCAGGGGCTTTTCACGAGTGAGGAGGGACGCTTCCTCTAGGGCTTTACACCTCCCTTCCCCCCTGTGCCTCATCCTCTGGAACCGGTGAGTTGTCAGGGTTCTCTCCCAGTCATTGTTCTGGGGTACCAGACCCTTGGTTTGTGGGGTTCTGAGCCGCCATGTTTATCTGAGGGTTCTGTTGAGCCCTCAACATGCTACCCATATCCTGGGTAGGGTTTTGGACCTGGCGCTCAAGTGGGGACACCCGTTCCGCTGGTACGGGGGTCTCTGGTCAACTCTAGGTGGATCACGGGAAGGGTAACTATCCCCTCTCCCTGGATATGGCGAATTTTGGTAACACTCCACCCTTGGCCTCCCCCACTCCCGGATTGGGTTGTCTGGGCTCATGAAAGCAGGAAATGAAAGGAGGGTTGTCCTGCAGGTTGGGGTTTTGTGGGTACCGGGGAAAGAAACTTAACCCAGCATTTTAGGAATTCCTGCCCTCCTGGGGGAAGTTGGGCGGGAAGTTTCCCGGGGCGCTACTTACCTGATTGGTCCCCCCCAACCACACACGGGGTTGGGGGGGTGGGGGGGGGGGGAGTCCATACATACCCCAAGATTGGTCGGGTGCCCTTGTATTGGGCACTGATATAATAAGGGGAGTTAGGGGTCCCATTAGTGGGATTACCTCCCTGACTGCCACCTGTTTGTGACTGGCCTGAAGGCCTTCTGGGTCTCTGATTTTGTATTGGTACATTTTTAGGCTGCCCCATCTCTAGGGCTAAAATGGGGGCAACCTTCAACTTCGCCACAGCAGGGGTGTTGGCTGGTTTGGGGTTCTTGGCCAGATTTTAATTTTCAGCAGGTTTTTTGGACCTCAAAAATGCGGGTCGCCTGCTCTAACTCAGTCCAGAGATCTTTTGTCATGGAAATCCCTCACCAGCTGGGTCATAATATACTTTTGGAGTGCATGAAAGAAGGTGGTTACAAACTCCCTGCTATCCGTGCGCACCCTCCTAGTGGTTTGTGCAAAAGCGCGTTTGAGCTCCTGCACAAACACTCGTGGGGCCTGCTCTTTCCCACATTGCAGATGGTAGGCCGCTTTGCGAGCCTCTTGGGGGTTTCTGTGGGCGGAAAAGTGTTTCAAGTGGGCCGCCCTGTAGGTGGCCATCAAACTTGCAAAGGACTGGGTTTTTTTGATTAAAGAGGCTTAGGACAGTGCCCAGTGGAACTCATACTTTCTACAAAAGAAGGGTCCCAACGCCTCTCACCTCACCCTTAAGGATCCAAATTGAACTATTCGGAAACCTTGCGAACTGCCCTCCTTAGTTGCAACAAATTCCACTTACAACCATGATTGAAAAAATATATATATTGCTATGTTTTATTACAAAATCCATTTTTATATATTATCAAACCTTTTTAAAAAAACAACATATCAACCACAACAATCCTAATGTGTAGGTGGACCATCTTGAATGGTTCTGGTCCTCCAGTCCGGCAAAGAAGCTGGCATACTCAGGGGAGAAGGTCCATTTTACTTACTCTATGCAGTTCTGGTTGTCTTTCATATGAAAAGTGTCCATCTGCTCATAGAGTTCCAAGTGTTCCCAAACACAATATTTTGTGTTTTTATGGTATGGGGTTATGAAACCCCTAATGGCCTTCATCTGCCTAACGGGGTCTTTTGTCATAACTCTCGAGTTTGTTTACCTACTCCTACGTCCCGTCCCCTTTCCTCCATACTTATGGGACATCTCTCCGTCCTGTGGGACGGGACCGGAGCACTTTGTAAAAAGCATCCACATTTTTTTCTAAAATTAGTCCCTCTTTCCTGCGCGGGGCCCGGCACGCTGCCGTAACCCCGCCCACCTTGGCTCCGCCCCGCGCATCGCCCATCAGTCCTTTTCTCCGCACGATCGGGGCCGGACGCACTTGCATCCTCGGAAGTTTTTCTTCGGTTTTTCCCTCTCTGGCTCTCGCTAGCGTTCGTTTACTAGTCTGTCTGTCTATGTCTTTTAAACTAGATATTCCAGACTGTTCATCGTGTCACCATCGCTTCGCGAGGGCGGATCCCCATCCTCTTTGCTTAGTGTTTGGGTCCGGAACACCGTTGGGACTCCTGTTTTTACTGTGACTCCCTTTCGGTCCGGGCTCTTCAACGTCGGTTGGAGCGGTGGGAGGTGGTGTTCGGTCGGACTCCTCCTTTGAATTTTCAAGAAAAAACGCCCGGTAAGTTCTTTGATTTTCAGAGCACCCCGGCCGGGGGATACCTTCCCGGGATCCTCTCGAGCCGGGAGGGGCGTCGATCGCTCTGTTACCGGGGTTCGCCCTGAGGTGCCTGTCGGGCCTAATAATTCTACCGGAGTTTTCTCCGAGGGTCTCCGTAAGGGGCCTCTGTTCACCGGAGTACACTCCGAGGCCCCTCCTGTGGGGGCTGTGTGTAGACCCAGTTCTAGTGAGTCGTGGGGTACCGGAGCTTGCTCTGAGGCTGTTCTTTCGGCTTCCCTCAAAAACAAAACCAGGGTACGCCCCGAGGTCTTGGCTGGGCTTGAGGTTACTGAACGCATGTTCGAGGCCCGTGCCGATAAGGCTTCTACCGGGCCTAGGTCCGAGGTTCCTCGTACAGAGGCTAAGGCTACCAACAGTTCTGAGGGGCCGGGCAAGGCCCTGTCGGTGACAGCGCACCGTTCCCGCTCTTGTGGTGACACCAGATCTGTTGAGGGGGCAAAGAAGGTTTCTTCTTTTAGCGACAGTGCCAAGGCTCTTCCTTCGAAGGCTCAGTTGGCGGTTGGTATGTCGCAGAAACATTCCAGGCCACATAGTACCGGCTCTGCCGAGGTTCCTTGCGTTAAGGCTAAAATTAAGACCCCATATCTATCGACGGGGGACCCCTGCCTCACTTCCTCACGTGCCGCAGTTCCCCTCAGATGAGGACAAAATGGCGCCCGTTCCCGCCACGAACACGGCGGCCATTTTAGGTACTACCCCTACAACTACACCATCGGCCCCTGCTCTAGGGTTCGGTCCTTCGGGTGAACCTAAGGTCCCTTGTGCGCATCCTTACGGGCCCGTTTTTGATTGGAACGCCCGGATGCCTCTTCCGCACAATGTTTCGTTGCCTGCAGGGGCGGCTCCCTTGATTTATGTGGATACATCGGCGGAGGGGCCTGTGTGGCACCCGTCCCCGTTGCGTCCCTGGTTTTGTCCACCTCATGAGAGGCCTCATCAGGTTCCGAAACAATTTCCTGAGGACGCCTTTTTCGGTAAGTTTCAAGCGCTTATGCGCACCGACCCCATGAGAGAATATTTCAAGGGGCTTTTCAAGGAGATGTGTCCACCCACGCCTCTGGCTCCAACCGTCCCGTCGGTGGTTCCGCCGGCGCCTCCCTTGCCCGTGGTGCCTCCCCCTGCGATTCCGCCTGTGCCGCCATTGTCCCCAGTGGACAATGCAGTGCCTGACTCGGCTCAGCAGGAGCCGGACCTGTCAGATGACCCTCAAGGCGATCAGGACAACAAGGACCTGCCCCGCTCTACCAGAGCTTTCCATGACCGGGTACTGGACATGATGAGCTTCTTGGATGTTCCAGTGCCCGAGCCACCTGCTCCGCTGGAGGGTGTGCTTTCTGGGGCGTTCACCTTGTCTCCTTTGGAGCGTACCAGCCTGTTCTTGCAGGAGGACGTTCTGGCCGAGGTCCGAAGAGTTTGGGAAAACCCACACTCGGGACTTTTTGTCAATAAAAAGATTGACGCGAGGTACAGGCTACATTCCTCGGAAGAAGTGGCCTTGTCTTGTCCGCCTCCCTCCTCCACAGTGGTGGCTGCGGCCACGTTGCAATCCAGACCTGCAGTTTCCTCCTCCGTGACGGCGACTCAGGTCTTGGGGAAGGAGGTCAAGCTCCTGGACTCCCTAGGGATGAAAATGTTTGCCAATTCGGCCTTGCAGCTCAGGCAGGCCAATGCAGAATTGATTTTGGCGGGAGCTAACATGCGGATGTGGAGAGGTCTGTCGCAGTTTGAGGAGCATATCCCTGTCGAGAAGCTGGAGGATTTCAGAGGAGGCCTTTCCGATGCCAGGGTCTTGGCCCAGGATCTCCTGGAGGCTGTGGCTCATCACGTAGACACCTCGGCTCGGGGTCTGATTTTAGGGGTTGATACCTCGTGGCAAGCATGGCTGCATGCCACTAAGTTCTCAAAGGAGGTGCAAGACAAGGTCCTGGACCTTGCATTTGATGGTAAGGAGCTTTTTCACTCTTCTACTGATGTAGAGCTCACCAAAACCAAAGACAGCACTCCGACGGCTAAATCTTTCTGTTCTGGTTAAACCTCCCTTCAAGACTCAAAGGCCCTTGTCGCAAGGTCGACCTTCCTCTGGTTTTAGGGGCTTCCTCGACCGCAAAAATCGCAGAGTGGCTACTCCTGCGGGGAATAACCGCCGTAGACAACAGCGTACGCGGTATTTCTCCCGCTCCTCAGCCTCCTTATCAGGTTCAGGTGGCACTGCCACCGATAAACCTGCCAAATGAGGGTTTTCCGTGCTCGCACGAGACCCCGGTGGGAGGACGCATTGCGTCTCATTGGGAGGCTTGGCAGACCATCACAGAAGACAGATGGGTCTTGTCAGTCGCTCGAGCGGGCTTCCGCTTACCTTTACCCCCTACTCCACCCCTCAACCCTCCTTTTCAGCTGTCGGGCTCACCCTCCCTCAAGGCCGAGGTTCAGAAACTTCTGCTCCTCAGAGCTGTGGAACCCGTTCCCCTTGGGGAGCGAGGGGAGGGCTTCTACTCCCGGCTGTTTACGGTGCCCAAACCCAACCAGGCTGGCCTGCGCACCATCCTAGACCTTTCCCAGTTCAATCTTTCCATACCCCAAGAGAAATTCAAGATCACGCCCGGCCAAATTCGCTCCTCTTTGCAGGCGGGCGATTGGCTCAGCGTGGTGGATCTTCAGGATGCGTACATGCATATCCTGATTTGGAACCCACACAGGAGGTACCTCCGCTTCTCTCTGGGAGAGGAGCACTTCCAGTTTCGGGTGCTTCCTTTTGGCCTCAGTTCGGCGCTGCGTGTCTTCACGAAGATGTCGGTGATCGCGGCCCATCTTCGTCTACAGGGTATCCATGTGTATCCCTATTTGGACGACTGGCTCCTACTTAGCCCTTGCCCGTTGGCAGCAGCGGGCAACCTCCAGTCTCTCCTTCAGCTCCTGTTCCATCTTGGGCTGTTGGTGAACTGGCGGAAATCCTCCATGACGGTCTCACAGGACCGGACTTTCCTGGTTTTCGTTGGAACACGATACACACGGCAGTCTATCTGACCGGGGACAGAATGGCGGATCTGTTGACCACGTGTCAGATGTTTACGCAGTCGGAGAGCATGTCGACCTGGTGGTTCCAGAGGCTTCTGGGCCTCATGGCCTCGTGTGTGCTGGCTCTTCCTCTTGCTCGTCTCAAAATGAGGCGGACCCAGATGGCTCTTCGGAGTTCCTGGCGTCAGGCTGTGGACCTGGATTCCAAACGGATAATGATTCCGGATTCCATGAGAGTGGACCTGGACTGGTGGTCTTCTCTCAGCAACCTGTCAGTGGGTGTCGGGTTCCAGGACCCAAGCCCCATGGTGACGATCACGAAAGACTCCTCCCTTTTTGGGTGGGGTGCGACGTTAGATCTTCTTCAGGTCTCGGACCTCTGGTCACCTCAGGACAAGCTCCTGCACATAAACCTATTGGAGCTTCTGGCAATTTTTCTGGCGCTCAAGGCATTCAGACCTCTCATTGTCAACAAGGTGGTCCGCATAAGAACGGACAATGTGATATCAATGTACTACATAAACAAGCAGGGGGGAACAAAGTCTCCCGCTCTCGTGGATCTGGCCAATCAGATTTGGGAGTGGGCCGTGCTTCATGGGGTCTGGCTGCTTGCAGTGCACATCCCGGGCCGGCTGAATGTCACCGCGGATGCCCTCAGCCGGCGGACAGTGGTCAGCTAAGAGTGGGAGTTGAAGGCGGAGATCCTATCATGGATTTTCCCGCGTTGGGGCACACCGGAGGTGGACCTCTTCGCCACGGCGATGAACAAGAAGCTTCCTCAGTACACCTCCAGAGGGGGGCTGGGAGCCTCCTCTCTGGGGGACGCACTCGAGATCCCATGGCACAACATGAGAGCTTACGCCTTCCCGCCTCTTCCTCTGGTTCTTCGAGTAATTTGGAAGTTGAAACGTTTTGTCAACTGTTCTCTTCTACTGATAGCTCCATGGTGGCCGGCCAGGTTTTGGTTCTCAGAACTTCAACACCTGTCGGCTTGTCTGCCGATCAGGTTACCAGTAACTCCCGATCTTCTTCACCAAGGGGAACAGCAGATGTGGCACCCCTCCCCACAATCGCTCAACTTGGCGGCATGGTGCCTGAGTTTACGGCGCCAGAGCCTTTGGGTTTGTCTGCGGATAACATGCGCATTATCCAGGCAGCCAGGAAACCCTCGACCACATCCCAATACAAGAGTAAATGGCTCAGGTTCTGTCATTGGTGTTTGAAGAAAGAGTTGGACCCGACGGTGGCGACGATTGACAAGGTGCTGTCCTTTGTCTCCTCCCTAGCAGAGTCAGGGGTTCATGTCTTGTCCTGCAGGACTTCTCTCGGCGATTTCCGCCTACCTCTCTACAGACCGGTGTTCTTATTAGTTAACTAACCCAGTGGTGAAGAGACATTTTGCTGGTTTGACACGCATCTACCCTCTGGTTCGTACTCTGCACCCGCCCTGGGACTTAAACGTAGTCCTGTCGGCGCTGTGCCATAAACCTTTCGAGCCGATGGCTACGGTTGATTAAGTACGTGTCCTGGAAAGTGTCCTTTCTGGTCGCCGTTACGTCAGCGAGGAGAGTGAGTGAGCTCCAGGCATTGTCGGTGGAGCATCCTTTCTTGGTTTTTCACAAGGACAAGGTAGTCCTTCGGACGAACCCAGCTTTCCTACCAAAGGTAGTGACCGAATTCCATCTGAATCAGTCGATTTCCCTTCCGGTCTTTTTTCCGAACCCTGCCTCAGAGGCGGAAAGGGTTCTACACTTCCTGGATGTCCGAAGAGCTCTTAAGTTCTACCTGGACAGGACTGCCAAGCTTCGGAGCTCTTCCCAACTGTTTGTGACCTTCGGTAAACCCCAGGGCAGGCCGGTGTCTAAGGCATCCATTTCCAGATGGATTGCTGCCTGTATCACGGAATCTTTCACCGTCCAAAAGCTGACACCACCTTAGGGTATTCATGCGCATCAGGTGCGAGGCAAGGCAGCTGCGGTTGCTTTTCAGAAGTATGTTCCCTGGGAGTCCATCGCTAGAGCGGCTACCTGGCCCTCCCCATCTGCTTTCTGTAAGCATTACTGCCTCGATATGAGCTCTAGGGCCGACGCTCAGTTCGGCCAGGCTGTGCTGAAGAACCTGTTTCAGTAAGGGGTATTTCCATCCACCCATAGTTCTGGTAAGGAGTGCTTGGGAATCTCCCATAAGTATGGAGGAAAGGGGATGGGACGTAGGAATATTACCAGGTTACTCACCGTAGTGACCACCTTACTCCTAGTCCATAGTCCCCTTTCCTCCATACGCCCGCCCGCAGTCCCCTCTAATAAGGTTCCTCTGTTATTGCTAATGGGTCTTGGACCCTGCGATAGAAAAGGACTGATGGGCGATGCGTGGGGCGGAGCCAAGGTGAGCGGGGTTACGGCCGCGTGCCGGGCCCTGCGCAGGAAAGAGAGGGACAAATTTTGGAAAAAATGTGGATGCTTTTTACAAAGTGCTCCGGTCCCGTCCCACAGGACGGAGAGATGTCCCATAAGTATGGAGGAAAGGGGACTATGGACTAGGAGTAAGGTGGTCACTACGGTGAGTAACCTGGTAATTCTCTGGTTTAGCCACCCAAGTCCACTCGCCCTCACTCGGAGGCGCTACTACTTGAGAGGGGCTTGCAGAATGGTGGGGCCTAGTTTCTCCCCCCTGGTGGTGCTCAGGAGAGTAGTCTTGTGACTCTTCCCTGCTCCCAGGGATGGCAGAATAACACCCCCCACTGCCCTAATTGGGTAGAGGTCTTCAGGGTGCTCTTTTTGGGCCTCGTTTCATTCAGTTTTTCATCAAATTGAACCAACTAGTCCCTTGGAAAGTATTTCTGTGGATCTAATTCCCTGACTCTCGCTTCATAGACTTCCTTGTCAGAGACATCAGCCTTAATGTTTGGGTATCTATACAAGGACGCCCATCCATCACTTTCTGGAGGCTCTGACCTGTCAGTTCCATCATGCTTGGCCTATTAAATTCTGATTGCCTCATGGGTTCCGGCTCATGTGAACCGGCAGCCATGAAGTCAGCAGTGCACAAAGTGTTAAATGGGTTTGAGTCCCTTAGTACAGAGGTCCTTATACTATGATCAGGGATTGCCCTGTCCCCCTCTACCTGTTCAGGGTCCCTCCAGTTAGGATTAAATCCAGCACCCTTTTTCTCCAACCTTGCTAGTTTCTCCTTCTCAGCCCCCACTTCTTGATAATAAGCAAAGATCTTAGCCTTTTTTTAAAAAAAAGTTTTGTATATGGTAAAAATCCTTTACAGATCTTAGCCTTTTGCTCAGCTATCAAGGCTTTAATGGCCTCTATGACCCGCTCTTGCGCTGCCACTTGTTTGTGGAGCCCATCATTCTTTTCACAGAGGGCCTCATTGTCTCTCTGCGCTTCCTGTATGGCTTGCGAATAATGAGACAATTTCTGTTGCAGGAGACTCGCCTCCTGAGTTTTTGCAATCTGTCTGGCGTGCTCCAGTAGATTCCCATACTCTGTTTTGAGTTCATTTAGTTTCTGGAGTGCTAACTCACTTCCCTGTAACTATTTTTTATTTGCTTACTTCCTGACCTAGGGCGTCTCTCTCATGAGTTAGGGTGCCTCTCTGTTCTGCCAGGGCATCCCTTTGTTTCCTGATGGTATTGAATTTCTGGCGCTCTTCATCAAATTCTGTTTGAGAGTGGAGGTCTCTCAAAATTAACTTATTTTCCTCTTTCAATTTCTACATCTGATCTTGTAGGGTAACTATCTGCTCTGCGCAGACCCTGTTATAGGTTAATTGTTGAGTCCGCTTCTGTTGACTCTCTACTACAACCCGCTACAAACAGGGTTCAGAAGGGATGTCTGCACTCGAAAGACTGGACTTCTGTTACATGCCTGCACCTCTGAGGTCGAAGGCAGTGTGCCTAATAATTTGTATATGGCAGTCATAGATCTCACTGCAGCATTAGACTATGTAGATCTACCGCGATTGTGGAAGAATCTGACAAAACTGGGGCATAGACCTAGGCCTCTTGGCAATGATCCAGATGCTGTATTCGGAAAATACCTGTAAAGTGAGGGTTAACAGCAGAGGCGCCTTTTCGAGATCCATCTCAGTGGATACGCAGGGGTCTGACGGGTGCGTGGTTGCTCCTGCCCTTTTCCATCTTGATCTAACTGTTCTGTGGGAGGAAGCGAGGACGTGGGGGGGACTTGCAAGTGGGTTGCATCACGTATGCAGACAATGTAGTTCTGATTGATTACGCCCCGGCAGGACTGCAGCAATGTCTTACGGGCCTTATGACCTATCTTGCAAAAAATAATTTCACTGTAAATCCATCTAAATCGCATTTGATGACTTGTAGCAAGAGGAAACAATCCTATCAGTTACAGGTGAAAATCAATGTCTCCTGGGTTAACAAAGTGGAGTGCATCCAATACTTAGGATTCTCTCTCTCTCACAAACGGCGACGTATAATTAAAGGGAAAAATGGAAGAGTAAGTGGGGGCCTGCCTGTCCTTGGCCAAAGCAGTCAAAAGCAGGCTGTGCGACTCCCCTTCGACTTCTACGGGGCTAACATGTAGGCAATTGTCTTGTACGGAGCAGAAATCACTCAAGGATTCTTGAAGGGAGGATTATGACGTGTTCTGGGGCTTCCCATTGCAGTACCAGTAACCCTGATCAGACTGGAGCTGGGTCTAGTTTCTTGGTGGGCGCAAGTGATGAAACGTAGCCTTACTCTGTTCTGCAAGATGGCTAGAGCTGGACACCCCCAGATCGACTACTACCTGAACTCCACCATGGACAAGGGAGTCAACCCCTTCTTGCGCAATTTTAAGAAAGTGCGAGGAATTTATGGATCAACGTGATCTGCAGGGACTGGTCTCAGATGCTCTGTTGAAATCCAAGATAAAGAGATGGGACACCATAGCCGATCTTGAGATCTGGAACGTCTACGAAGGTACACAGAGCACGAATCTTGGTGTCTGCAGATGACTGATCTCAGACAGTACTTCAAAAAATGTCCATCTGCAAAGCTCAGAGACTGGTACCTCAAATTCAGACTGAACTGCCTACCGACCTTGGAAGTAATGGGACCGAAACTGGGGATCCCAGCGGAACTCTGATTCTGTAGATTATGTGGAGGGGAATTTGAGTCACTACAACATTTGGTGATGCACTGCCCCAAAGTACTGGCAAAGAGGTTACTTACTTTCTCACCTTTTATCGACTCCACAACACGTGTCATACCAGACTATGGCATAGACTTATGACAACTTCCCATCTGTCCCACACGCTAGCCTTGGTAAAGCTCCTGATGGTAATCTTTGGAAGACTGGATGAAGGTATGGAAACAGCGCAGCTCGAACTAGGTGTTACGTTGGGAAGTGGGGAGACAGATGGCCTCAGTTAGCCGTGGAGGGTAAAGCCACAAATCACTATTGGTAACTAGGGGATGTAGTTGCCTTGCTTATAAGGAAATTGAATGAATTAATGAGTGAACTGTGTACTTTGATATCCTAAAGTGTATGTAATTAGACCCTTGTTTCTTTTTTCTTTCCATCTATGTACTAATTGTTTGCTAAAGGGTGTACTAAAAACATTTAATATAAAAAAATAAATAAAAAACCCCACTTAATTGTACTCCACCTACCGGCCAAAACGTCCTGGTACTATGGTGGTGCCCAGTAATGCACATCTTTCGAGGACAGTACACTGCTGCTACATGGCCAAATCTCACGGTTTGTGTATTGGAATAGTTATGTTATTATGAGCACATTTAGAGTAGGTCACATTGGTAAGCCGCAGTATAGGCAAGTCATCTTTGTGGAAACCTTTTGTTCGCATCTGTTATAATCATGTGCCATCTATGCTGGACTTGTCTGGCGTCCCGAACAGCGGATAGGAAATGTTTACTAACTTAAACGCTCAAACACATTAAATAGTCAAGCTTTTCACTTTATTAAATATGGGTTATTTAGAAGAAAACAAAACAGTGTACACATTGTCATGTTTACACATTGGGGATTTAAACCAGTGATTTCTTCCTTTCCCGATGTTGGGCAGCTCATGGGTGAAGAGCTGGAGGGGGCTGGTTCCTCGCCGCGGCAGCCAATGTATTTGAAGTCTGCCTCAGAGTGACAATGGCAGCTTCAAGTGGGTGGACTGAATTTGCCTGATCCATCATGGTTCGCAGAGACTGGCAAGCCATTTTGGGATTCTGCATCAGTGTAGAATGGGAAACGGTGCCAGCTTGCTAACTTCTGTCAAATAATGACATTACCTGTGCATGGAGGATCTCAGGGAATGCCTTAAACAGCATTTTCCCTGTGGCCATGACAAACAGATTCTCTGGTTTTGGTGACCTAGGTTTGGCGCTTTCATTTTAGTTCCATTAGACTGTGGCGAAATTGATGTAGTGCAGATCTGAGCTAGTTGCTAGAGTTTTCACTCTCTAGATTTTCGTTTGCGTTTGTTTGGGGTGCTAATAATTGCTCTGTAGTTGGTTGACTAACAATGTAGGTGTTTATTTTTTCCAGTATATTCCTGATTTTGTCAGTCCCAATTCGGCATCTTATTTGAAGGGACTGTGGCATCTTGTTACATGCAAGCATGCATTATTATTCACCCACTTACCTGAGATTTCTCAGCGTTTCACCTATATGCTACCCCTGTTGCTTTGTCCTAAAGTCAATCTCCAATGACATTAACCAGTAATAGAGTTTAATGTGTTTACAAGTGGTTAGTGTTGCCTCAGTGCTGATGGTTCAGTGTCAACTGTGGCATTCAGTCCAGGTAGTTTTAGGCAGTTGGTAATTAGTAAATTTGTTTACATTTGTAAGTAGTGAAGATACGTGGGTGTTTAAGCTGGGTTGGGATTAACGTTGAGTGGTCATAGAATCCATATCCATAAGAGCGATGCGACTGCAATCTCAAATGTGTGGTTCAATGTGTACATTTGAATGTTTTTTTACATTGAAATCGTCTTGCGCATTATGTGAAAGCTGCAGTATTTCTCCGCTCAGTTTGACAGCTACCTATAACCATTTCTGTTTCAAAAAAAATCCTTGTCTCTAAGACACGTACTATGTGTATCTTTTAATTGATTGAGCAACATTGGTCCTGCACTGCAAACCGACTTCACTAAAAACACGTTCTGAAATATTTACGGAGTAATTGTTTTTTACCGAGTAGTGGGTTGCAGTGAAGCGGCTTAGTATTTTAGGATGCGCAGCTTAGTTATGTGCAAGGCCCCCCTGCTCACTGTGAGCAATGCACTAGTGGTAAGGCACATTTATAAATGGTGCAGGTAATGAATCTGTCATAGGGAGTTTGTGTCATGAATATAATGTATGCATCTATGCATGCTTCAACAAAGCTGTCATTTGTAGATCCAACCGGGCATATTTGATTGAACAGCAACAGGTTTCAAGTTCCCATAATGTGAGGTCGAAGTTCAGCTCTGCCTGATCTTTTTGCACTTGGGACTGCTCCCGATTACTACTGTAATTGTCTTTGATAGTATGCCCCATTTCAGAGACAAACACCTACGTAATGACTTCCAGATCTCCAGTAGTAGAACGATCATGTAATAGAAGTGGTACCTGAAGTAGAAGGCTCAGAATCCTACCTCCACGCCGTAACTGTGTCCTAATTAATTCATTGACGTCTAGGGATTACTGTTCTGTTTGGCAACTGCAGCCTTGTAAATGTAAAAAACGTAATAGCCGTCGCATTTATGGCCATAATAAGCAGGTTTGCATAAATACATGGTTTCAATGTATGTATAGTCCTTTTAGGTCACAGGGTCTGCCAGTTTTCACTGCACGGGATTTTGGGATTTACCCGACAGCTAAACATCTATGCACACGTGTATTGTATTGATTAGAGAGCATGAAGGTAAATGGTACCTGAGCGCATGCTCTCGATATGAGGAACGTGCAGGTCGGCTACTGAGGCAGTCAAGTCAGAAATTGGATTTTCAAGCTGTTCTGTAGAGAGCATTGTGAATTAAGCGGCCCCACTGAGACGTCCATAGCAGCATGTCAACATCCTAGCTCTACTTGCTGGTGTTGGGGTCGCTCAAATGAATAAAGGACGATTAGGCATTTGTTTTGCAACCATAGCTTAGCTCCTTTGGCACCACTGCTAATAGGCAAGTTCATTTGAATACTGAATGCAGTATAGGGACCCTAGGTAAAATACAGATTAGTTGTCGAAAGTGGCCCCCTACAGCTTCACACTAGGCATTTATGCAGTGGGCTCCAGCGACTGGATAGGTACTAAATGTTTGAGTTTAGTCTTCAGACATCTGGAACTGAGTGGACGTGAAGGGGGATCGAGGGGGCAACTGGCAGTGGTGCCAGTGCTTGTATCAGTTTATGCACCAGGTTCCAGCCCCGCAAATGTCATTGTCCGCCAAAAAGAGGACACGACAACGTATTATGCAGTATAGTTGAACTGTTTTTTTCTAAATTGCTTTTTTGTAGGAGTGTTTTCATAGCTTAAGGGCATTACACTGTTTGGTTTTATTAGTCTGATTAAAGCTAAACACTTCGCTTATGACGTTCGTTTTGTGCTTTCCGCCAACTACCCAGAAACAATAAATCTGCTACATTGTTTACAAATATTTGTCCAAGCGGAGAAATTATGTTGACTGCTCCTGTTCAGGGAGCGGCTCAACAGCATTTTACAAACTGTTGTCACTTGACAAATCTACATAGCCATTAATGTAATGTGACACGAGGATAGCAATCCATATTACTTTGGCATTTTTTTCTGCTTCCCCATGGTTTAGTGCTTTAGTTACTTCGAAATGTCACACCCATGGAATTAGGGAAGATACCCTGCTTGTTGCATGCAAATTCCTCAAGCCTTTACTTAAGAAACGTGTACATTGATTAGTTTGTCTGGCATTGTCTTCTAATTCTACCATGTTGTTACACTACAGCTGACCTAAAGGAGAACCACTGAACTCCATATTCCCCATTGGCTTAATTGCGCATCTGATAGCTTCCCAAGTCAAAAAGGAAGATCTTACTGGAATCATTCTGGAGTCATCCGGTGACTCCATCCTATAGTCATCCATGGCTAGTTCAGGGAGATCATCCTGAAGTATGTGTATAGGCCGAACTATTTAAACGAGATGACTCTAGAGCATGGGTGCACAACATACGGCCCGCGGGCCAGTTGCGGCCCGCCATGCTCTTTTATCCGGCCCGCAAGGCACAAAGACTTTCCTAATGGAGGGCGGCCGCCCTCCATTAGGAAAGTCTTTGTTGTCTTCCGGGCCGGACAAAACACTGGCCCTCATTGGCTCAGCACACAATCGCACCACGTCGCTCCTACAAGCCACTTAATGCTTGTGTGCTGCACCAATGGAGGGCCAGCACTACGGCTGGCGTGATCCATAAGGCTTGATGCTGGAAGGCATTTCAGCCTTGGACCACGCCAGCCGTAGTAAGATTCCAGCGTTCCAGTTTACCTGCCTTCCAGCCTTCCAGCACGTCTCCGGTAAGTGCTGTTTGTGTTTGTGTGTTGGGTTTGTTTGTGTGTGTGTGTATGTTGAGATGCGGGGGTGGGGGGTGTGTCGGATGTGTATGAATGTTTGTATTTGAATGTATTTTGTGTGTATGTTGAGATGCGGGGGTGGGGGGTGTGTGTCGGATGTGTATGAATGTTTGTATTTGAATGTTTTTTGTGTGCTGAGTTGGGGGGTGGGGGGTTCAGGTCTGTGGGTGCATGCTTGAGTGTGCTGATTCGGGGGAGTGGGGGGTTTCGGGTCTGTATGGGTGCATGTTTGTGTGTGTGCTGAGTTGGGGGCGGGGGTTCGGGTCTGTATTAGTGCTGGTTTGTGTGTGCTGATTTGGAGGGTGGGGGTTTGGTTGGGGGTGAGGGGGGCCATGGGGTGGGGGGTTTGGTTGGGGGTGAGGAGGCCATGGGGCATAGTTTGGTTTGGGGGTGAGAGGGCCATGGGGCATTGTTTGGTTGGGGGCGAGGGGGCCATGGGGCATAGTGTTTGGTTGGGGGTGAGGGACATGGGGCATAGTGTTTGGTTGGGGGTGAGGGACATGGGGCATTGTTTGGTTGGGGGTGAGGGACATGGGGCATAGTGTTTGGTTGGGAGTGAGGGGGACATGGGGCATAGTGTTTGGTTGGGGGTGAGGGGGACATGGGGCATAGTGTTTGGTTGGGGGTGAGGGGGACATGGGGCATAGTGTTTGGTTGGGGGTGAGGGGGGCATGGGGCATAGTGTTTGGTTGGGGGTGAGTGACATGGGGCATAGTGTTTGGTTGGGGGTGAGTGACATGGGGCATAGTGTTTGGTTGGGGTGAGGGGGCCATGGGGCATAGTGTTTGGTTGGGGGTAAGGGGGCCCTAGGGCATAGTGTTTGGTTGGGGGTGAGGGGGCCATGGGGCATAGTGTTGCACTCCAAGAGTCAACCCAATAATAAAGCTAAAACAGGCACAGTTAGGAGATGTTCATCTTTGGCTTTTTGAGGAAACCTGATTCAACGAAGGCCATACTCCTCTTGGGCAACCCAAATAGCAAACTGTAGCAGTCCAAAATAACGGCATGTCCAATCTAGGGTCAATAAAATATATATGTTAATTAAACAGGCGAGATACAATAACTAAATAGAAATAAATTATAACAATGGAAAATGTGTAGTACAAAATGTAAGTTTGAAATGCAAATAAAAATCATTACCCCTCAAAAACATTCTTTTTCCATGTGTTTAGTACAACTTGGGGGTTTAAAAAGCCTCCTGCCACGCCAGGCCTACCGCCCCGCCCACATTTACTTTTCGGCCCACTATAGCCCTCATGTAAGGTTCTTTCGGCCCTCTGTCAAAATCAGTTGTGCACCCCTGCTCTAGAGTTATCACAGAAACTACTCCAGGAGGAGTTCCGATTTACTTCCAGTGATCTTGTATTACTCCAGAATAACTTCATGACAACTTCAGGATTGGGTGGGGGGTTGAATTACTCCAGGATGACCCCATGACAACTTCAGGATTGGGTGGGGGGTTGAATTACTCCAGGATGCCCCATGACAACTTCAGGATGGGTTTGAAATTGTGAACGATTACTGCAGACAACTTCAGGGGGAGTTATATCATGTTGCTTCCAAACGATTTAGGAAAAGGTTTTTGATTCCTTGTGTGTAAGACAGGTGTATTACTACAGGGCGAGTCTAGTTGGAGTTCTGGAAAAACTCAAGGACATTTCCAGCGGTTACTTTCCATCTTTGCCTTCTTTGCTAGAGCACTCAGATGGCATTAACTAAGGTTCACTGATTTAGTATACAAAACTACAAATACAGCTCACAATGTCACAAACCAACCTGTAAACTCACTCATTTCATTTCTCGCCTCTAGCTAACGTGGCATCACACTTAATAAACTCCCACAATTACAAGTCATCACGTTAAAATACACACTTTCAGTGACCTAAACAGAATCCGTTAAAGGTCTACCTGCATGACAGACTGCCGATCACTTCACCCAATATCACTGAGCAGCTAGCAATTAGTTCGACCATTCACCACACCCAAGAAAACACTAGCTGACCCACAACAGAAATCAAAAGCACAAAAACAGGTACCATTTACAAGTTGGTACCAACCTACAAATTCACCAGATCAACTATATAGTTCTACACACACGAGCACTTGCATCTTCAGTTTCACAGAGCAGCGTGTGAGCTACAATTACGTTCTCAATTAGTAGCAGGGGCTGACGTAGCAACCAAACTTGGTTGTGGGGATGTTACAATTGCATTGTTTTTTTAAAGACCGTAAACTGAATGATTGCACAGGAGTGTGGGAACATGAAGGAGTCACTTCACTGTTCATTCGGGCATGAAAATCGGCTTGTAACAAGGACACACTGCCAAGCTCAACTCCATCACCATGTCGTAACAAATTAGATCTGTCTGACAAAACATTAGCAGACAATTTACTGTTAGTTTATAGTCCAATATTTTGTAGTTGTTGCGCAGCAACATTACACGGACATCTGCCGATTTTAATGCTGTCTTTTCAATTGTCCAGGTAAAGTAAGAGGCGGGTTCTGTGGAAGGAATGCAGGAGAAATGAAGAACACTAGCCATTCATGCCAAATGACTTAAGTGTTCCAGCTTTTGTAACCAGCCATTAACACATTTTGGAATAGTCTGTTTCCACCTATCAGCTTTTACAATATAATTCTTTGTTTTTTTCACTGCATCTTCTTCTTGTAGTTCACTCCAGATTCCACCAGTAGCTGCTTTTTCTTCTATACCTTTCCTTTTAAAGCCTCAATTAGTTGCTCTGCATAACAATAGGTTTTCCTCATTTCGTCAAATATTTTCTGTGTCTTAATACGATTTCTTGGCTGCGGGTATGAAAAAGGCAAGTTGAAACTTCATAATGTGACTACCAATACAACATTTTGCTTGAGCTGTACACTGGGTTAAGTAACTCCCCTTAAGCGCAATCCTATCCGCCCCCTTGGATTTTTGCTTATTCTTGCTCTCCTTGGTGCTTTCCCCTCTTCTCTCCCCTCCCCCCGCCCCCATGTAGATACCCACAACTCAGTCTAGCTACACATACTCTGACCCGGATTACAGTCCCCGAGGGCATTCAACCCATAGCGCTTTGCCAATAGCATAACAGAAATCAGTAGAGCATCTATACTTTGGAGAGTTACTCTAGAGGAAAGAGATGCTCTAAATGAGTGGTGGGCATTGTGCAGCATGAAAAAAGGGAATGCCTCCGCATAGGGACGTCGGGTGTACCCTCCTCCCCCCAAATATCAAATAGATGAACAAATAAAATACATTGCTTACCAGGACTAGAAAAGCACGGCTGCCTTGAAATCCTTTCCTTCACGTATTTCTCTTCTATTTGCATCAAGACCCTCTATCAGCCATTTACAATTAACTTCACCAGGAATTGCCAAAGGCTCAAATTACCCATCCTTAGAGAATTGTCGCAATCGACGAAAAGCACATTAGAGAGTGCCATGATTTGAGAGATTGCCTAAAAGAAGAAATAAAAAAAGTTAATTTAGTATCCTGCAAGTATTTTTGAATCAGGTCTGTACCTAACGGCAACCATTAATTTACAGTGGGCTTGCTATGCATGTTGCTGCCTGATGTGTCCCGATTTGTGAGTGAAGCGTCGGTAACTTCCTCCAAGACTTCACCCATTGTGGCTTTAACTAGTTGCATCTGCTTGCTAATAAAATTAGAGGTGGGTGTTCTGGAGAGGCTCTTGTACCTAAAATGCTGCAGTCATGTGTGTAATCCTTTAAAAGACCAGCACTTGTTTCAGTTTCTTGGATGTAAATAACCATAGCGTCCCAGCTTGCAGACAGCAACATGTACAGGAAATAATGGGACCAGAAATAGGAGGGTATGCAGGGACAGAACCCATGACCAAAGTGATCTTTACTGGGGGCAGAGTAAATCTTACACCTTAGCAGGAAGACTGTTGCTAATATGATCCAGGAACTATCCTCCAGAAGGGTCAGAAGTCTTGACCCCCCCCCGGCTCCCCATAAGCATTGCTGCTGTGCCATAAATGATGCACTACAGCTGAACCAGTGCAGCGCTCATCGCAGTGTAAAATTCCTGCAAAAAAAAAAGTAAACCACGCCACGGGTACATTTGGCAGAGGCATGGTTTCTCTCACATGCGCCACAACCTGATACATGTACTTATTACTCAGTCGGGTGCACCTATCTGAGGAAGGCATGGACCTATTTGTGTGGAACATTGCAGGGGTATTGGAGCAGCAACAGCGTTGAGGCCAGAGAGGGGCAGCCAGTAGGAGCATTTATCCCTTGTTGACGGTTTGAAAGCAATCAGCCAGATCAGATCAGTAGAACAGTCATTGTGTGGAACTGGGAAGGAGTCGCCCCACCCACAAAAAGGGAGCCTATGTATGCTGAACAGCTAGGGTGCCCTAAGGCTGTGGCCTTCAAACTGGGGGGCCCAAAGGATGCTCGGTGGGGGCTTCAAGGATTATGTTCACTGTTTTTAATAGAAAATATGAGCATTTGTGGCTGGGGGGCAGAAATTATATTTTACTTGGGGGGGGGGGGGGGGGGGGGGGGGGTCTCAGCATAAAAGATTTGAAGACCAATGCCTTAACGGAACAAAGTGCCCTCCCACTTTCAAATGGCAAGGCAATTAACAACACTGTGCCAGTCCCCTGATACACAAGGCTGCTGAAAAACCCAATCGGGGGGAAAAGCAAGAAAATGGCTCCAAGCTCCACAACATCGAACGAGAATGAAGTGGTCCGATCATTCGAGACAAAAAAAACCTCACCATAAACGGCATTCACCCCAGATCATCCTCAAACAATGATCAAAAAAGATATTTTATAAATTTACGACAGGGATCACTAGCCCTAGCAAGCATTCAATAGTTTACAGGCAAATTATCTTCAATTAACTACTGCGGTCAAGTGGTTGGATAAAACAATCTGCATTGAAGGGGCAATAAAATCCCTCAGGGAACCCCAACCTATATAGAGAATGTGACAGAAGTATAACTAGAACATGCAGTAATCCTGAGTCCCTGAAATTTACATTTGTATATATTAATCATGTAGCAATTTCCCCAAAGTGTTCAACAAACTAAATGTAGATGTATTAGAGCACAAGTCATGGGGGGAAATTGGAACACTGTCCCACGCGCATAACTAGCCCTACTGTGAACCGAAAAAGCAATGGAAAATGTGGGGGGCATAAACAAGCCCTCTGTGTTGGTGTAAAAAGCTCTGCCTCACCGGTATCGCATCAGTAACTTTCAGCAGCTCAAAAATAATATTCAAAAGCATTACAATACGAAATGACATTCTGGGGAGGAGGAATTCAGTTGGACAATTAATGGATGAAACTTTTTTTTTTGTTGTTTGGTGTTCAATGGATTAAGTGAAAGCAATGATCAGGTTGCAAGCATTGTTGAGAGAAATAAATTAATGGGGGGCATTAGTCCACTGTTGGTAAGAGGAACCTTTTTTTCTCTCCCTTCTGAGAGCTTGGATGGCCAATATCTGCAACCATTCTCTGTGCGCAGAATCACAACAGCAAATCTAATTGGAGCTTTTGTAAAGTAAAGGCCAAAGCGCCCTGTGCCACCAGAAGCAGGAATCAAGAAACGCATTCACCAGGGGATTTCAACCATCCCCAGCCTGAGACTACACCTGACGGTGTGTGCAGCACATCTCGTACCACACAGCAGCTGAAACAGTCTGCCGCACACTTCAGAACTTAGCCAGCATTCATGCCAGCCAAATGAAACTTTGCCACTTGGCACCCTGCTGCAGAATTAAGCAATATTAAAGATGCTGCAACAGTCACACACGCATCCCACGAGCCACACATCAACAATCCCCACACAAGGTAAATCTTTGCCAGCGTGTGTCCGTCCGTGCACCGGCATGCAGCTGTGTGGGCTGCATATTGAAAATTACAAGCACTGTGCCCTTTATCTACAATACCCATTCTCCCTGGTGCTATGCGACACTGCAATGTTCTTAAGCAGACATCCTAGTCAAATCTTTTGGCGGGGTGTCCTGGGTAATGGGTAATTCCGCTCTTATGTGTGGGATTTCTGGGTCCCCATGGAGGAGGTCATTAACTATATTTAATTGACTGGCCCAGTAGTAGGATCTGAGATGTGGGACTCCTATGCCCCCTCCCAAACAGAGCGCTGCAGCGTGGCTAGTGCTATTAGGGGCTGCCCCCCCCCTTCCATATTAGTTTTCTTAAGAGGCCCTCTACCCGGGTGAACTCAGAATTTGGCATGGCTAGTGGGGCGTTCTGCAGGACATAGAGGAAACGTGGAAGTGCCATCATCTTGAAGAGGGCCACTCTCCCCATGAGTGTTAGTGGCAGGAGCCTCAGTGCTGTACGTCACTATCGAAGCGGTCAATCAGCGGGTGTAGATTATGCAAGACATAGTTTGATAGTGTCCCAGTGACCCATATGCCCAGGTAACGAAAACCTTCCCTCTCCACTCGACATGGGGTGTCCCGGGGAATTGCCAGATCGTCGCCTTTAACCGGGAAGAGGACTGATTTCCCCCAGTTTACCCTGAGGCCACTGAAATTCCCGTAGGTCATCAGCATTCGGGCTATGATGGGGCATGCATGGTCCGGGTTACTCAAATACAATAGGTCGTCTGCATAAAGGGAGTTTATATCCTCCCGTCCGTTTGGCCATTGGAATACGGACCATGTAGTTACTTGTGGAGCCATCAGGCTAGTGGCTCGATTGCCACGGCGAAGAGAAGGGGGGGGGGCAGTGGGCAGCCCTGTCGAGTGCCTCGGCCCAGTGGGAAGGTTCTAGAGGTCCAACCGTTTACTCTAACTGCGGCCAAGGGGGCCTTGTATATAAGTTGAACCCAGCTGAGAAAGGTTTCGCCTGTGTCCATACGCCGCATTATTGTCCAGAGACTTGCCCATACCACTGAATCGAACGCTTTCTCAAAATCAATTGCAATTGTATTATGGGTTGGGGCCCTTTCCAGTAGCAGGTGTAAACGTTGTAGGTTCATTCTGGTCGATCTTTGCGGCATGAAGCCGCATTGATCTTGATGGACCAGTGCCGATATGACTGTTTGAAGCCTATTGGCCAATACTTTGGCCAGGATTTTGGTTTCGCTATTAATGAGCGATATCGGTCTATACGACTTACATTGGTCGGGAGGTTTACCTTGTTTGGGAATGACCACAATATTGGCGGTTCGTAGGTCCGGGGTGCCCTGCATCTTGGCGGCTAGGAACAGATCACAAAGGGGGGCCGCCATCTTGTTGGTGCCTAATTTCTTCCAGGTGTCGGCCGGGAAGCCATTAGGGCCTGGTGTTTTCCCCGATTGTAGTTTGGTCATGGCCTCCGTGATCTCGGCTTCATCTATTTCCCTATCCAGATGTGCTCTTTGGGGTTCCGACAACCAGAAGGGACGTGTCTGTGGGGGCCGTTGGGGCGGCGTAGAGCGAGGCATAAAAGTTGGCAAACGCCTCTGCTATTTTTGGGTCTGTTTGGGCAGGTCCGTCTGGGCTGTCTGTAATTAATCTAACATGTCTGTGCCCTTCCTCCCGTTGCTCCAGCCATGCCAATAGTTTACCCGCTTTATCCCCCTGTTCATAAATTATGGTTTTGGACTCCCTGTGTGCCTGTCTAGCGTTATCCAGCGCTGTGTTATGCAGGGTGGCTCTGGCCTTTAACAGGGAGCGGTGTGTTTCTGGGGTAGCGTCGGCGATGTAATTGGTTTCCCATTTTTTTGCCTCAGCCTCCGCCTCAGTTACTTTCCTATGATGTTCTCTCCTTTTGTTGCATATCCAATCCGTCATCTCCCCTTTAAGTACCGCCTTGTGTGCTTCCCAAAGTGTTACTGGGTCCTCCACCGAGCCCGTGTTAATTTCGAAGAATTCGTCTGACTTTACAGTGATATGCTCCACGAATTCAGGGAGGCCCAGGTAGTAGCTGTTTAATCTCGATGTTTTGGGCGGTAGGGGAGTGTGGAGCGTCACCTCCAAGGGAGAGTGATCTGATTTGCCGCGGGGGAGGAGCTCTGCCGCCTTTACCCTATATGCTTCGGGGGTTGGGAGGAAAAAATCTAATCTGGATAGGGATGCGTGTGCTCCCGAGTGGAAGGAGAATCCCCGGTCTGTTGGGTGTACTTCTCTCCACACATCGCTCAGACCGAGCGCCGATGCAAAGGTTGCTAGACCCGTGGGCCGGCGCGGGTTTCGGTTGCGGATATGGGTCCAATCGAGTGTGTTACACATAGCATCATTAAAATCCCCTCCCAGGATCCACAGCTCCGCCTGTTGTTGCGCCATCAGGGCCGTCGCCTCCCCCAGGAAAGCCTCCCCCAATCCCGGTGGGGAATATATCGCTAGAATAGCCATTGTCTCCCCCCAAAGTGTACCTTGAATCATCATACAAAAAAGGCCACTGGGGTCCTGCACAACAGTGGATAATTCAAAAGGGAGTCGTTTATGCAGGAGGATCAGGACCCCCGGGAGCCCATAGTATACACTGCATGGTATGTCGCCCGATAGTTGGATCTGCTGAAGAACTGGCAGTTTTGAGCCTGCTAAGTGGGTCTCAGTTATAAGAGCTATATCGGGGGAGCGTCTCTTAAGAAACTGTAGGATCAGTCGGCGTTTTATACTTGTGCCCATACCATTCACATTCCATGTGAGGAGTTTAAGAGACCTATGGCGTTCATTAGACATAGATGAGGCTTGTGTATTTTGGCAATTGGGGTCGCTATGGTGTTGTGTAGCCATTACTGTCTAGGGGTTTATGGTGTTGTGCTCTGCGGGCGCGTGGTGTGTATGAACTTAGAAACAATGTGTTCGCATTTGGTGGGAGCGTGGGCGGCGAGCACTGTGTTTGGTGAATTCGCTATGGACGTTTGCCTAGTATGGTTCCCCGGAAAAAGATAAACATAATACAACTTCCCTTCCCCCATCCACATACTCTTCCCCAACATGAAGTATCTGTCGCCCGAACTCTACTGGCGCTGAAAAACTGTCGCCAGGTTAACTTAACATGAATTGTTCACACTACTCCTCCGACTTACTATACCCGTGTGGGTCTGGTGTCTCAGGTCTCAAGTCGGGGGCATGGCGGCCGCCGGTGTCATGGTGTGTTACTGGTGACTGTTTGCGGTTCATGTGATCCATTGCAGGGGGACGGGGGTAATCCGCCGTCGATGATACTCCCGGAGGATTGTTCCTTGCAGATTGTTGCCGGAAGAAGTGGCCGGGCATGGAGAACGCCGTGAATCAGCCCGTTCACGTGTCCGGCCGCTGCACCTCTTTTTTCTTAAACACTCGCTATTCATTGGGGTCTCCGTCTGGTTCGATTGGGACCTCCGGTCTGGGTTGCTATGCAGGTCTTTCTCCCTGTGGTCGGGGTCTTCATCTACTTCTGTGATTTTGATTCGGTCCAGTCCAGTCCCCCCCAATGTGAGTTTCAGCCCATCTCCAGGCCTCCTGCTGGTCAGTAAAGTGGACAGTTTTGCCCTCATGCAGGATTTTTAGTTGGGCTGGGAACAGCAGTCTGTATTTCACGTTCATGGAGCGTAGTTTCCTCTTTTGGTGTTCAAAGGATTGCCTAGCCCGTTGAACCTCACGGGTGTAGTCTGGAAAAAAGACTCGAGTCAAATTTTGAGTATCGCTGGGCCATGCAACTCTTTCCTTCACAGTAAAGCACTGGAATAATTTTGCTCGTACCCACTGAAGGTGTGATCATGTGTACGAGTTGTATATACACATAGCAAAGACGCACACAAGGGCACAGCAAGCATGTGGATAATGGACCACTTTAAGAAGCAACCGGGGATTTTGCAAAGGTTTGTTTAGTACATTAAGCTTCCGCCATTGAAGCCCACACGTGCACTGTCCCCTACGGACTGGGTAGGGTCAAAGTGCTCTTCCAAACTAGCAAACAAAATAGCGGTGCCAGCAAGATAATCGAATGGGGTTTGTGCCTTTTTTTTTTTTTAATTAAAAAACAATCTTGATAGTCACTCTACAGCAGCGGTCTTCAAACTTTTTTGACCCCGAACCCTCTAAGAAAAAGGTACCTGGCTTGGGCCCAGAACGGTTATCACCTGCTGGTGTAGAATGGTACCCCAAATGGAGGTGTGGGTGCCAAACTCCAAATTCTTTCAAAAATCACTGCTTGCAATAACTCAGATTAATGGGCAAATATCTGTAAACGTAGCATTCAGAATTTCTTGCTACAGACGACTTAACTAAAAGTAGTGTTATCTATTTCCTACAGTAACGTTTGACATGCATCAATTTAAGCACAACCACTTGATTACTATCGATGCAGTCACTAGCAAGTTGGACAGTGACATACTGGAGAATAGAAGGGTGGGCCTGTCTTTCAGCAGCCAGCCTGTCACTATTGGGTTCAATATTTGCAATAGCCAACCACAGGTTTTCTTCCAGCTTTGACCAATATTTAGTCTTTAGGGCTGCAATTGCTCAGAATCCAATATCGCAAAGATTAGAGGTGCTGAAAGGTAACAGTACATTTGGATAAAGTTGGAAACTCTGTATTTTGCCAAAATCCACCCGAAGACAATTTTTTGAATTGACTCTCCAGAAGGTGGTCACTTTGAAGCTCCATTAGTTCCTCTTGGAGATGTATTGGGAGGTGGGCCCTGCAACTGCTAGCAAAGGCAGAACCACTCAGTCATTGATGCTACAATTGTCCTCTGGAAAGTACTTTGAAACTGGTTCTGGGGTGGTTTCCTATTAGTGCAGCAACACATGAACGATCATACTCTGACTCAAGAGCATCTGTTAAGAATGGAAACTCATCGGAATGCAGACATCAACCCTCCTCCAAAGCTCCAGCTTCTTCTTGAATGCTGATATTTTTGCGTTCATAACCAATGATGTTTCTTTTCTGTGCCTTGCAGGGAGAGTTTTAGAAAATGTAGCTTTTCAAAGAGGTCGCCATAGTAAGCTAACAGTACAAGCCAGAGTAAATCACACAAAGGCTCTTTTTTCGTCTGGTCTAAACCCAAGAGAAAGTGTCCCTTTGTTCCAGAGCTCCTAAACGTGATTTAAAAAATGTCTTCCCAGAGAGCCACCTGACCTCCGTGTGAAACAAAGCATCATGTTTAGCTCCCGTTGCTGCACATAATGTGGCAAACAGACTGGCTCTTGTGCGGTGCATCTTAATAAAATGTACAATCTTTACAACAGAAATCATCACCTCTGAGTCCATTTCCCCATATTGTGCACAGGCAAAGCTTCCCGGGGATCATGCAGTGTCCACAATTTATGTGGTGCCAAGGCATAAATTAGTTTTCAAAAATTGATGAGCAGATTTTGCTAATTAAAATTTTGATTAGCAAATGAACTAATTTGATTAGCAATTTTGTACTAATATTGAATGTCACCAGAATTAGTTGTACCCCAGGATATAGAATTGGCAAGAATGCAGAAATTATTTCTATGTACCTCTGAAGTATAACATCAGTGCAATGTCTGTAAAATGTAAAGGTTCGCCGTATGCATGGCCAAACAAAGCTCTAAAAACATTTTTCAGTTCAAGGATGTGTGGCTGGGTCATACAGTTAGTGTTGCAGCACAGTTTTAGTGTGGGGCTGAGCGCAAGCAAGTGGCTGGTATTGATTTCTCCCACTGATACGGGCAGGAGAAAATTAATTCCCAGCACGGGCACCTGCACCAATAACACATCCTGCTTGCAGAAGGCCTTTGAATTACATTAAAAAGATATTTTTAGAATAAAAAGTTGGGCTAGGCTTTGCTTACCTCTTAAGGCATGTTGCTAAGTCACAGTGGGAAGGTCCTCTCTGCCTAATCTTCCTCTACACTGCAGACCAATTCCTACAAAATAGGCAAAATGCAACTCATTACCTATCCACAATGCACATTCACTCTGGGGGTGGAGTGGGCTCGAGAATCGATAGCCGAACAAATGCCAGTGCGGCCACTTGCCAACACCCAGCCCAGCAATCTGGGAAAGGGTGAGGGCCTTTCACCTTTATGCAAATTAGGAGGTTTGCATGTATTTTGCCACAGAGCGCCTGTACAGAGCTCCAAGTTTCTTGCATAAAACTGCAGAATCATTGGCTGCATCTGTAATGATTCAGAGTTTTATTTGTTTGTGTTAAAATGCCATCTTCGACTAATGCCAGCTACCAAAAAGTAATTGGGGCTGGGGTGGGCGATTTAGGGGCGCAAATAATAGTTCAAAAGACTAGATATGTAGGCTTAGCGGAAAAAGGGGAGGGTGCATCGAGATCAGGACCTTTTGCCATGCGCTTCTGAACAGAGGCATCAGGCTGCGAGATGGCAGACAAGATAAGTGCAGTTGGATTCTGGTAAACCTTTTTAAAACTCTGACTTTTATTGCAGGCTGTGTGTGAGAGAACAAGGGTGTGTGGGGTGAGTGAGAATGAACACTAAGAAACACGGGACAGGGAGCAAGGGAGAGTGGGGGGCTATATGCAAGATTAGAGCGCAGTTGTGATTGAGAACTCGGGTGCAAGTTCTGTGGGTGACTGCGATTGAGCTATCGTGCAAGAACGCATGAAAACTAGAGAGTGAGAAGTAGCATTATTTGAAAACATAAGTGAGTGTGAGAGTAGTGTGCATGTTGAGAGGGCTAAATTGTGAGAGCTAGAATGCAAGAGTGAGAATTGTCATTTCTCAGCAGGACTGCAACACTATACCATTGTGTTCTGTATGTTGAGTGCTTCTTCACCACCAATGTGGATTCATGGCTCTCTCCCAGTGTCTACATAGATCTGTCTACATTCAATTGGCAACAGGCATGTCCGGAGCTGCCTGCTGTCCATAAACTGCCGCTCAGGATGTTGGGAGCTGTGATGGGACAAGGGATAGAAGGCTCCAGCCTGTCGGATAGCAGAATCAGCAGGGTCTTAAAACCTGCTCACTTCTTCTGGGGGGGGGCATGGGGCAAAATGAGCCCGATCCCACATACAGGGGGCTGTTATCCCTTTATCTCTCCTGAATGAAAGAATGAGCTCTCTCAGACACACGTTATCACCCCTGCACACACATTGAATGAATATGGTATGCATCTATAGATCGAGAAAACTGGAGTGACAATTCAGAGTGTTTTAACAGAGATATAATTGTCTTCCCAGATGGGAGACTGACTCCATTAATATACATGGGGTCACTGAGATGACCAAGAGTGAAACTGTACATTCAGTTGTGAGATTACCAGCAACGGCAGATATTATGCTCCAAGGAGTGAGGTGCCCACTCAATATATCAAACTGTTTATAGGTGTGAGACCCATCCTGAATGCTTGCCCAAAGAGCCTTCGCCAGAGTTTCACACTGAAGTGAGCATGTGATCCGGGGTCTGCAGCCCACACACACGCTGGGTATTCCCTTGCTCCCACTTGCGAGATTTGCACCAAATTAGTGAGATTGTGCTCCAAGGTAGGAGGCACACGCACAGCCTTTGCTCTGACGTTTCACACACTTGCAGGATGGGACGGCATTTCGTTCTCCCATCCTAGTTGTGTTGCTCTGCCTTTTGAGGGCTACTAAAACCTGGATGATTATAGAGGGGTGGAGTAGGGGCAGTGATGGCCTACTGGAATGCAACTTGAAGGCTTAAATCACCTTCTTACTTGACTTTAGTATATGCAGTACATACTAGTCAATTTTTACCACTGTTCTGCGCTGCGTGCGCCTCCACCCACCCCCCACGCACTGTTGCACCAATTTGGCGACTACTGTATTTGGGCCCCCCCGGGAAATTCATAAGTCGGCTCCCCTGGTGCTGGGTGTTAGAGCTGGTCTCTAGAAGGCCTCTTCTATGAGCAGCAGGCTGCGTTATTACGGCGGGTGCTGGGTGTTGGAGAGCGACTTTACAAACAAATCCCTGGTCTTTTTTGCTAAATCGGCATGTTTTGTTTCCAAATGCTGCCTTAATTGGGTTCACTTCAGGCTTGCTAATGTAGCACCACACACTGCAGTTTAACTTTGCCAGCAACTGCGATCCATGTGAATCCAAAGTCCAAATAATAGACATCATATTTCTGTGATGTCTTTTGTTGGTTTCCACCTCTCCTGCTTTTCGCTTGAGATTCCTTCCATTTTTGGGCACTAGGAAACAGTACAGATCTATGTGATAGTTCTGCATTTTAAAGCATGAATACAAAAAAGATGGATTTTTTTCTGCCGTTTTTGTATTGGCTTTAAAATGCGGAAATATCACCTGCCCCCTCCTTATTCACCTGCTTGTTAATTGGGGGGGTGCGTAACCCCCCCAACCCACAATTTCCTCACCCACCAACCCCATCAACACACGCACACATACAAACCCCCTCACCTCTGCCTCCTGCGACTACTCTGCTGGGGTTCACAGCACCTGTCTGTCCCTGTGGGCACTTGTGTGCGGCAGGGGTTTTTCAAGTATGATAGTTGGATTTAGAAAGACTGCTCTGTGCGGTCATGGAGTGGTCTTTCTAAATCGACCTCTCACCCCCCACCCCGTACAGTGAAAAGATCTTTTCACTTAGTACCAACAATCCATCTAAAAAATGAGCTGTTATCTGTGAAAACATTGCTAACCTTACTTTAATTTATGTCCCGCTTAAACAATTGTAATCTTTGTCCATAAATCAGAATCTTCCTGACTTAATCTTTATGAAAATACTTTTTTCTTTCTCTACTCTGTGTGAATCTTTAACTGTAAATCTGTTTATCAATTGTACTCTTTATGTAACCTACTATGTATGCAAGTACAAGTGCCCAGTTACCCTTGGGTTAGGTGCACTATACAAGTAATAAACTAAACTAAAAACCATCTCAAGTTTTCAAAAATTAATGATTCAAAAGATTTAAAATGGCAACCACTACATGCAAAGATTTCAAACTAATCACGTGAAAGAAAACTCTGTTCAGATTGTGAACTTCTAGCTCAAATTCAAAATAAAGAAAAAAAAAAGAAGTGTGGTCCTGGACTAGGCCATAGTGTGGTAAACACCACACCTGGATGCACATTGCACAGAGCCGATATAAACATTTAGCACTTCTACTCAACCAATGGTACATAGGGAAAAGAAAGCCTTACCTGCCGGCTTGACTGGGTCACGTGCTTCACTGGGTTTTTATTGCTAGGAAACAAGTGGTTAGGTTGACACACCGACGTTTGGAGTGATGCTGCTGCAATGAAATCAAACTGTTAACAAACGATGCATGGGTCTACCCGAGACTTCAAAATTAAGATTAGATGAGCAGGCGTTAAAACCAGATCTTGGGTGTTAGGCATCAGCTAGTAAGCAGGGCGTAACGTTGGGAAACCAGGAGAGAGTGGACAATGCACTGCAAAGACAACTCCCACATGAGACATGAACTTTTAGTACCGCCCCAAACTGGACATGAGAATGGAACAGCCTCAAAAATAGGTTTGAAATCCCCAATTGTGACGCCTATACCTTTAAAATTGCACCACCATCACCCACAGCAAAATAGTCTTTTTAAAAAAGGCATTCTTACCGTCGGCAAGCCCTACTACAGATGTCAGGTTTTTTTTTATGGTGCCATTGCTGCTGGGGACTTTGCTGTCCAAGATGGGATGATAGAACCAATGTGTGTCCCTGCAAATGAAAAAGTAAAATTAAAAAAAATATATATTATAGATGTACCTGTGCACACTACATTCTGCCAGTCGGCACACATACTCCCCGCACACAAGGGATCTAGAGTGCAGGGTCCTACCGAGAAATCTCCAAAGTTCCCTATAGGCCAGCCCACCCCATCTGGCAGAAAACCGAGCACATACCTGAAAATGTGACTCATACCCAGTCACAGACAAAAAATAGAGCGAGAGAAAGAGCATCAGTTTGTTTCATGTTATCCTTTCTATTACCTGCGTAGAATAGTTGAGAAGTCCAGCCTGCTGGCAATCCATAATTCATCTACATATCTTACATAGAATACGAACACAGTAGTTCTTAACTCACCGAGCTAACTTTCGGAATCACCGAGTAATGGCCATGTAGCTTTTACTGTAGTTCGGTGACAGCGCTGACGTAGCAGCAGACTGCAGCGGCTGCCATGCCAGACACGCGGGGCCCTGGCTTCTCTGTAACATATGGTGCCCCACGGAGGTGAAGGTCTGGCACCCACAGCAGGAAGATGTACATGAATTCCACTTTAAATCACTTCCATGGCAGTGGTGCACCAAAAGTACTGTTGGTAATGCGGTGATTCTAATACATCAAGGGATGCATAGAGCTGCTCTATAGTAGATGGCTACCGGGGTACTTCAGCAGGTTGACTGGCCGTTGCTGAGACGTTATATATCCAAAATATAATTGTGTATTGATATTTTGTTCATTTTAATGTTGCATTTAACCAAAACAAAAATACATGCAAAACTTGATCTAATGACTTTTTGCAAATACTTATAAAAAAGGAAGGTGCTATAAAATGTGTGGCCGAGGGATGGGTTGGCTTATTTCTGCCTCTGTAGTGAAAACCAAAAGTTGATACCCATGAACCCAGTTAGGTTTCCTAATAACTGCTGTCAGCACAATGGAAGCATTTATTTGTTATTAACCAGTTTGATAAACATAACATCTTGATAACTATAACCTGTGATAAAACACAAGGGGCACAAAAATTAGAGTACTGGTGTGGCGCCCTAACAAAAAGAATCTGAAAGAAAACTAGTGAACGCAAGTTTCAGCAGCGTTTTTGAGTTTGGAAATTACTTTTTTCCTATGAACGTGTAAAATGCACATTTGAACAACCATGTGTTGTTGTATATCCGGCTTCCCCACGGCAGATTGCTGGAGTCCCTGCAATCAGATGTGGGTATGCCGGATATCATACAACACCAGCAATGCGTGCTTCTGTCCCTGCTCACTCCCTTCCCCCGTGGCCCCCAAGGTGGGGGCACAGAGGGAGAGAGGCCAGCATTGCAGTGAATCCCCCCTTCCCCCGCTCGCATCCTCTCCTCATGCGTTCGCCTTCATGGGTCCAGAGAGGGAAGCAGAGGGACCGCCAAAGGCCTGAAAGCTTGCTTCCCGGCACCCCATCCAACTGTCCTGGTCGGGCGGGGGGGGGGGGGGTGGCGGCACTGAGCCGAAAAGCAGCATCCCTTACCAGGCAAGAAGTCGCTGGCAGCACCAGCAGGATGCAACAACGCAGCGTGGACGCGCCATCCAAATGCAGGAAAGCACATGTCCAGGCTGCATGATTTCCTGGCCATGTCGCACTGCCTGGGCACGTGCATTGGGGGGGGTGGTGGCTAACCGTGCACGGGGGGGGGCGGTGGCTTGCCATGCAGTTGAGGCAAATAAAAGTATTTTCTCGCTTTTCTGGATCACACGCCCCACCTCTGCCTACATTATGGCTATTTTTAAGGCGAAATACTCAATTGTTATCTTGCGGATAATACTACATAGGAGTCTGCATTTTCACTGTATACTAGCAAAGTATACATGAACATACAGGCACCTAGTCAGTAAGACAATGCAGGGAAATGAAGGAACTACCCTATACAGACAGCGGAAGAAATGTGGGGGGTTAGGGGGAAGGTGGCGGGGTCAGAGAAATCAAGCAAGACATCTTGTGGTACAAACTTAAAATCATAACCCCTCAACCCCCATAAAGGCAGTAAGGGAACTTCAGCCTCACCTGCTGCTCAGCCCCGGCCACCGCACTCAGCTCCCACTCCGTGGCAGCACATATATCATCCCTAGCGCAGGAAGACTGTAGCCCCAGAGGCATCCAAGCCCGCGTGAGCCTCTTCAGCAGTGCAGAAAAAGAAGCAACATTGCGGTTGTGGTAAAAATTGGATGACATGGGGCTTAATTTCCAACTGGGTGAGAGCATTGCTGTTTGAAAGCCGAGGTGCGCAGATAAGGGTGAACAAAGATGGCGTATAATCCGACTTCTGCTGGCAACCGAATATGGAAGACACCTGCCCCGAAATGCCTTTTTGTTTGGGGGCGGGGGGAAGGGATGGGGATAATACCAGCCAGGAAGACACGAAAATCTGCTGTTGCTGCAACCAAAATCAAAACAGGAAAAATAAACCACCTGCTCCTAAATATACCTGACGCTTCGAAACACTTCCGAGATGTAGAAGCGTCTTACAAAAGCACAATAAAAATTAAATGCCTGCCCGTACGGTGCATGGTGTGCTCCTTCCTCCGTGATTCTCTTCCTAGCACTTCCTACGTGAAAACGTCACGACTTAACGGAAATATGTCATGACATCGTAAAGGCATTTCACAAAGTATCGGCACACTTTTAAACAAAAGCTATTGTTGCATCCGCCCTGCGTCCCGCTACGCGGTGACGCAGGGCGCTCCAATAAAAGCCCCACCCCCGAGTACGGGAGGCAGTTCCGGGCAGATTATCCCAGTGTGTGCTGCGTGTTTATTCAGCTCCCGTCGGAGCTGCGACACAGGCCGCGCGGCCTATCTTTCATTTTATGCCCGCCCACGCGTGCACTGGGCCGCGGGGCCTCCATGCAACAATGGCGACGAGGTGGAGCTCGTGAGACACAAGCGCTCAGCGAACAACGGAATGCAGATGGCCCACGACCATTGCGCATACATTTTTGGACACCTGGTGGTGTCCTTCTCTCTCTCGGTGCCATCCGCTCACCAAGTGCAGATGCAACACACCAGCATCCACCAGGCACGAGGTGAAGGGTGCCCCCCTTCCCCCATCCGGACGTGGAAGCACCTGGCCCCCATCCACCCCCCCAGGGACCTGGAGCTCCAGGAAACTTCACGGGAGGCCTGGAACTGGCATAACGTGCCTGACCTGACGGGAGCACATGAGGTGAGCGCCGGATCTGGCCACCACTGCGCAGTGGTACAATCCGCGGATTTCGCCCGAGGACCCACACCGAGGAAGAACAAGAGCACTATGACATGGCGACCGGGACATCCACCCCTGGACCCGGCACGCCGTCAATAATCGTGGCAAACCTGTCAATGTCATCACCACAGCCTCGCCCACAAGGAGGTTCATCGGCACTGGTCCAACCATTCGACCCCTTCGCAGACCCGTCGTCAAGTGGACCCAGGTGGCAGCTATGGATCCAAAAGTTCGAAATGGCGATGGAATGCAAGGACATAACGACTGCCAGGAAGATGAAGACGCACCTGCTGCTAAGCGTGGGTGATGAGGTACTCCGCATTTTCAATTCCCTAAACGTTGACGATGGCCAGGACGCATATTTAAGTGCAAAAGATGCCCTAATGGTGCACTTCCTCCCACAACTAAACCCGGACTATAAGACATTCATATTTTGCACTACTATTCAGGCAGAGGATGAAACACTGGATGCCTACCACACACGGTTAAGGAAGTTGGCCATGTCCTGTGAATTTACCAACGTCGAGAAAGAGATCCGGAGGCAAATCATTAATGGCACCCAATCGGAAAAGCTGAGGCGGATGGTGCTTAGTGAGAGAGGCATTCCCCTCCAACGGATCCTTGAATTGGGACGACAAAGGGAACTGGCACACACCAGGGCTGCCAACATGGGGGCCACGCTACACAAACTGCAACCCGCCCTCACCACAGCTATGGTGTCCTAGATCACCAACAGACAAGTCACAAGGGACGAGGTTGGCGGTGCCTACGCTCAAAACCGGTGGCAACCACGTGTCCCAGGGCCCACGGAATGCGGTTGGTGTGGTGGACCGCGACATGGCCGATGAAAATGCCCCGCGCAAGGTACCACATGCAGAGCATGTGGCAGGAAGGACAACTATGCGAAAGTATGCAGGTCAGTGGGCACCACGGCACAGTCCTCACAGAGAACCCTCAGGAAAAGAACGCGACCAAGAAGAAAAAGCAAGCCAGCGCAAGGAGGGTCAAGGCAGCCAATTCCTCAACGGAGGAAGACGACGATGTCTCGGGCATGCACCATGACCCCGGTAAGGAAAAAGACAGAAAAGGGAGGAAGATCTACCTGGTGTCTGCATTGAACCAAGGTCAAGCACCACAGAGAAAGACTGTCCGAAGGCATAAGTGCATAGTCACCATCCAAAACCAGCAGGTTCTGATGACCATCGACACGGGTGCCTCGGTGAACGTCATGCCCACAAGCATATTCCAGACACTAAAACCACAACCAGATCTAAAGAGCACGGACACACTGCTGTTTGTGTACGGCAGCCGGAAGCCCCTACCAGTCATTGGCAGGTTCCGCACCACTCTGGTCCACGGCGAAAACAGGCTATGGTTGTAAATCTACATCGTGAAGGCAGGGATCGAGAGCCTTCTGAGTGGGGATGCAGCGGAGGATCTGGGGGTGGTCAAGTTCATCTGCCAAGTCGATGAGGTAAAAGAGGTGGAAAACATCTTAAGTCAATACCCCAAGCTGCAAGACGGGATAGGGTGTTTGAAAGGCAAGACCATCAGACTGCATATTGATGAATCGGTATAACCGAGAGCAGTAAGGCACAGGAGAACACCATTCCACATGCGGGAACAAGTGGAGAGAGAACTCAAAGCACTGGAAGATGCCGGCATCATAGAGGAGGTCACAGGGCCCACACCATGGGTCTCTCCAATGGTGGTAACAAGGAAGCCCAAACAGCCCGGAAAAGTCCGGATTTGCATAGACATGCGTCTCCCGAAAACTGCCATTAAAAGGGAACGCCACATCACACTGACAATCGATGAAATCGTGGCCGACCTTACAGGGTTGTGTGTCTTCTCCAAAGTCGATCTGAAGGCGGGGTACCACCAGCTCAAACTTCACAGGGATTCTCGCTACATTACGACTTTCAACGCATCTAGGGCTGCGAAGGTACAAACGCCTGAGCTTCGGGATATCGTCAGCGGCCAAAGTTTTTCAACAAACCATTCAAGAAGTCATCAGGGGCATACCCGGTGTCCTTAACGTGAGCGACGATATCCTGATTCACGCTCCTGACAGGGAAGAACATCTCAAGAGGCTCTAGACCCTACTGAGCAGGCTAGAAGACGCTGGATTAACCATCCACAGGGAAAAGTGCGAATTCCTCAGATCTGAAATCATTTTTTTTGGTTACAAATTCGGCAGCACAGGCATCTTCCCTGGTCCCCAGAAAGTTGCAGACATTCAGCCCGCAAGCCCGCCAATGACTCGCACTGAAGTACGTAGCCTCCTGGGCATGGCCACCTACTGCGGCAGGTTCATCCGAAACCTGGCCACTCTTTCTGAGCCCCTACGCGAACTGACCAAATTGAATACCAAGTGGGAGTGGGGGCAGGAGGCCTTCGAAAACATCAAGGAATCCCTGTCCGTCGACACAAAAATGGTGTACTACAACACTGAGCTCCCCACAGAACTGTTCGTGGATGCGAGCCCAGTAGGGCTCGGAGCCATCCTGATGCAAGTAACTAAAGAAGGGGAAAAAAGGCCCATCGCGTACGCTTCGAGAGCCCTCACGGCGACAGAACAGAGATACTCCCACATTGAAAAGGAGGCCATCGCCGTGCTGTGGGGGTGTCGGCATTTTCATCTCTACCTATATGGACGCCGATTCACGACGATCACTGATCATAAACCCCTACTACTCATTGTCATGGGTATGTCGTCGCCCCCGCCGGCAGGGATCACCAAATGGCTGCTCCACCTTCAGCAGTACAACTTTGAACTGGTCTACCAGCCGGGCAGCGGAAACCCGGCAGATTTCCTCTCAAGGCATCCTCGAGCGGCAACCCCACAAGAAGTCCAAGTGGCCGAAGAAACCAAGGAGCATATATGCCAGGTGGTACGCGCCATGAGGCCAAAGGCCCTCAGCATCGAGGTCATTGAGTCGGAGACTCAGAGATCCTTGCTGTGACCTAGTGAAGGATGCTATCATTTCAGGCGATTGGAAGACGTTCATGAAGCACACACACAACAGAACGGTGGAAGCAAAGGGTTTTCTATCCGGCATGTTCACAGTCCGACAAGATTTGTCAATCACCGAGAGCGGATGCTGCTAAGAGGAAATCGCAACGTCATCCCATTGAGCATACAAGACAGGATAGTGGCATTAGCCCACGAGGAACATCAAGGGATGGCATGGCTGAAAGCTCGGATCAGGCACAGGGTATGGTTCCCACAGATCGATGACTGGGTCGAGACACTCATAAGCACGTGCCTACCCTGCCAGATAACTGGGGCCCCACCGGAACCAATTCTGTCAGCAGAACGTGGCTGCGCCTGATGGGAGGCCATTAGCATTGATTTTTGCAAGCTACGGGAAGGCCTCCACCTTTTGGTGGCAATCGACGACCACTCCCGCTACCCAGAAGTCGAAATAGTTAAATCCACAGCAGCGGAGGTGGTCATCCCGGCCATAGAAAAAATGTTCGCAACCCATGGTCTGCCAACCTTCATTAAAAGTGACAATGGGCCCCCCTTCACGGGAGAGGAATTCAAACAGTATCTGCATGAACTCAATGTAAAATACCATCACATCATGCCGAGGTGGCCCCAGGAAAACGGGGATGTAGAACGATTCATGAGGACCATAAACAAATTAAGAGTGGCGAGGGCGAATGCCAGCCCGTTGAAGATTGACCTCTACCGTTTCCTACGGAACTATAGTCGCCCCCCCCACAGCACGACGGGCATACCGCCTGCGGACCTCATGTTTGGAACAGTCATCAAATCCTCGATTCCGCATCATCCTAGCAGGACCCCGGATGAGGTCAACAAAGAGCGCACAGAAAGGAGAAGGAGCGCCAACGCCCACATGAGCGACAAGAGGGCGAGGCCGTCCAATCACCAAGTGGGTGACCAAGTGGTCATGCTGCGTAATCTGTCAGGTTCCATAGTAAATAGGTGGTAATTAAAGAATTATTATCCTTATGTTCTTTGTTTATTTCATTGTTAGGTTTAAAAACTAAATATAGCCCTTTCACTGTTAAAATGGTCGGGCCTTAACTTCCATATTCAGAGTACTGCAGATACCCCAAGCCAAGATGGAGGGCAGAGGCAGGAGTTCTGATTGGGTGGCAGGTTGACAATGGTGTGACTCCCAACATTCTAAACTGCCTTTCATTAGTTTAGTTTCCTGAGCTGGTCATGTTTCTGTTTATCTCCTGTTTTGGGCCTTGGAAAACTCTTAAGAAAATATCTTCAACACTAAAAGAAAAAGAAACAACTCATTCAAGTTACATCTACTCTAAAGAAATTAATTTTCCCTGTGGAAGAAAATGCTGAGAGGTCTTCTAAAGCAAAAAATAAGCTAAGTACTTTTTATGTAATTAATCTAAATGAACTGCCAAAGTTAGCCTTATCTTCTGTTATTTTCTCCTCTGAAGTGCAAGGATTAATAGACGTCGTGTTGTGAAGCCAGTGTTTTTACATGGCAAACTCATTCATCAGAGATTAAGTCATGAAAACATGATATTTAAAGGCTATTAAAGTTAATGACTGCACAGGCAACCTTGTTTTTTAAAAGCAGCACCAAGAAGGATATTTATTTTTGAGCCAAGGTATTTTTAACAAAGAGGAAAATATATAAGACTTGTTTACCATATTATATGAGGAATCTTCCAAATGCATCTCATTACATGCAAAGACGTTTTTGAGGAATAACTTTACTTTAAAACTGCACTCAACATTAAATGGTATTTCCTTTGGTTGTTGAACTATTTCCATAAAGAGAGGTAAATGAAATGGAATGAACTGATTAAGGAAATAGTATCATTTTAAGGAAAACAAAAGATTATTTCTGTGTTCAACTATTTTCAAGTGTGCTTCATTCAAAAGACTCATCTTCTTGAGACATTCTGGCGTTTGTGTTCACAGTTTTATTGACATTGTTTGGAAACACATTTTCTTTTCTTCAAGTTCATTTATTTCCACAAGGAACCTCCATCAGTTTAGTCACTTGTAATGACATTCAGTTAATTGGTTTTCAGCAGCACAGTTATGAAACATGACCACCAAAGTTTGCTTTTAGGGTAAAAGAGTTGGAGTTATTTCAAAACTAAAACAAATATATAGAAATAATTATCATCCTCTGGGCTTTTTGCAGAGGGTATTCAGGTAGGATTGTTGATATTCATAAAATAATAGTTGTTTTGTAATATTATTTAATGCTTAACAATTTTCATTCATGCAGAGACCGGATGAAGATAGAAGATCCAGTGTCTGATTTGTTATTTTATCCACTTTTCCCCCTTCCCCCCAGGGGTGTCTAGTACTCAGCTGTTCAGTTTAGTTGTGAGCTAGACATCTTAGTGGGATCGTGGGACTCAGCAGCTCCTGCGTTGGATGTGGATATTACCAGCCTGACAGAATGAAAGGCCCAAGTAGTTAACTTCGCCTGAGCTGCTGAGTCCACTTCCCAGAATAATTATGGAAGCCTTGTGGGGATATGATTAAGGAGTTGAGGAAAGAATTAAGGGTTTCTATAAATGAGAATGTCCTTTTAAATAAAAAGATTGAGGAGTTAAATATTAAGGTAACACATATTCAGGAAATGTCAGAAGAAAGGTTGGTAGGTAGGAGAGAAGAACAGATTTTGGAACCTCCAGTTCTGGAAAGGGAAGGTTCTAGACAGAGAGGAGATTCTGGGTTAGGAGCAATTGGAGGTTTAAAGTCTTTAATTTTACCGGTGCCTCTGGCACCACCTGAACGTTTTTCTGGTGAGGCTAAAAGATTTCAAACATTTTTCACTCAATGTGAATTACATTTTTTAAGTAGGCCGGAAGTGTTTTCTTCTGATATGTCAAAGATAACATTTATGATATCTTATCTTTCAGGGGAGGCTGCTAGTTGGGCAGGAGTGTTGGTTAAACAGAAAGATTTAGCTTTGTATGATTTTAAATTATTTAAGGAGGAGTTCAGTAAGTTATTTGATAAACGTCAGGAATCCTTACAAGTTGATGGTGAACTGCTTGAGTTAAAACAGGGGAATCGAGAGCTAGTAAGTTATATTACCCAATTTAAGACTCTAGTTGTTGAAAGTAACTGGCCAGAAGAGAAGAGAGCATCCCTTTTTTACAGAGATTTAAGGGATGAATTGAAAGACGCCTTGTCTGGGGTGGTAAATAGACCAACTTTTTGTGACGCCTTGATGGATTTAGTTGTACAGTTAGATTTTCGCCTCTATGAAAGAAGATTGGAGCGTGGGAGGGGAGACAATAAACAAGAGAATAAATCTAATCCTAGATTTGATAGACCTAGGCTGGAGTTTGTAAATGGAGATTTTAGGTCAAAAAATTCAGAAAGTTCAGGAAGAATTAGAGGACCTCTTTCTAAGGAGGAAAGAGATAGGCGAAGAAATAATAATCTGTCTTTATTGCGGAAGGAGTGGACATTTTCTTGGGAACTGCCCTTACACTCCAAAGAAAGTACAAAATCCTGACGGCAAGAATCATCAAGTAGCCAATACTCTTCAGGCGGCAGTTCCTCACATAACAATTAATGTATCCTTGATTTTTGAAAAGAAATTGGTGGGTAGTGGTCCTGTGATTATTGATTCAGGAGCAACTGGGAATTTTATGGATTGGGGAGTAGCAAAGAGTTTAGGTATTCCCTTAGTGAAGAAGGTTTTATCTGAGCAGGTTAGTTCAGTGGATGGATCAGAATTAACTTCAGGACCAATCACACATGAAACTTCTCCCTTACTAATGATTATGGCAGGGAACCATGGAGAGGAGTTGATTTTTGAGATTATCGATGCTCCACAATTGAAGATTATTTTAGGCATGCCCTGGCTTACACATCATAATCCTTTGATTGATTGGGGCAGAAGGGTGATTGAATTAAATTCCAATTTTTGTAAGGAACATTGTTTTGAAGGTAAATCCCTTGAAGATACTCAGATTGATGATGTTAAGGGTGCAAGGTTCTTGGGAGAGGTTGGAGCTCTTTTTCACTCTCATACTATTGGAGCTGTTATGGGAGAGTTACCTGATTGCTACAAAGAATTCAGTGATGTCTTTGATGAGGTAGTGGCAGGTGGTCTTCCTCCTCATAGACCATTTGATTGTAAAAGAGAACTTGAACCAGGAGCCACTTTACCTTGTAGCAGGGTTTATGCACTTACTGAAAAGGAAAACGATTACCTTAAGGAGTATTTAACTGAAAATTTAGCAAAGGGTTTCATTAGACATTCCAAGTCCCCGGTGGCATCTCCTTTATTTTCTGTGCCTAAAAAAGAGGGAACATTGAGGACTTGTATTGATTATAGAGCTCTAAATAAGGTAACCATCAAAAACAGATATCCACTTCCTTTAATTTCAGTTATGTTAGATCAGATACAAGGGGCTGAAATATTTTCTAAATTGGATTTGAGAGGTGCTTATCTTGTCAGAGTAAAAGAGGGAGATGAATGGAAGACAGCTTTCAAGACTAAGTATGGATTATTTGAATATTTAGTGATGCCTTTCGGATTATGTAATGCCCCAGCTTCATTTCAGTTTTTTATTAATGAAGTTCTACGTGAGTTTCTGGACATTTTTGTTGTAGTCTACATCGATGATATTTTGATTTATTCACAAGATTTGAAACAACATCAAAGTCATGTAAAATTGGTCCTACAAAAATTGAGAGAAAACCATTTATTTGCAAAATTGGAAAAAAGCCAATTTCATACTTCAGTTGAATTCCTTGGTTTTGTGATTACTCCTGGTGGGTTGGAGATGGATTTAAAGAAGATTAAGGCTGTCAAAGACTGGCCACCTCCGACTAAAGTTAAGGAGGTGCAGAGTTTTTTGGGATTTGCCAATTTTTATAGGAGATTTATCGAAGGATTCTCTCAAATCATTACTCCTATTACTAAACTTCTTAAAGGAGTAAAATTCATTTGGAGTGAAGAAGCTGAAGAGGCTTTTCAGGTTTTGAAAGATCGTTTCATTACAGGACCTGTGCTTTTACATCCTGATCCTTCTAAGCCTTTTTTTGTTGAGGCAGACGCCTCCAATCTGGCTATGGGAGCGGTTTTATCTCAAAGGCATGAAAACACTGGACAATTGCATCCAGTTGCTTATTTTTCCAAAAAATTTTCTTCAGCTGAAATCAATTATACCATCATGGATCGTGAGCTTTTAGCGATCAAGGCAGCCTTTGAGGAATGGCGCCATTATTTAAATGGAGCTAGACACACTGTGACAGTTTTGACTGATCACCGAAATCTTTTATTTTTAAAATCAGCTAAAACTTTAACACCCAGACAATTAAGATGGTCATTATTCTTTTCAGATTATGATTTTGTAATTACTTTTAAACCTGGAAGTCAAAATGGAAAGGCAGATGCTTTGTCTCGTCAGTTTCCTGGTAGTGAACAATTGAAGGAGATTGATCAACAACCTGTGATTTCCTCTGAACATTTTATTGTGGCGGGAGTTTTTGATGAAGGAAGTTTTTCTAAAGAAATTCAAGACTGTATGACTTCTGAACAAATGGATGAATGGGTGAGACAGGACCCAGTGAGAAAAATTAAAAATGGTTTACCATATTTCGACACTAGATTATATCTTCCTTCAGAGAAGCTCCGTGAAAAAATTTTGATTGATTGTCATGAATCAAAACTCTCAGGTCATCCAGGGTTTAGAAAAACTTTAGAGTTGGTCAGGAGGGAATTTTGGTGGGATACAATGAGACGTGACATTTTAAACTTTGTTAAGACTTGTGAGACTTGTATTAGAGCCAAGTCACATGTGGGTAAACCAATGGGTTTATTAGAACCTCTTCCGATTCCGCCGCATCCGTGGCATACTATTTCTATGGATTTTATAGTTGATCTCCCTAAGGATCAGGGTTGTTCTACAATTTTGGTTGTTGTTGATTTACTTACTAAAAGTCATTTTATTCCAATTAAAGGGGAAGTTACTGCAGAAAGTTTGGCACAGCATTTTTCTCAAGGCATTGTTCGGCTGCATGGTTTACCTAGTCAGGTGATTTCCGATAGAGGTTCTCAGTTTATTTCAAAATTTTGGAGGGCCTTTTGTAGAAGTCTTGGTGTGGAAGTTAAATTAACATCTGGATATCATCCCGAGACTAATGGTCAAGTGGAACGTGTTAATCAAGAGTTGGAAAAGTACTTAAGATGTTACTTGCAAGCAGGAGACAGTTGGGTAGATCTAATTTGGATAGCAGAATTTGCATATAATAATTCTATGAAGGATTCTACTTCTATGTCACCTTTTTTCTGTAGTCGTGGTTTCCATCCTCGTTTCCTTAGAGAACAGATAGAGAAAGACATTGGTAGTCCAGCAGTTGAGATTAGATTACAGACTATGAAGGAAAATTTGGTACGAGCAGTCAAGGCACTTCAATTGAGTAAGGCTAGTTATAAGAGATTTGCTGATGTTAAACGCAAGCCTGGGCCAGAATTTTGTGTTGGGAATAAAGTCTGGTTGTCTACCAAGAATTTGAAAATCAAGGGTCGAACTAAATTTAGTCCAAGATTTATAGGTCCTTTTGAGATTGAGACTGTGATAAATCCAGTTGCAGTTAGATTGAAACTTCCCGAAAATTTAAAAGTACATCCAACATTTCACATTAGTCAGTTAAAACCATTTGTTTATGGAACTAGATTAGGAGTTCCTCCTAGTCCAGTTTTAGTGGAGAATCAATCTGAAGAATTTGAGGTCAGAGCAATTTTGGACTCTAGAAGAAGTCGTGGAAAACTTCAGTATTTAATAGACTGGAAAGGTTTTGGGCCTGAGGAACGCTCTTGGGAATTTGCTAGTGATGTCCATGCTCCAATTTTTGTCGCCAAATTTCATAGGAAGTATCCTTTCAAGCCTGGTCCGGGAGGGAGGGCTTGGAGAGGGGGTACTGTCAGGTTCCATAGTAAATAGGTGGTAATTAAAGAATTATTATCCTTATGTTCTTTGTTTATTTCATTGTTAGGTTTAAAAACTAAATATAGTCCTTCCACTGTTAAAATGGTTGGGCCTTAACTTCCATATTCAAAGTACTGCAGATACCCCAAGCCAAGATGGAGGGCAGAGGCAGGAGTTCTGATTGGGTGGCAGGTTGACAATGGTGTGACTCCCAACATTCTAAACTGCCTTTCATTAGTTTAGTTTCCTGAGCTGGTCATGTTTCTGTTTATCTCCTATATTTTGGGCCTTGGAAAACTCTTAAGAAAATATCTTCAACACTAAAAGAAAAAGAAACAACTCATTCAAGTTACATCTACTCTAAATAAATTAATTTTCCCTGTGGAAGAAAATGCTGAGAGGTCTTCTAAAGCAAAAAATAAGCTAAGTACTTTTTATGTAATTAATCTAAATGAACTGCCAAAGTTAGCCTTATCTTCTGTTATTTTCTCCTCTGAAGTGCAAGGATTAAAAGACGTCGTGTTGTGAAGCCAGTGTTTTTACATGGCAAACTCATTCATCAGAGATTAAGTCATGAAAACATGATATTTAAAGGCTATTAAAGTTAATGACTGCACAGGCAACCTTGTTTTTTAAAAGCAGCACCAAGAAGGATATTTATTTTTGAGCCAAGGTATTTTTAACAAAGAGGAAAATATATAAGACTTGTTTACCATATTATATGAGGAATCTTCCAAATGCATCTCATTACATGCAAAGACGTTTTTGAGGAATAACTACTTTAAAACTGCACTCAACATTAAATGGTATTTCCTTTGGTTGTTGAACTATTTCCATAAAGAGAGGTAAATGAAATGGAATTAACTGATTAAGGAAATAGTATCATTTTAAGGAAAACAAAAGATTATTTCTGTGTTCAACTATTTTTTCAAGTGTGCTTCATTCAAAAGACTCATCTTCTTGAGACATTCTGGAGTTTGTGTTCAGTTTTATTGACATTGTTTGGAAACACATTTTCTTTTCTTCAAGTTCATTTATTTCCACAAGGAACCTCCATCAGTTTAGTCACTTGTAATGACATTCAGTTCATTGGTTTTCAGCAGCACAGTTATGAAACATGACCACCAAAGTTTGCTTTTAGGGTAAAAGAGTTGGAGTTATTTCAAAACTAAAACAAATATATAGAAATAATTATCATCCTCTGGGCTTTTTGCAGAGGGTATTCAGGTAGGATTGTTGATATTCATAAAATAATAGTTGTTTAGTTTTGTAATATTTAATGCTTAACAATTTTCATTCATGCAGAGACCGGATGAAGATAGAAGATCCAGTGTCTGATTTGTTATTTTATCCACTTTTCCCCCTTCCCCCCAGGGGTGTCTAGTACTCAGCTGTTCAGTTTAGTTGTGAGCTAGACATCTTAGTGGGATCGTGGGACTCAGCAGTTCCTGCGTTGGATGTGGATATTACCAGCCCAACAGTCGAAACTGGACACCAGGTATGAAGACCTCCCATGGACCGTCAGTGGCAGGCAAGGAACCATGGTGACTGTGACAAGGGGACGCCGCCAGGTGACGAGAAATGTGTCATGGTTCAAGGCGGTGCCCCGGAATCTGTGGACCGATGGCGAGTGCCACCAGGAAGATGAAGTTCAGCCCAGCGAAGAAGAGCCCGTGTCCATCCAGGACGAGGCAGGCGCGGGTGACAGAACTTGGGAACAGTTGAGCGAGCCGGACCTGGGGGACCCGGACAGTGAAGGTGAGCCACCCACTGGGTCAGCGGGGGCTAGCCCCCGAGTAAGGCGGTATGGTCTGAGAACTGCTACAAAACCGCCCGCCCGGCTCAATGACTGTGTGGTAGTCCGCCCCACGTAGATTATGAACAGTAAGGACTTGGTGGTTTTCTGACATTTGGGTATTTGTTGTGAGTTGATATTAGTGCATTTGTGTTATTGTTGTTTTGTTTAAAATAAAGGAGGAATGTTGCATCCGCCCTGCGTCCCGCTACGCGGTGACGCAGGGTGCTCCAATAAAAGCCCCGCACCAGAGTACGGGAGGCAGTTCTGGGCAGATTATCCCAGTGTGTGCTGCGTGTTTATTCAGCTCTCGCCGGAGCTGCTACACAGGCCACGCGGCCTATCTTTCACTTTATGCCCGCCCCCGCGTGCACTGGGCCGCGGGGCCTCCATGCAACAGCTATCAGGGCTCATAAGGACTTTAAATGTGTGATTGATAATGATATGATAGTTTATTTATATAGCGCCTATACACAATGTGTTTCAAAGCGCTTCAAGGCAAGGGAGGGAACAAGGGAAAATACAACCACATTCTTACAGGCCATGAACAGTAAGGATGTGAAATTAACTATCGTACTCGGCCTGACGACATTTCAGATAGCAAGAGCTAAGCCATAGATGAGGAAGGGAGGGGGAGAGTGGGAAGGAAATGGAAACAGACAGGCGACTACCGTACTAGGCCTGACGACATTTCTGGTAGAGCCGGAGAAAAACAAGAGGTGAGGGAGAGGGGTGCAGAAAGGGCGGGGAGGAACAAAACAAGCGACATAGAAAGACTTATTAGAGTAGTTATACAACATTTTTGTCACACTTGGGTTTGCTGGGAGAAGGAAATGTTCTGCACTTCTGGCTGTTGGGGTTAGGAAATGCATAGTTATGGGATGAATTGTTAAAGGTTGGAAAAGCGTTGCTACTAACTAACCATACTAAAAACTCACCATTCTACATACTCGGCCTCAAGCTCTGAACTAAACACAACCATACCTCTACCGCACCACAAACCACACATACGTCACAACACCCAACATGAAATCAAACCACGCACAATCATGCCTCAACCCCACAAGACGGCTACCAATCTGAAAATGCACCTAAACTCAGTGACCGGTTTCTCCAAACTGAAGCTGCCAACTGCACACCAAAGCCCTTCTCCCTCTCAATCACACTAACAACCCTGATCCTCTTTCCATTGCAGATCTGCCTGAGCATCTAGAGACCACACAAGTGGCAACAGTGCATGGTACAAGACTCATTAACATTAACAGACACATAGGGTTTTGATAGAAAATGTACCCGTACTCTGCTCATGTATTCTATGCTTCTTATACCTATAAAAGCTCACATTAAAATCACATCCAACTTTGTGTGTTTTTAATATGTGCAAGAGGTGTACATGACTTTTACAGTATGTACTTGAATTAATGTGAATGAACTTTACAAAGAGGCCTAAGAGTTTTACAGTTCATACATTGTGCAATGTAAATCTCCTGAAAATTGACAGTAAGGTCAGCCCTCCCTTTCATGTGAATTTTCAGGAGATTACATATGCGTAATGTACAGACTCTAAAGCCCATGTACCACTTTTTACAGTTTCTGCACATTAATTACATCTGAACACTGACATCAAAGCCAGTCTTGGGTTTAGTGAGTTTTCAGAAGATGCAATGGTGTAATGTAGGAACTGTGGAAACTATGCACTCTTAGCACAGCTTGCATGAAAGATCCACATTCATTTTGGGTATTGGGAAGGCATCAAGAAGTAAGACAGACAACCGATTCAAAGTTCAAAATGAAATGGTTTATTAACTTAATTGTCAGGATAGTTAAAGACCTAACTTGCCCTATGCTAAGGTGGGATTTCCGTACCTGAACGAAACTAAGGAAAGTCTGAGTCATAAAGTTCAACTTAAAAGTATGTCTGTTTCTAAAACCTATCCTTGCCCTCACAACTAAAGCCAAACCATGTCTAGGGATGTCCGCAACAAAAGAAATGGTGACCAAACAAAGTTCTGAGCCGTTTACAGCTCCTAGCTTACTTTTCAGCTTCCCATCCTCAAGTGCAAAACAGTTTCACAAATCCTTGGGGTTCCCTTCCCCCAAGTTCAAGGCAACGTGTTATATAGTTTATATAGCTAAACGGTCATTTTGAAAAATGCAGGGCTCAATCTCTGCGCCAGCTAACACAAATATCCACGTTGGTGTGTGGCTAATGTATTGGTTCAAATAAAAATACTTTGTTGGCAGTGTGCTCTGCCACTTTCAATTTTATTATACAATTAATTTCCACTAAAGCATATCGTTTTCCAAATGTATTCTTAGTGTAATCGGAATAGGCTTCATTCAGAGTTTCCACAAAATAATTGTCCAAAATAAATGCCCTGAATAGTAATAACTTTTCCTTGTTGGGATTTTCCTTGTTCATTAATTTGTCCTCTACACGTGCTTTACCGCTACTATTGAGTGGCTCATCAGGAGGGATTGTGTTGTCAGATTAAATAGTGATGGTTTGATTTTATCTCTTCGTTATATCCACAGGGGTTCTTGATCAAATAAGTATAGACAATGGTATGGATTCTCCTTGTAAGGCGATATTCCCTTAATGGGCGCTAGAAACTGGATTAATTTCTCTAGCTTTCTTAAATGCGAACACCGATCCTGGTGGATGTAGTTAAAGGGTCATTCTTATACATAGTTGTATGCCTTGTTCTTATACATGTGTAGAATCCTACATCACCTGTTGATGTCACAGAGAGCTTCAGAATGGCCAAGAGCTCAAAGAATGTTATGTTTTAAATGAGAGTTGGAAGCTGCTGGTGAGGACGAATGGCTGCAGCCCTATAGCTCTGAATTCAATAAAGACTTCCTCACACCTTCATGTCCAGAGTTGGTGTTTACGTCACAACACAGTTGTGAGCAACAGTGAACACCGCGCGAGCAACATGAAACATTGCAGCAACTCTTTTACCTTAATTGGAGTGAGGAGGAGCTTCTAATTCAAAACGTCCCCCAGACCGCCTCGAGGAAGTTGGAGCAGATTTCACAGTCGGTGACCTTTGAATATGCTTATGGAGAGCAAGTGGGTTCCTTCTCCCTCCTTCCAATTTTTTCAGAAGCATGAGCAGGGAGACATGGAAGTAGGGAATGTGCCGTAAAAAATGCCAAGCCTGACAGCACACAGTTTGGCCCCTACCTTTTCACCAATGCCCACCCAGGCACCCCTGGCAACTCACCTTTGCCCACCGAAGCAGCCTCCTGCATTACACATACCCATTCTCATCCAGGCTTTTTCCGAACCTTTTCTCACTCACAACCACAAAGGTTCCACCACTGCCTCTTTAGCACCACTAACTCCTACCTCACTATGTTAGATGCTCTACATACCATATATAGTTATGCTGTTGTCTAATTACGTACTAAACACCATTTCGGTTAAAAAAAAAAAAAAGGGCAACTCATTATCCGTAAATGAAACCACTACCTAGGCAATATCGCCCACACATTGCTCAAACATTTGGTCACTTTTGATTAGTAAGATTAGTGGTACAAGTAAGTGAAATTAGGCGGATCAGACAAGGCAGGCGTTTCTGTTCTTAGGAGGACCCCATTCTCTCCTTTGTGCACACAAGATTCAAGGGTAACCATAACCAGCTTTGTAAGACTAAAATAAACTAATACTGAGATACAGACCAAAACTTGTCCCGGAACTGTGCTCCCCTCTCCAGCCTAACCGCACCGTCCACTAGACCCCGAAACCAAAACCCACCTGGGTCCACTATCTGCCATCAACCTTCCCTCTTGGACCCCGCAACACCTCTCATCCTTGATTCTTAAGACCAGTGCTGGCCCACTGGCAGCTATCAGCTGTTTCCCTGCACCACCCATATAGTCTCCCTTTGTTCCCAGAGACCAGTGGTTGTTCCATTGGCAACCGCTACCCTCACCCTCTTCATTTACACTGAACACTAGGCAACTCATTGCTCATCTACTCCATATACCTTATTATAAATTGCTGCACTGGCGTTCTGGCTTCCACAGTAAAACCTTCGTCAAAGTTACAGCATGCGCTAATTAATTGTATTTTTTTGATGGCTGGTGCAGTATAAAAATTGAGTAACATATTATAATCGTATGAGCATTTGAGGAGGAATACTGCCTACTCGCATATTAGTTGCTGCCCCATTATGCTTCAAGACCACAGAGAGCACCATCTTACTCTGGATCATCATCCTTGTATAGTTATCTGGGGTCAGGGACCACCACCAAAAGTAGGAGTTCTGCCTTGTTGGTGGGCTTTTCCATATGCTTATAGTACACATTAAGTTGTGTCCACAACAATTTGATGGGATTTAGGGCAGGTGGTTTAGGGGTATTTCGGACCCAAATGAGACCATTCTCCTATATAGGGTGCTCCAGAAGCGTGCTTGGAGTTATTTTCCTGTATGGTGTATAATTTGCAGGTGCCCCCTGGGTAATGCAGCCCCTGCAAAATGATATGCTATTGTTAATAAAAGATGTGCCAATTATGACCTCCAAAAAAAGGGGCTCTGGTACCCTCTTAAAGATGCCACCCCAGAAATGTACTTTAACTGGATGATTTGAGGTGGGCTTGCTTAATAGGTTGTCTTTCCTCCTGATAGTGTCCCAGGGGAATGGCAGTTTGGTCCAGGACATTCTTGAAGTTTTCCCCACTCTCCAATGAGACCTTCACGTGGGCCAACTGCTTTTCTTTATGGACGTCCCAGACCCTGGGGCATAGCCTGCAGATTCAGAATAATGCACAGTTATAATAAAATGAAAGCAATATAATGCCTCACTTTAGCCTTCTCTGCCACACAAAACAAAGGATCAAATGAACAACTCCCTGCCCGGGAATTCCAAATCGCCCCCCATGAAGGAGAAACAACTGCATAAATTCGTACCCAAATGCGTCTGTTTGCATAAAACACACATCCCACCCCTCCGCTCTCCAGCGGGCAGGATAACAAACTATTTGCTGTACTGTTCACTGATAGAGTGGAAGTCCCATTGGGCATGGAGGAACGGACGGTGCCCAGCCCCAATTCATAACACATCTCCCCCGGGCAAATCGCCCATCTGCATGAGAACACCCAAAACAGAACTGAATCCGCATGTAACTTAACTCCCAAAATACAAATACCCCCTTCCCAATATTGTCTCTCTGTATTAAAGTAACAATCAACATGAGTTAAGACTTACCATAACTATACGAAATGTGCTTTGTAACGCAGGAATCTTTCCCAATCCTGCTGAGTCCTGCAACGCCTCGCCTTCCAGCCAGAGCAGAAAAGATGACAAATGAACTTTGAAACCCAAGGAATGCAGAGCAGCCCACGTGATGAAGTGGAGGCTGAGCTTTGCTAGGTCCGTGAAACCCACGTGATGCAGAGCAGCCCACGTGATGAAATGGAGGCGGAGCTTTGCTATGCTCTGTTTCTCGGGTCGCAACTAGCTAGACACTATCCTTTACAAACGTTCATGTCCTGATTACAGGCATCATCAGGTGAGTGAATGCGATCCAGCTCTTGTAGTGAATTTTATATAAGAGGAGCCCTTTTACAATCTCTCGAAATGCACGTTAAAGCTGTAATTCGTTTTATTGTACTTATCACATGTTGAAATTAAACGTAAATACACAGGGCAGCCTGTTGGTACCGTAGACACAGTAGCTGCCGCGAAGCTCATTTACGCTACGGTTCAGGCGCTGGAGTGCTTGCAGACGCAGTAACTGCTGTGCAGCTGCTACACAAACCCTGCTCCGGTGTAAGTGACTACATATATGATAATCGGGCCCGTTTCTTGAACCCGCCGAAGCGGGTGGCTGTCCTATACCGGCCTAACCTCCGGGTTTAGCCGACAGACTGGGTTTGTACGCTCTTCTCCGGGTCTCCGTGGAAGAGCGTAGAGTCTCCAGGTTTCTCCCGCGCATGCTAATAATGCAAAAAACACATCAATGTAGTTTTAAATTATTGTGTACGGTACACTGTTTTAACAGAAAATGAAGTATGTTTATAACCACTTCCCTTGACGCTCATATTGACATTACATTTGCTTTTTTGTTGTAAAATGTGTGCAGGAGGGTGGACGAGTCTTGCCGAAAAGGGGGCGGGGCATCTGATGTCATTCCCCGGGTTTCTTGCCAACAAATGTAGGCAGGCATGGGCTGTCCCGGTCCTTGGAGGGCGACATTTCCCTGCGTGGGGGGCGTAGGGTGGCCAACTTTACAGAATGGTTTTGCAGGACACTTTAGGCGTGGTAGCGCATCAGAAGCGGCATGGTGTAATGTGTGCCCCCCTGCTCCCCATGCACTTTTTTTTTGCTATCATTAGTGGTAGATAACATTTAAACGCATACCCAGCACACACAAAACAGTAGGACATTGTACATGCAGGACACTCTGTTGGAGCTCTGTCCAGGCCCTGTGGGACAACATATATGCAAACCTCCAAATTTGCATATGCGTTGACAACATAAGTGACTTCAAGCGTCACCAGTCTCTGCTACTTTGAGCCAACAAGGGAAGTAACATTACAATAATTTGCCATGAGGTAATTGAGTGTCAAATAACTTTGTGGTGTGAAATGCACGAATGGCACTATTATTATTATATGGGTAGCCTCTATAGCTATTAAAACCACGAGTGATGATTTTTTTTTTATAACAGCTTATAACATAATTGTATAATAGAAGCTATGAACTGATCACTTACAGGGACTTCAGATAAGACACTGTGAGATTACATTATTTGCCCAGGATCACACACTTTGGTTAGGGAATAAAACTGGGATATGGGCAATTTAAGCAGTTGAACACATCTTTCAAGGTTTACTTGATGCACATATTTATTTAGGCTTTGTTTATAGAAATGACTTGTAAAGAACACATACAACATAAAAGAACAAGCATCTCACAATAAACTAACCTTACAATATATAACTTGTCATAGAAATATGTTGAGCAACATGAGTTTGACTTTTAGCTTTATTTTCCCCATCCTTCATGAAGGGTCACAGTAGCACCAGGCAAACTATTGCGAGACAAAACATTCTCACTTGACTTTCAAAATCATAGTCTTATTTCAAACACAGCATGCTGGATTAAGCACCCCCACCCCCGAACACCCTACTTTTAATCACTCCCAATTCACATTTCTTAAGGGACCAGAAGTCCCTGCTAATATTCCCCCTGCCCCTATTGACGTCTAATTGCTGCTATTGTAATGCTTTGTTGACTCGGAGCAACATGTTCAGATGCTGCATACCTGGGGAGAGCTGCTCTTCTGCCTTGAGCTTCAACTATCACACAGAAGTGTGAGCTCAGGGCATAAAAGGCTTTGATCAGCCTGGGGGTCGAGGCAAAGTTAGGACGCTTGGCGTCACACAGAGTGCCTGCAAATCATGGGACTAAACCCATCAATGCGGGTAAGTCCCGCAAAATACGGGACGGTTGGCCACCTGTAGTATTCTAGTTGTTTTGATAGACATTATGATGTCAGTAATAATGCTATGTTATGTTATTCCTTACGCCAATTGTATTATAAATAGAGTGTGATGCCTGCATCCGCATGACTGGAATGTTTGGATTGGAAAGTGAGTGAAGGTTCGTTTGGAATGAGTGGATGTAGGGCAGTTGGAGAAGAGGCTGGGTGGCGGTGGATGCAGGCAGAGCACCGGGTTCATAAACAAATACAGTTTACCCATGTTTGCATCTTGTTGGAGTCCAGTGAATGCCTCAATTGGCGACGAGGATGCTGAGTACCCACAGTGCGGGAGAGAGCCGATGCTCCAGATGAAACTATTCATCTGTGCTGATTGACGGTATACCTAGAACCGACCGAACATAATCGTAGTGTCGTTAGCAGGGTAAGAGCAATCTCTGCTTTAGGGGCACCGCTGCGCTTAGCTAAAAAAAAAAGGCAAAAAGGAAGCCAATAGCTATTGGAGTAAGCGGACGCATCATCACATTAGAGGAAAGGATGTAAATACGTCGCGCAACGTGGCGCCATTTTGTCTGGATTAAGGAAGTCGGGCGGGAATTAGCACTGCATGCATCTTCCTCGTCTCAGTGAGAAAATGTATTTTTATTTTTTTCGTCCTTCATTTTAAGGGAATCAGCCACATACATCAAACAAGAAATAAACCAGAGGAGTATCATACATAAGCAAATTTAAAGGTTTTGGTTGTGTTTTGTGCATAAGCAGCAAGTGATAGAACATGCAAGGTATCAGCATCCAGCCACCAGCAAGTTTCCTACCGGCTTCAGGCCAGCCCGTAGTGGTATGGTCTGAATGGAAAGAGTTTTAGATTAATTATATCCAGACTGTTGAGCAGGAAGGTTTAACACCTAATAAGAAGAAACTACTATTAATTCATGCGTTAGGCTTGGAAGGTCAGAGGAATTATAGGGAGCTTCCAGAGCTGACAATAGATGAAGCTGGAGACGGTGACAAACATGAAAAAGCGCTGAGACAGTTAGCTACATTTGTCTCTGGTGTATAGTATTTATCAACGGGTACAATTTCTTCACAAGGGTCCAGAAGGAACAAGAAAGCATAGAAGTGTATGTGTCTGCTTTAAGATTGTTGGCCCGCACATGCCGATTTGGACATGGAATTACTCTAGATGAGCTCATTAGGGACCAAATTATTTTTACGAGAGACTCATTAATACAAGACAGACTATGGATGGTGGGTAATCCATCCTTACCAGAAACAATAGCGATAGTGAAAAGGATTGAGCACAGCCAGTTGTGTTCACAAGAAGTGAAGAGTAAGAAACACAAAGCTACTCAAAATATGTTGCAGCAAAACAACAATTACACAAGAAGTGGAAGAACAAGGGTTGGTGAATGCTGTATGCACCAAGGAACGACTAGAAGATGTCACAAACGGGAGCAGCAGAGCCAGGGGATCAGAATTTGGAGAGGTGAAAGGAAACTACAAGAAATTTTGGACAAAAAATGACTCTAAGATGCGTCGTGCACAAGCGAAAGAAGGTGATGTTTCAGTTGTGGCAGATTAGGCCACTATGCATACTCCAGAAATTGCCCTGCAATTGGACAAAAATGTGGAATTAAGGGACATTTTGCAGTTACCTGCAGGCATAAGAAGTGTGTCCACAATACAGGAGGAAGATGAATCTGATGAAGAAAGAATTTTCGTGATTCATGAACCACCTGGTGGAGAATTTAAATGCCCATGGTTTGAAGTTGTTTTAGACAACTGGAAATTAGTTGTCAAAGTAGATAGTTGCTCACCTTGCACCATCATCACGAAGAAGACATGGCAAAAGCTTAGTGCAGAAGGTCTCAAGTGTAACTTGAAGACACCGAACATAAAGAATCCAGATGGGTTCGAAGGCTCAAAGATACAAATTAAGGGCTGGTTCCACAGCATTATTCTGTTCAAAGATCGACGGGTGCAAGTAAAAGTTTACGTGGCAGAAAAAGGTGTAAACATAGGGTGGAGGGATCAAGCGGCTCTGCGAATAAGACTGGATCCGTGTGAAGAAGAGCAGCTAATGATGGTGAACAGCAGCAGCGAACAAGAGAAGAGAGTCTAATCCAAATAATGTTTTTCAAGCAAAATTAGGTTTGCAAAAAAAAATTTGCCCACAGAATAAGACTAAAACGAGGAGCAATACCTGTAACTCACACTAAAGCCAGACCAATACCAATTGCCTTGATCAGTAAAGTAGAACAAGAACTTCGAAGATTGGAAATGGAGGATGTGATTGAGAAGATAGAATCACAGCGGGTGAGTCCCATTGTTGTGGCCATAAAGAAGAATGGAAAGCCAAGGATATGTGTAGACTTGAGAGATGTAAATAAAAACATTATTGTGGACATATTTCCCTTACCAATAATTTCGGAAATGTTGATTTGTATTGATGGAGCAGATACTTTTACCACTTTAGACATGTCAAGTGCATACCACCAAATATCTCTCTCGGAAGATTGCAGAGACATTACTGCTTTTGTTACGCCGTTCGGCTTATATAGATACAAACGTATGCCTTTCGGCTTGGCCTCTGCAGCAGCAGTGTTCCAAAGGGTCATGACACAGGTGTTGAGAGGATTGTCTGGAACTTTAGTAGATCAAGATGACATAATTGTTTATGGCAGAGGTGCGGTGGAGCATGACAAGAGATTGAATGCGGTGCTCTCTAGATTGGATGCTAGTGGTTTGAAAGTGGAGCGAAGTAAGTGCAAGTTCAAGGTAAAGGAAGTTGAGTATTTAGGGCACGTTGTGAATGGAAGAGGGTACAAGCCTAAAGTAGAGGCCATGAGGGCAATCTCCCCTGATCCCACTACGAAGGACTAACTTAGATCATTTCTTGGTTTATGTGAATATTACAATAAGTTTGTGGAGAACTTTGCTAGTGTTACTGAACCGCTGAGAAGACTGTTGAAAAAAGATGTCAAATTCATTTGGGATAATGAATGTAAAGCTGCAGCTGAATGTGTTAAAGAGAGGATTTGTGGAGCTCTAGAGTTGGGAGGTTTTGTATTTGGAAGACAGACCAGGCTCACTGTAGATGCCAGTGGAAGTGGTTTAGGAGCTGTTATCACAAGTCACAGAAGATGGTCAAGAAAAGGTTATAAACCACGCGTCCAGAGCAATTACTGATACAGAAAGCAGATACTCAGTTATAGAAAGAGAAATGTTAGCCTGTGTTTGGGCAAATAATGTTTTTAGGAAATACTTATGGGGAAACAAATTTGTAGTACAGACTGATCACAAGCCATTGATAGAAGTGCTTACGGTACGTGGTATGTGCAGAGCTACTCCCAGGCTAGCCAGATTGAGTCTTAGAATACAAGATTATCATTTTGTGGTGAAGTGTGTCCCAGGAAAGAAAAACCTGATAGACTTTTTGTCTAGATTGCCTTTAGTTGATTGCGACATTAATGCTACTGAAGATATGGAAGTGGTGGCAACTGTACTTGAAGTAACCTCAAAGGAAATGTGGTTGGGCAAACTTGCTAAGGATAACATTTTACTCAAGGTTATGGATTTTACTAAGTCAGGATGGCCAGACAAGAGGTTGTTGGATGAAGAGTGCATGAAATTCTGGGAAGTCAGAGATTAATTGTCTGTGGAAGATGATCTATTGTTGGGAGGAGACCAATGCATTCCTCCACAGGTATTACGAATGGATCTGGTTGAAAAAGCTCATCAAGGGCACCCAGACATTACAGGCACAAAAAACAATGTAAGGGCGAAGTATTGGTGGCCCGGTATAGACTTAATGGTTGAAAGATTTGTTAGAATTTGTAGGCCGTGCCAAAATTGTGACGAGTTGCAAAAGTTCTAAAATGGAGCCCATCAACATGTTGAAGGTTGAGGCACCATGGGACAGGATAGGCATTGACATTGTAGGGCCGTACGGTAATCTAATGCAGGGGAATAGATTAATTGTATTGGTGGATTACTATTCTGGGTGGATGTAGGTTAAATTAGTTAACAAAGTTGACACCAGTGAGGTAATAACATTTTTGCTGCAAAGTTTTAGGAGAGGGATATCCTAAAGTCGTGATAAGTGACAATGGAGTACAGTTCAAAAGCAAAGAGATGGAAATGTTTGCTGAGCATTTAGGGATTTATTGGAGATTTTCAGCATTCTATCATCCTCAAACCAATGGTTTGGTAGAAAGATAAAATAGGGTTTTGGTAGGGACGATTGAACAAGCGGTGAGGAATAACATGCCCATAGAAGAGACACTCAAGGAAAAATTGTGGAGCATCAGGGTTTCTGTCAGGAGGGATACAGGAAAATCTCCATTTGAAATGATCAGATGCAGAGTGCCCAACACATTACTCAATCCTGTTTGGGTTAACTATAGAAAGAAGAGAAGGGGTGACGAGAATGATGCAGCTGGGGAGCAGGTGTAAGTGGATCTAGGTCACCTAGCCTAAGCCTCGCCCACCTGCTGCCTTCCTGGTTGCCGCTCTTTTTCACCACTTAGCAAGCCCCACCCACCTGGTGCCTTCCTGCTTGCTGCTCTTTTCCCTACTTAAGGAGCCCTCAGCCTCTTCTTTTGCTGCTTGGGAGTAGATGTAAGTGGATCTAGGTCACCTGGCCTAAACCCCGGCCACCTGGCGCCTTCCGGCTTGCCGCTCTTTTCCCTACTTAAGGAGCCCTCCGCTGCTTTTCCTTTGCAGCTGGGGAGCAGGTGTAAGTGGATCTAGGTCACCTGGCCTAAGCCCTGCCCACCTGGTGGCTTCCTGGTTGCCGATCTTTTTCACCACTTGGCAAGCCCCGCCCACCTGGTGCCTTCCTGCTTGCCGATCTTTTTCACCACTTGGCAAGCCCCGGCCACCTGGCGCCTTCCGGCTTGCCGCTCTTTTCCCTACTTAAGGAGCCCTCCGCTGCTTTTCCTTTGCAGTTGGGGAGCAGATGTAAGTGGCTCTAGGTCACTTGGCCTAAGCACCACCCACCTTCTTAGCCCTGCCTCTTCCTTCCTGCTCTTGACTCTTAGATCAATGGCGTCTCACCGGGGCGTCCAAAGAGAAGCGCAATTCCTGTTTGGACCTGTTCGGACCTGGAGGATCCAGGGTCCGACCCCCTGCTAAAACAGCAGGTAAGCATGCGCCAACATGTGTTTGCTCCCTCTGTCCCCACAGGCCATCCCCATCCTCTCTGGTCCCCCCGTGTTGTTCCCTTGCGCCCCCCACTTTCCTGCACACATGAGTCTGTCCTGATATATTCTGGTTTCACCATCACCGTCTTGTGGCCAATGTTGGATTTTACTTTTATGGACTACATTGATTCACAGTGCGTCACCCTTTCTCAACTCTCATGCTGGGCTTCCTTTGTATCTTGTACTCATGGTGGCCCTGAATCATGCTGTTCCCACCTTCATCTTGTATCCTGGCTTGCAACATTGTGTTACTACTGACTTCTGCAATTGTATTCGCTCTCCCCTCTTGCTTCTCCACTCTTTTTGACTGCTTACTCTGTTCTCTCCTCCCCTCTCCCTTTTTCTATCTCCTCCCTTTACATTCTTATATGCACTTACTCTATCAGAATTGTCCCTGGACCTAGTATGATAGCAAACTCGTCTGTCGCGCCTCCATCCCCTTACTATCCCCCCTGCCTCCAGCACTATCTGAAACGTTTTCAGGCCTAGTACGATAGTCGCTTGTGTTCCTCCCCTCCCTTTCTGCACCCCTCTCCCTCACCTTTTGTTTTCCTCTGGCTCTACCAGAAATGTTGTCAGGCCTAGTACGGTAGTCGCCTGTCTGTTTCCATTTCCTTCCCACTCTCCCCCTACCTAGCACTTGCACTATCTGAAATGTCGTCAGTCTGAGTACGATAGTTAATTTCACATCCTTACTGTTCATGGTCTGTAAGAATGTCATTGTATTTTCTCTTGTTCCCTCCCTTGCCTTGAAGCGTTTCGAAACACATTGTGTATAGGCACTATATAAATAAAGTATCATATTATATTAATGTTGAGGAGAGCAATTTGAAAATTGTCCCAGGTGATTTTCTTAGGATCAAGAAGGGACTTGCAGTGAGAAAAGGTGTATCTAAATACTCTGATCCTGTGAAAGTAATAGAAGTATTTAAGAGAGCTGTTCGAGTTCGAGGTGGGTCAGTCTGGAACATGGATAGAATCAGTAAATGGAATTGGGTGGGTGGCGGTGGTGCAGGTGAACAGATTAGAAGGAAAGGCAACAGAAGAGCAATTGAGTTAATGGAGGATGATCTGCACATGAATTCGAGCGGAGTGAATGAGCAACTAAGTTGTGATGTTGTTGATGTGTACCGAGGAGATGACACTGGTGATACTGGTGGTGAGAGAATGATGGAAGATACCAGAGTTAGGAAACGTCCAGTGTGGACCAAGGACTATGTTATGGATTGATAGATTACCACATTCTGAAGAAATCTGTTTTGAAATTTGCATTTTGTAGATATGTTATAATGTGTAATATTATATTTCTTTTTCTCAATGTTTATTTCAGTTGTTTTCGAGGGGGGGGGATGGTGTAGTATTCTAGGTGTTTTGTTCTAGACATTGTCAGCAATAATGCTATGTTATTCCATACGCCAATTGTATTATAAATAGTGTGGTGCCTGCATCCGCATGCCTGAATGTTTGGGTTGGGAAGTGAGTGAAAGTTCGTTTGGAATGAGTGGACATAGGGCGGTTGGAGAAGAGGCTGGATGGCGGTGGATGCAGGCAGAGCACCAGGTTCATAAACAAATAAAGTTTACCCATGTTTGCATCTTGTTGGAGTCCCGTGAATGCTTCACCACCCTATTGGGGCGTGATTGCCTTCGGACCTCTTTTGGAAATGTTTTTAGGAATCTCCTCCCTCCGCTGCTTTGTGCGTCCGCCCTTGATGTGTGGGGGTTGGAACTCCCCTCTTACTGTGCGCAGTTGAGCCACTGTTTCTCCTCCTCCTAGAGTTTTAAGTGACCCTCCTCCTGGCCTTGGCGCCAGGGTCACTCTGCCCTGAGCCCAACCAAATGGCCTCTCCCTTGCCCACCCCAGATGTAGAGGGACTCTTTAGCACTCTATTCGGCCTCAGGATTGGCTCAGGGATGTCAGGGCCCCACTGGTCACGGTCTCCTATGCGTGGTGGGCCTCAGCTCCTTTGTCTCCCTTGCAGTGCTTCTGGATGGGGTGCGCTGGCTGATGCACTATATGCAGTTCCCAATTTACCTCAAATGGGCCTCCTGCCGCCCCGGCTATAACACCACAGGGCCTCCCCCGGTCTTCTCTGCAAAGTGCTGGCTTCAAAGCTTCGGCAGGGGCCTTCCCGCCACGCTCCCCAACTCCTCAAATCTGGTGATCACTGCCTGCACTGGCCAGCCTCTACCTGCTTGCACATTTTCCTTGGGCCAGGGCGCACACTGACCTGTGATGGTACTCCCCGAAGGGGGGACGCGAGGGGCAGTAGAGTCCGTCGGGGTTGCTGCCTTCTGGTATCTTCGCTGTGCGGCCCCTCCTGGGCCTCTTGGTCGCTCCGGGTGCTCTTCTTTGCTGCGCAGCGTTCAGCAGTGGGCTACGTGTAGTGCCCTTCCGGATCCTCCTGATCTCTGAGACGCTGCCTCGCTGGCACGGGTGCGGGTCGGTCCCATCTCGATCTTCCCACTTTTTTTAGCCAGCAGGGGAGCTCCTCCTCCACGATCCAGTTCCGGTAGGCCTCCAATATCTCAGGCAGCTCCTTCCTGACAGGCTCCTCCGCTGTCCGACAGCATCTGCTTTCCGGCACCCGCCTCGCAGCCGCATTGGATCCTCGGCCACCCTGGGTCTACCAAAGTGGTGGTTCTTGTTCATGGTCTGCGAGTGTGTATCGCAGCTTGGCCTGCACTTGCCGTAGGCGCAGTGCCTCTTACCTCAGACACCGCAGAGACGAAGGCCACATACCCGCCTTTGCCGAAATCCCCCAGCAATACGGGCTATTGCACCCCACCACCGCAGCCTACATTGATAAATCCTTGCCTGGGGAAGGCACTTTTAATCTATCTATATTATCTTTGGCCCCGGGTGGTGAGAGCTCCCCAATCATGCTGCTCTCCCCTCGGTGGCAATCTTGGAATCCCAATCACGATGCGCTTTTTAATTCATATCATCAGATGCCAGTACAAAATGCTGTTTTCATTTTTTAGAAAGGATGCCATGTGCTTTTATGTGACTGCACTGGCATTTTGGGGCACCCAGTCTAGCCTTTCTTTGCTGTGGCATGACATTTTATTTTACTGGGTTTTTATGACAAAGCAAGCATGAGTGTTATTATGTGTCTAGACTGGCATTTAGGGCAGCCAGTCAAGCAATTTCTTACTGTGAAGTGGCTTTTATCACTGGGTATCAAGGGTAAAGCAAACCTAAGCATTACTACACATCTAGACTCGCCCGAGTGTGAGGCAGAGCAATGATGGGCATGTTTTCTTATATTAACATTACTGCCGTTATGTTCGGTTGATTTATACCGCATCACTATCATCCAGGGGCATTCTCCAGACTCACTTATGGATCTGCAAAATAGTGGGGTTGTGGGGAGTTTAGTGGGGAAAAGGTTGAGAGGATAGGTTCAGAACCAGGAGGAACTAGCATCTGTGTTTTGCATGTGGTCACTTGTGAGCGGCCTTGCATATTATAGCCGTATGGAAATATTTCATGCCTCGAGTGTGTGGTAGTGTTTTGTGTTAGTGTTGTGTGATTATGATGGGTTGGTCGTGTGCACTGGTTAGATGGTGTCCATAAGGGATTCTGAGTTACAAGTGGTTGTAGCTGTAAGGTAGTCCGGCATCTTGGTGTGTTGTTGCATTTTAGATGTCATTGGGCATGTGGGTGGTTCACTCTGGATGTCGGCATAGTAATGGTTCTCTGTATGTTTGAGTGTGGCTAGCCAAGATCTGATGTAGAGGCATCAGTTATGTAGGAGGAGCAGGAAGGGAAGAGGGCTAGTAAAGTCAGTCAGTTCGATGTGGTCTCTCTGGGGCGGCTCTCTGGATGCTGCTTGACGGCATCTTGCTAGGATCTTGTTCGAGGTTCTTTGGCCCCTTGTCTGCTCTCTAGTTTGTCTGCAGTGTTGTTGCTGGTGTCCCTTCTAGGTTGTCAGTGTCTTCTGAATAGCCAGAGCAGTTACTTTGGCATGTTGTTCCAGGTGTTGGCAATTAGACGTGCGAACGCTGTTTCGACAAATGTCCTTTTTTTGTGGTGGCTTGCCTCTGTTTGTAGGTCGTTGCTGGATCTTAGTTTCCTTCCTGGGCGATACCGGCTAATCTTGTCTTGGAGGAATTCCGCTCCATGTCTGTGCAATGCTTTGTGGTCGATGCAGAGTGCTTTGAATTTGATGCGCTTTTTTACTCGTAACCAGTGTAGGGTTTTCAGTGCTGGAGTGATGTGGTCTCTTCTGTTTAGTCTTAGTAGAATCCTGGCTGCTGTATTTTACACCCTTTGGGGTTTCTTGGTTATTCTTTCTGGCATTGCTAGGTAGAGGC